>NW_006399873.1:3814091-3815863 GCF_000299155.1 Elephantulus edwardii
ACTGTGTTCTGTCTTACACCAGTTTGGTTGTCTGTCTTACACCAATTTAGTTGTCTTCAATACACTTACCTTAGTTACCCCAGTCACTGAGTCAATCCATCTTGTGCAGGGTCTTCCTCTCTTGTTCTGTCCCTCTATCCTTCCAAGAATGATGTCCTTTTCCAAGGACTGGTCCCTCCTGCAAAGTGTTAAATGTATATTAGATGAAGCTTCAAAATCTTTGCCTCCAAGAACTAGTCTGGTTTCATTATCTCCATGGCAGACCTGTTTGTTCTCTTAGGAATCTATGGGATAATCCAATACTCTTTTCCAACACTATAACTCAAGGACATTAATTTTTCTTCTTTAATCTTTAGTCCAGCTCTAGGTGTATAGCAAGTAATTGCAAGGACCATAGCCTGAATTAGATACAACTTAGTCTTTAGTATAACATCATTGCTCATCAGAATTCTAGAGAGGTCCCTGACAGAAGATTTTCCCAATGTAGTTCATCTTTTGATTTACTGGCTGCTGGTATAAGGAGAGTTAATTGTGAATCCAAGAAAGCTGAAGCTGTCAACAATCTCAAATCTCATCACTATCTATCATGATGCTCTCATTTGGCCTATTGACTGAATTCTTTGTGTATAGTACTGGTTGTATTTCTTGTAAAATGTATTTGCAATGAATAAATCATTAATTGTACAAAATTCTATCATTTTATATTCAGCCTCATTTATGTTATCAAGTCCATGTCTTCTGACTTGTTCCTTATTTCTAACTTTTGCATTCCTGCTGAACATTATTAATGCATCTTGATTGCATGTTCGATCAGTTTCAAACTCCAAGTTTGAAAGAAATTATCTATTTCCTCCTCTTTGACACAGGTAGTTGTAACTTAACAATTTTGAGACCTAAACAGAATTACTATACCAAAATGAATTAGTCAGTACTGAAACACTTCAGGATGTAGCATATGATCAAGAACCAAAGGTAAGTAAGAAAAAAGTTCAAGCTGTACTGAAGGTATTAACAAAACAATAAGACCCCAGGAATTGATGAAGTGTCTATTTACATGTTTCAGCAGAGAGAACACACTGGGTATGCTTACTAATCTATGCCAAGAAATTTGGAAAATATTTAACCTAACCAAGAAACTGAAAGAGTTCCAAATTCGTTTTTATTCCCCTCATCTCTGGAAACTGTGATCTATTAGAATAAGGAAATTGTCAAACCATGCCATTAATATTACATACAAGAGAATATTGCTGAATATTATTTAAACACAGTTGGAACAGTATATTGACAATAGAAAACTGCCAGAAATTTAGGCTGGAATCAGAACAGGTCATGACACAATCTTGGCTGAAAGTAGAGAATATCAGACAGATATATATCTGTGCTTTATTGACTGTTGTTGTTAGATGTCATCAAGTCAAGCATATGTCATAGCATTTCTACTAACAACAGACTTGAATACAGTTCTATCCTTTCACATCCTCATCATCTTTGACACACTTGAACCTATTGCTGCAATCATTGTGTCAGTCTATTTTATTGAGGGTCTTCCTGTCTTTAGCTTACACTTCCACTATTCCAAGCAAGAACAGTTACACCATGGGAGGGGCTGAGTCTGACTTCTATATTCTACCTTCTGCTTCATAAAGGGAAAATGTCCCCATAAGTACTATCCATGTTGTTGTTGTTTAATGCCGTCGAGTCGTAGACGACTCATCGCGACCCTATGAACGAACAGCCTGAGCACTGTTCATACATAGAGTTTCCAGAGGCAA
>NW_006399873.1:3816338-3818030 GCF_000299155.1 Elephantulus edwardii
AAAGAGCATATACATTTTATGAGTGGGTCATTTTTTTCCCAATTGTATACATGCCACTCCACATGCTCCTGCACTTTTTTCTACCAATCATTAGATAAAATGTTCATTGCAAATTGACTCATAGACTTTACTCACAGTTGTAGGGTTAATTACAAAAACACGTTTGAGAATTGAAAAGGCAAAGAACATCATCACTATAAGTCCAAGTTTGGCCCAATAGTTTCAAACCAGATTAATAGCAATATAATATTCCTTAGTTAGTGAATGTCCAGTAGCATAAATACAAGAAGCTTCTGGTTTCTTCAATTATCCAACAAACTTTATCTCAAAACAGTTACAAGTTAGTTTTTCCTTCAATCATCCAGCAAGCAAAACTTTTAACTGTGGTTTCCTCTCGAAGTTTCCTCTGGTTTATCACAAAGCAATGCTACAGTCTCTTAACCCCCTCTCTACCACCATCATCACCCTCCCTCATAGTGTGGAAAGCAGTCACTTGTATTTGTCTCAGAACCGTTGGTGATTTGTAAGGCTATATGTGTGCAGTTAAATTAGCTGGAATTCATCCCAACCCTCCTACCCCCAATAGATGCTAACATAATGGCTGGAAAAGCAAATTTTCAAGGTTCCTAACACTATAGTGTCTCCTAGCAATCTGCCCAGTGTATGCAAGATAAAGCTTCACCAACTTTGCCTCAGAAGAGCAATCAGAATTTGACTGTGAATCACAAGAAATTATTGCTAATATTAAGAAGAGTTATTAAGAAGAGCATGATACTTGAATACTAAATTATGCTTATATAAACCTATACCTAGACAAATAAATTGTTGTTCAAACAGAAAAAGGAGCACTTCATATTTAAAATGAGGAAAGGTGTGTGTCAGGTGTATTTTTTTTACTCTGTAGTTATTTACTCTGTATGCTAAGGAAATAATTTGAGAAGTTGGATTTATGAAGAGTAAAATGGCAAGAAGAATGGATGAAGCTCAAGAATAGTTTGTGTTATGCAGATGGCACAAACTTTCATGCAAAAATGAAAAGGACTTGAAACACTTTCTGCAAAAGATCAAAGATTACATCTGTCAGTATGGATTACATCTCAACAACAGAAAATGAAAATCCTCACCACTGGATCAATAGGTAAAATCTTGATAGATGGGAAAAGATTTAAGTAGTCAACCATTTCACTTTACTTGGATCTATAATCAATAAGCAGGGAAATAACAGTTAAGAAATCAAATGATGTGTCTCAATGGGAAAATCTCCTAATAAGGACCTCTCCAAAGTACTAACAAGCAACGATGTCAGGTTAAAGAGAAAGGTGAGCCTGACTTAAGCCATGGCATTTTCAATTATTTCCTACACCCCTGAAAGTTAAGCACTGAATAAGGATAATTGCAGAAGACTTGATAACTTCAGTTGTGGTATTGGAGAAGAATACTTAAAAATCCCATGGATTGTCAAAAGAACAAACATTTCTGTCTTGGAGGAAGGACAATCAGGGTGCTCCTTGGAAGTAAGGTTAGTGAAACTTTGTCTCATGTGCTTTGGGTACGTTGTTAGGAGGGGCCAATCCTTGGAAAGGAACAGCATGTTAGGAAAGATGAAGTGTTAGAGAAAGAGAAGAAGGCACCCAAAAAGATGGATTGACACAATTTAACAACGAATTTGAGAGTATTATATCAGAAATTGTG
>NW_006399873.1:3819900-3820654 GCF_000299155.1 Elephantulus edwardii
TCTGTAAGTGTTCATTAAAACTAATAAAATTTAATGATAAAAAAACCATCAATCTAATTCACTGTTATAAAATTGGTTCTGACTCATTTGACCATCCATCAAGTTACGTGGGTCTCATAGCAACTCTATCTGTACATCAACTCTGAACCCTGCCCTATTCTGAGCTAATCTCATTGTCTCTGACAGACCTAATCCGCTTTCTTCAGTCACTGAGTCAATATGTCTCACCTTGGGTCTTCTGTACTGTCCCTCCACCCTTCCAAGCATGATGTCCCTTTCAAGGGATTGGTCTTGTCCCTCCTGGTTACATGACCTAAGTATGTGAAATGAAGCTTCAAAATCCATGCCTCTAGGGAGAAGCCTGGTTTCACTCTCTTCAGGACAGAGCTGGTTTTTTCTTCTGGCAGTCAAAATATGTTCAACACTCTTCAACACCACAACTCAAAGGCATCAACCCTTCCTCTATCATCCTTAGATAAATCCATCTCTTGGATTCAGAGTAAGTAATATAAATACTAGAGCCTGGGCCAGGCACATCTTCGTCTCCAGACTCTGCTCTTCAGTACTCTGGGGAGGTCCCTAACAGCCTACTTAGCCAATGCAATTTATCTTTTGATTTCCTGTTAGTGCCAAGAGTGTTGATTGTGGAACCAAACAAGCTGAAGCTATTAACAATCTCAAACACTGCTCTGTCCATCATGAAGCTGCCAATTGGCCTAGTGGTTAGAATATTTGTTTTCTTGAGGTTGAGATT
>NW_006399873.1:3820934-3823628 GCF_000299155.1 Elephantulus edwardii
TCAGTTACATCGTGGCAAAAATTCTTAGAAACCATGAAGACTAGAGTTAGCAATAAATCTTTTGTTTTCTATTTAAGTATTTGTTTTCTATTTAAGTAGAATATAAATATTTGTAATGAATCCTAGAAAAAAATTGAATGAAAAATTTGGGGGAATCAAGTAGCATAAGATTTTAAGTTTTATTCAAATATCAATTATTCAAATTTTAATTGCTAATAATTGAATCTTTCAATATTCTAATTTCAAATAGACTTTTGCTAATAATTGAATCTTTCTCTTTTTATATCAGTATAGTTTATTTTTTAGCATCATCATTATCTATTTATACAAATTTTAAATTAACTATCTGCTATTCACATTACTCTGTGTCTGTTGGAGACCCTAACACATCTTGGAAAGTTCATAGCACATGATGCTTTCTCATGATGCTTTCCACAGCATGTAGACACAGAGAAGGATTAGTGACAGCAGTAGTGGTCATGGCTTACCTACTGCATATGGATCAGCTGGGGCCAACCATCACCTGGCTTTTTTCCAGTCCTCTATATAAACCACTCTGAGTGTCCTCTTCACCTTCCTTTTCTGCCAGCCCAGGAGACTGATTTCAGCAGTGGGTAACTCCTGGGCCTGTGAGTACTGGCTTTTTGGGCCCAGTAGACTGTGTAGTGGTGGCAGAGAGGCTTCTTTGAAAGCAGAGATCTCTGATTCCTTCCTGACTCTTGCAGCCCATCTCCAACCCTGCCTTTTACAATGCACTTCAAACCCTACACCAGCAGCATCTGCTCCCAAACTGCACTGCTCCTCTACATCAAGCTTTTGCTTCATGCCTAACCTAACTCCTATGCCAACATGAATAAGCAATAAGAAACACCAGGAAATCATTAAATTATTTTCCATCAAATCTTATTAGTAAAATGATAGTTCAAGTGATTAGCGTTTCAGAGATTGTGCTGGTTTTTAGTAGTGTTATTGAAGTTTATGCTATTTATAATAAAGGGTTTTTTATGTCTCTCCTTGTTCTCCAACTTTATTTTTGTTATTTTTGTTCTTGTTCTATAAAGTTCTGTTTAGCATACTAAATTGAAGACTATAGCAATGCATTTAAACATGATGTCTAATTTTGTTTAATTTCTTGGTATTCAATAATATATTATTCATTTTATCAAGTGATAGGATTCTAACACACAGCATTCTAGTCAATAGAATTTAGTCAAGGTTTTTGGAACCAGAACATTACTACTGTTAATAACTACATTGAGAAAATTTGACAAAGTGTTCAGGTAGCATCAGGCTCTTTGTTGTAACTGACTTTGCTTTATATTTATCATATATTATCAATTTTATATATTATATATCTGTAATTTTTATGTTTTGTTGTTGTTGTTGCTGCTATTATGTGTCATGGTGTTACTTGAAACTCATAGTGACCGTATGCACAACAGCTCTGAAGTCTGCCCTGTCCTGAGCCAGTCTTATTGACACCAATACACATACCCCATTGCCTTAGTTACTTCATCAAACCATCTCATCCTGGGCCCACTTCTCCTGTGCTCTCCCTCCACCCTTTTGAGCATGATATCCTTCTCCAAAGATAGGTCCCTTGTGGCCACATGCCCAAAGTATGAGACAAAGCTTCAAAATTTTACCCTCCAAAAGACAAAGTTGGGTTTTGCCTTTCCAAGATGGACTTATTTGTTTTCTTGGGGATCCGTGGTATGTTCAAGACTCTTCTCCAGCACTATGGTTCAAAAGGTATAAATTTTTCTTTCGTCATCCTTTATCAATTCTTCTTCTGTCATCCTTAGTTATTGTCCAGCTCTCTGCATTATTAAACTCACCATTAGCAAGTAATTGTGAAGAGCATGGCCTGGATCAGGCACACCGTTATCTCTAGACTGACTTTGTTGCTTCTTAGTACTGGAAAAGTCCCTGACAGCAGATTTACCTAGTGCAGTTTGTTCTTTGATTTCCTGACTGCTGATGCCAAAAGTGTTGTTAATAGAGCAGAGCAAGTTGTAAATCTTATCAACCTCAGTCTCTTCTCTGTCCCTCATGGTGCTGCTAATTGACCCAGTGGTGAGAATCTTTGTCTTCTTAATGCTGAGCTTCAATCCATATTGAAGACTACAGTCCTTGACCTTCTGCAGCAAGAATTTCAGGTTCACCTAGTTTTAGAAAGCAAGGTTGTGTCATCTGCATAACTTAGGTGTTGATGAGTCTTCCTCTAATCCTAATGCCACATTCCTCCTTATAAAGTCCAGACTCCCAAATTTTCTGTTCTGTGTATTGCTTGAAAAGGTATGAAGACAGTACACATCCCTGACACACTCCCTTCCTGATTTTGAACCATACAGTGAATACTTGCTTTGTTCTGAAGACTGTTTCCTAGTCCTAATATAGGTTTTACACAAGCACAATCAAGTGTTCTGGGATTCTCATTCTCTTCAAAGTTAAACACTATTTTTTGTGATCCACAAAGTCAAATGCCTTTGCATAATCAAGGAAACACAGATAGATATCTATCTGGTACTCTTTGCTTACTGCCAGGAGCCATTTGAAATTGGCAAGGATATCTCTAGTTCCAAGACCTCTTCTAAACCCAGCTTGTATTTCTGATAATTCTCTATGAATGTACTGTTCCAGTTATTGCTGGAAAATCACAAGATAGATAGATAGATAGATAGATAGATAGAT
>NW_006399873.1:3823728-3829670 GCF_000299155.1 Elephantulus edwardii
AGATAGAGATAGATAGAGATAGAGATGATATAAATAGAGATAAATATAGATAGAGATAGAGATAGGTAGATATAGAGATACATAAAATTTTTAAAAATACTATTTTTGTCATCAATTTGACAGCACATATTTACCCCTATCCCTACAATATGCCCCTCTCTGAACACCACTGCTTCTCTGCATGGTCAACCAAGTTCCTATGCCAACCTGAGTAATAACAATGCTGAAAAAAGACAAGGGAAAACCGAAAAGTAAAAGAAACAAGCATGCAAGCATAATGGAAAAGACAAATATGCTGATTTTAAAAATCCAAATTCTAATTGGTAGAACAACAATAACAATGCAAGGTTTATAAATCTACTTTGTAAGTGGATTATTAGATTGCACATGTTAATGTAAAAAAGATGATAGTCAAATGGAATCATAGCTAGCTTTGTTAACTTTTTAAATAGTTCAACCTTTTCTTTTTTTGTTCATAATTATCCTTCTATTCTTAAAAGATTAAGGCTGTAATTACTCATGAAAATCACTCATGAAAGATGACCCAAGTTAAAATTTGATCACTATGCAAAAGAATATGCTGATTGAAAAGATTTGACAGAGTAAGGAAAGCTTTATGCCTTTTTATGCACTACATAACTTTAATCAGTCACACTAAAGTGCTAAACCCTGAGGTTAGCTTGCAAATGGGTAAATGATCAATTAAGAAGTCAACTCAAATCTTATATAGTCAATACTGACACTATGAACTTCAAACAGTTGCTGAGTTGCTGAAAGAGATAAACAAATTAATGTGATTTCAAATGCAAAGCAATCCATTTTTTTAAGAAAAGACTGAAATAAATGTTTGGTATATATATGATATATATGTTTTCTAAGTAAAGAAAGTTAAGAAGGAAGCATAAAAATAAAAAAAGTCTTCATAAAATTAACCTTGTCCTTAATGTGTTGACTATTATAGAAAAAGAAGATCCAGGAGAGATGAATTAACACAATAACTAGGCTAATAAGGAGTAGAAGTGTCAGAGACAGTGAGATTGACCCAGGATAGAGTAGGGTTCAGAGCTACTGTGCATAGGGTTGTTATGAGCCATGATCAACTTGAAGACACATAACAACATTCAAAAGTGTGTGGTTTTGTTTGTTGGTTTGCTTGCATTTTCATTCCTGTCATGCGTACACCTCACATTCCTAAACAAAGTTAAAATGCTAAAGACTTCTGAAAACGCAGATAATGTGAATTTAGTAGATTAGTACATTAGGATAAACGAAACATCATTAAATGTCTTAGATTAAGAAGAATCAAGAATTATTATAGAAATCAATTAAACATATTCCTTAATTTGAAGGACTCTACTGAGTGAGAAATTAATCTATTATAATTACTCTGCCATACTAGGTAATCATTTCTCAAAGAATATTTTTGTTTTTATAGCTATGTTTTTGCTTATTTGCTTACATTTTTGGTTATTTGTTTAAGAATGGGAAGTATTTCCCTAAAAGAAAATCAGGAGAAAATGTATTTTAAGAATATTCAAGAACATGCTCAAAAGTGAACACTCGTGATTGACTATGATAAATTTAGGAAATGAGTCATTAAAAGTGGCCAAGATAGTGAAGATAACAAAGAATAGGACAAGGGTCAGGTTTATCACTCACAGGGTTGCTATGAGTTGTAGGAGATTCAGCAGCACTTAATAACAGGTAATTTTGAGACAGCGATATTGAGAGAGTAGAAATATGATTGATTTTGTTTGTATTGGTAATTAATGAAGAAGATTATTTACTGAAAGACTACATATGTGGGTAGGAATATAAATAATAATAATAACAATAATAAAGTTTATAATTATGTTGTTGTTATGTGCCATTGAATCACTTGTGACTCATAGCCACCCTATGTACAATTACCCTGAAATCTGCTCTGTCCTGTGCCAACTTTGCTGTCTCTGACACACCTACCCTCATTAACCTATTCACTGAATCAATCTATATCATCAATGGTTTTCCTCTCTGTCTATCCACTCTTCTAAGCATGATATTCCTCTCCAAGGACTGGTCTCTTCTTGCTACATATGCAAAGTATGTCAGATGAAGCCTTAGAATCTTTGCCTCCAAGAAGCAGCCTGGTTTCATCGTCTCTAGGACAAATCTGTTTGTTTTCCAGGCAGTCACAACCTAAGAATTATGGTACCAGAAGTTTTAATCTATCAGCCACTCTGCAAACGAAGGATGGGAATTTTTCTTCCATGAAAAATTTATACCTTCTGAAACCTGAAGGAGAGTTACCATGAGCTAGAATCAGCTCAACTACAGTTTATTACCTTTTATTTTCTTGAAATTTATTGTTTGACATATATCTCCTCCAATTCCCTTATAATTGTCATATACAGTCTGTTCTTTTCAGAATGTCTTTCACTCATTCTAGTGTAGTAGTCATTATCTATCCATTCTTTTCCTGCTCCTTTCCCCCGTTTATCTCAACTTCATTATTGAACGGGTAGAGAAATTTTGGCACATCATGGAATACCATACAACATTACAAATAATAAGCTTTGTGTATGAGTTATTGTTGTGTGGTGAGTTATTATTTTCTTGGTTTTGTATGACTAGAGGATTGGTTTCTATTTGACAGTTTGGATTTCTGGTGGTTTTTTTTTTTTATTTACCATAAAGTGTTATCATAAAGTTGGCTTAAAATAAAAACAAGGCATTTCATTGAAAACCAAAACAATTAGTATATTTTGAAAATAAAGTTTGATGAATAGTCAACACAATGTTAAGGAGTAAAAAGTGGGCAGAGGGAGACAAGTGCTGAAAGTGCCAAGAGTAATGAACACAGAGAGCATCAAGCACTGAGAGAGCTGAGAGCACCAAGATCAGAGAGCACCAAGTGCAGAGAGCACCCAGCAGAATAAGCAGGACAGAGAACTATTATTGAGAATTATTATTAAGATAGTTTGGGAGCCACAGCAGGGAGCAGGGAGCCTCAGAGGGGAGCAGCAAGCCTTGGTGGGGAGCAGTAAGTCTTGGTGAGACCTACCCACCAGGAGCAAGTAGGACAGCAGGAATTTGAGTGAGGTCCTTAGTAGGGAATCACTGCTGATTTCTGGAACAATTGTAGGACCCCCTTCACCTTAAGCAGGAGGGAGTGAGACAGCTAAAGCCCGAAGGGAGTTGCAGACCCAATTCTTGAGGGGAAAACTAAGGCTTCCTGGGTTTTCATTCATGTCCCCCTGCACATATCCTCCCCTCCTCTGTAGCTCTGCGTGTGTGTCCCACAAACACTCACATGTGTCCAAACGTGCACTCATCCTACATCTCTCCACACATGCACCCACCCTACATGCATCTGCACGTGTCCCTGCTCAACTTTATTCTAAAGCAAAGAGTTCAGATCAAGAAACAGCTATTGCCTCAGGCATTAAAATCTCTACCACAGCAATGTCAAAAAAAGAAGCAGGCTACCTCAGACGCTACACAAGCCCAAAGCAAGATATCACCCCCTGCTCCGCCCCCCGCAAATAACATAGTATCAATGAATTTCCTGAACCCAGAAAGTCTGATAGAACTTTCTGACACAGAATTTAAAAGAACAATGACTGAATATTTTCAATGAGTGAAAGATAAACTTGAAGAATTACAGGACACTGCAAACAGAAACAAAGAGTATCTTTAAAACGCAATCCAAAACAATGCAGACAAAACAAATGAGGCATTAGAGGCACTGGAAAAATAAGAAACCATGATCCAAAATATAAGGTATAATATTTCAGATGCTGTCAACTTGATGGAGGGATATATGAGCAGAGTTGAAGAGATGGAACCCAGAACTGGTAAAATAGAAGATAAAATAATCACTAATGATATGCTAGAGCAAAAAACAGAATAAAAAAGGTATAAAAAAGAAGACAACCTAAAAATAATGTGGGACACCATCAAGAGAAATAACATATGCATCATGGGAATCCCAGAATAGGAAGAAGCAACTAAAGGTACCAAAGAAGTTGTGGAAAAGTTAATAGAAGAAAACTTCCCAGGCATAATGAAAAATGAGAGAATACATATTCAAGAAACTGAGAGACCACTATATTGAAAAGATCTCAAAAGCAAAACATCAGGCATATGATAGTCAAATTTGCCAGAAGTAGAGATAAGGAGAGAATTCGTAAAGCAACAAGGGAGAAACAGAGAGTAACCTATAAGGGAGACAAGATTAAGTAATAATTTCTCAGCAGAAACCATGTGAGCAAGAAGACAGTGGAAGAACATACATCAAACATTCAAAGAACACAACCGTTAACCAAGTATACTGTACCCAGAAAAACTGCCCATAAAATATGAGAGATCATGATATTAAAAACAAACAAACCAACAAAAACAAACAAACCAGAATCTAACGGAATTTGTAAAAACAAGACGAGCATTGCAGCAAACACTGAGAGATGAGCATCTTACAGAGGTGTCGTAGAAAGCAGGATGGACCAAAGTAACTAGCAACAACATAAAAAAAAAGAACTCAATACAATGATAGCAATAAATTCTTGCCTCTCAATAATCATACTGAATGTTAATGGTTTAAATGCACCACTGAAGAGAAAAAGAGTAGCATATTGGATTAAAAAAAAATAGTCAATATGCTGTCTACAAGAGACACACATGAAAAAACAAGATAAAGAAAGTCTACAAATTAAAAGGTGGGAAAATATATACCAAGCAAGTGGCAACCAGAAAAAAAGCAGGAGTAGCAATATTAATCTCTTATAAAATAAATTCCAATGCAAAAACCATCACAAAGAGCAAGGAAGGTCACTATATAATGCTTAAAGCCTCAATAGAACAAGAGAACATAACAATACTAAATATCTATGCACCAAATGAAAGACCTGCAAAATACATAAAACAAACATTAACAAAACTGTAAAAGGGAACATACCACAACAAATATAGTAGTTGGAGACTTTAATACACTTCTCTCAAGGAAAGATAGAACCACCAGAAAGAAACTCAACAAAGATGCTGGAGAATGAAACAAAACAATAAACAAACTCGATCACATAGATATTTATGTGCTAATGCACTAAAAAAAAAACCAAAAACACGTCTTCTCCAAAAAGCATGAAATGTTTTCCAGAATAAATCATATATTAAGCCACAAGATAAGCACCAAATTTAAAAATAAATTATATGAAGCATTTTTCTCATACCACAATGCTACAAAATTAGAAATGAATAACAAGAGGATAAAGGAGAGAAAAAATCATGCATTTGGAAGCTGAACAGCACCTTACTTAAGCATAAATGGGTACTAGTAGAAATAAAAAATGAAATTAAAAAGAGTTTTTTAAAAAATGACAATGAAAACACCACTTCCCAAAATCAAAGGTCATTATATAGCCATAAGCAAATGCATTAAAAGGCAGGGGAAAATGACCACTCACACTCTAACCCAACATACCCAAAAAACTTAAAAAGAATAGCAAGAAAACCCAACACCTTCTAAAAAACCTGGAATTATAAAAAATTAGAGCAAGAATAAATGAAATAGTAAACAGAAAAGCTCTGAAACTATGTACAAAACTAGGAGATGGTTTTTTGAAAATGTCAACAAAATCGACAAACAACTAGCAAAACAAACTAAGGAAAAGACAAAAATAATCCGAATAAGACATGAAAGGGGCAACGTCACAAGAGAACGAACTAAAATAAAAAAGCTAACAATGGAATATTATGGAAAAAGTATACTTAAACACAAATGAAAACCTAGGGGAAAGAAACAAATACTTAGAAATTCACAATATACATTAACACAAACCAAAATTAAACACCTGAACAGACCCATTACGAAAGAAGAAATTGAAGTCTATGGGGGAGAGAATAGTCTAAAAGTATTATATTTTAGGGCATTATTTTTATCGTAGGAATACGCAACGAGGGTTGCA
>NW_006399873.1:3829895-3850580 GCF_000299155.1 Elephantulus edwardii
AAGAAGAAATTGAAAAGGTAATAAAACAACTTCCAGCCAAAAAACAGCCATTAATCAAATAGTTTTACAAATGAATTTTAACAAACATTTAGAGAAAATCTGTCACCAATTCTACATAAACTATTTCAGAAAATAGAAACAGATGGAATTCTCACAGACTCATTCTATGAAGCAAACATATCTTTGATACCAAAGCCAGGTAAAAACGCCACTGTTAAGTTTAAGTTTGTATGTCAGGTTGACTGGGCCATAAGAGTAGTTTGATCGTTACACAATATATTTTTGCTTTTGTAGTCATTCTCCATTTTGTGGTCTAATCTAGTTAGTCTCTATTTTCACATAGTTTATATTTTCACATAAGAACCTGGTCTTTGGAATCGACATTTTGATAAGTGGGGAGTGAGTATATTTATTTTATAAATGACAAACTTTAAAAATCTGAATGACATCAAAATTTAGTGTAGATATTACAAATAATATTCTAGAACTTATAGAGATTAGAATTTTATACTAAAATGCCAAAATAAATATTAAAAATATTTTTTAATGGCATTAGTATCTTTTGAGTATGAACTGTGTGCTGCAGATTCGACTCTACTAGTACAAGTAAACTCTGCCAAACCTGCATTATTCTCAGAATTCCTTCTGTATTTAAGCCCATTGTTTCTGTCATAGTCCAAGCTATATCACGGAGAGTCTTCTACTATTGGGTTGACCATTTATTTATCTAGACATGATGTCCTTTTCCAGGGATTGGCCTTTCTGATAGCAAACCATAAATATGTAAGATTAAGTTTACTTGTCCTCTCCTCTTAGCAGAATTTGCCTGTACTTCTAAGATGTTGTTGTTATGTGACATTAAGTTGTCTGTGACTCAGAGACCCACCTGATGTACAACAGCCCTGTACCCTGCTCTATCTTGAGCCAATTTCATTACCCGTGTTACATCAGTTGCTGAGTCAATACATCTTATTCAGGGTCTTTCTCTCTTCTGCTGTCTCTCCACTCACCCAAGGATTATGTTCCTCTCCAACGACTGGTCATTCCTTGCAAATGTACAAAATAGGTCAGACGAAGATTCAGAATCCTTGCCTCCAAGAACAGCGTGATCTCACCCTCTCTAGGATGAACCTGTTTGTCCTCCTAGCAGTCCATGGCATACTCACTACTTTTCTCCAGCACCACAGCTAAAAGGCATCAATTCTACTTTTACCATCCCTAGTCATTGTCAAGATTTCTGATGCACAGCAAGTAATTGCAACGACGTATGGACTGTATCAGGCACATCATAATCTCCAGACTGACATCATTATAGTCTCTAAAAGCCAGAGGGAATGTCAATTATGAGTTAATCCTGACTTGACGGCAATTAAATGAGATGATAATGAGATCATAAAATTATTATTCTTGCTGTTGTTGTATATCACGGAGGAGTGAGAACCAACCCATAGTTGACCCTTCAGAGTGTTTTCAAAAGCAGTTAATCACACAGGAGGAGATTGTCGACTCTTCTCTTGCGGAGCCGCTTGTGGCTCCTTGCAGCTCAGCTCCTTGCCTCTAGGCCACCAGAACTCTGTGATGGTATAAACATGACAGCAAATGATTCCCAATGTTTAGTGATGATTTTGTAAACCTTCCATCTTCTTCTGATGTTTCCTAGGTCATTCAACATATTTGCCATCACATCTTCCTATATTGCAACTCATTGCTTAAATTTGTTTTCAGTTCTCTCACTTTGAGAAATGCAGAGTGAGTTCTTCCTTTTTATTCTCCAATTTCAGCTCTCTGCATTTGCCATATTATTTTGCCACTGTAATAAAAAAGAACTGACTGTCCCTAAAAATTTCAAGAAGTACCATATGAGTGGGATCCATGGTAATGAAAGTAATGAAGGAGAAAATTGAAACTGCACCAAAAGCATTGGCAAAAAATTAAGGTCCCAGGAATCAATGGGATACCAATTAACTTGTTTCAGTGAACATATGTAGCCATGGATGTATTCATCAGTATATGCTAGGAAATTTGTAGGACAGATATATGGCCAATTGATTAAAAGAGGTTCATATTTGTTCCCTTTCTCAGGAAAGGTGATCCAATAGAATGTGGAAATTATTGAACAATATCAATAATATCACATGCAAGAAAAATACTGAAGATCATTCAAAACCTTCTATAATAGTATAAAGATAAGGAATTTACAGAAATTCAAGCAGGATTGAAGATGCCATGGCACCAAGTATATCACTACTGATGCAAGATAGATCCTGGCTGAAATACCAGAAGAATGTCTATGTATGCTTTATTCACTACACAAAGACCTTTAACTGTGTGGATTGTAAAAAGTTATGGCTAACATTATAAAGAATGGGAATCCCAGAGCACTTAATTGTAGTTATGTGAAACCTATATTTAAACCGAGGAAAGGGAATATTCACATTGTTTAAAATTAAGATAGGAGTGTATCACGGTTGAAGCCTCGCTCTGTACCTGTTCAATCTGCATACTGAGAAAGTTATTTGAGAATCAGGACTCAATGAAGAAGAATGTAGCATCAAGATTGAAAGAAGACGCATCAATAACCTGTCTGTGCAGATAACACAAATAACACAAACTTGCTAGCTGAAAGTGAGGAAGACTTGAAGTGCTTGTTGCAAGAGACTAAACAATACAGTCTTTTCTCCTCCCTCCCTCCAGTTAATTTGGTTTATTTATTTATTTACTTTTTTAAGAAAATTTTTACTTAATATTGGTTTACTTTAAATAGTTTTCAAATAGAATCATTTTTACATGGCATCTTTTCCATTTCTTTTACCTACCACTCACTCCAGTGTCAGGTCTTTCATTCATAGGGTCGTTATGAGTTGTCTGTGACTCAACTGGATGACATTTAACAAAAACAAAAATAACCACTCCCTCTACCCATCAAATAATTCATTATCATCTATAATTATCACCCCTGTTCCTCCCCCTTGCCTATCCTCACCACTCTGCTCCCAGCCTGCCCCTCCTTGGATTTTCATACACATTTTACTAGTTATCATTATATTTCTACAATAATGGTCTTATACAGTATTTGTCATTATGGGGTTGAGTTAATTCACTTGTCATAATGCTCTCCAGTCCCTCCGAAGTTAGGTAATGATTTTCAAAATCATCGCTCATGCATGATGCCTAGTATTCCATTGTGTGAATGCACCATCATTTCTTAATCCATTCCATTGTAGTTGGACGTGAGGGCTATTTCCATGTTCTTGCCATGGTGAATAATGCAGCTATAAACCTTGTACAAAACTCCATTTGTGCATCAGTTCTAACTTCCTTTGGATATATTCAAAGCATTGAATAGCTGGGTCATATGAAATTTTTATGTTCATCAATTTGAGGAAATGCCAAACTGCCTTCCAAAGTGCTGATACCAATTTACAATGTCACCAACAGTGCATAAGAGTTCATACCTCTCCACATTCTCTCCAAAATTTATTACATGCTTTCCTGCTAAACTTTGATACTGCTACTGAGGTGAGATGATGACTCATTTGGTTTTAATTTGCAACTCACTTATTTTCAGTTAATCTGGGCATTTCTTCATGAGTCTGTAGACCCTCCAAATACCTTCCTCTGTGAAAAGTCTTTCCATGGCTTTTACCCATTTTGTAATTGTGTTATCAGTCTTTTTCTTATGGAGGCCTTTAGGATTCCGTAAGCTTTCAATGTGGAGTCTTGTCAAAAAATGTAACTGTCAAATATTTTTTCCCCATCAGTGGGTTTTCTTTTAACTCTGTGAGAAAATGTTTTTGCTGAGTCCAGGATTTAATATTTAAAAGGTCCTATTCATCTATTTTATCCTCTTCAAAGTGTGCTTTTCTGCCTGTATTTCGTAATCTCTTTATACTGTAGCCTTGGATATCTAAGCTTGATTCTAGTTTGTCTCTGTTGAACTTTACAGTTTGGAACTTTACTCCCTGGTCTCTGATCCACCTTGAGTTGTTTTTTGTGAATGGTGTGAGATGTAGATCCTGTTTATGATTTCTGTAGATAGCAGTCCAGTTTTGCCACAACACCATTTGGTGAAGAGATTATAATTTCCTCATTTGATAGGTTTTATTTCCTTGTTGGATATCAGTAGACAATAGAGGAATAGACTCATTACTGAGTTCTCAGTTCTGTTCCATTAGTCTATGAACCAGTACTATGATTTTTTATTTACTACCCATGTGTAGCACGTTTTGAGGTCAGGGAGTGCTATGGCTCCTATTTCATTTTTGTTTTCCAGAAGTGCTTTGCTTCTTTGAGGTCTCTTTTCTGTGCAAATAGACTTGACAATTTCCCTTTTGATCTCCTTGAATAATAAATTTGATACCTCTATTGGGATTGCTTTTAGTAAGATTGCAATTTTCACAATAGTGAGTATTCCTACCCATGAACAGGTTACATTTTTCTGTTTATTTAGGATTTTTATTTGTGCCTCATAGAAATATTCTGCAGCTTTCATGTAGAGGTCTTTTGAGACTCTAGGTAGATTCACTCTAAGTATTTCAATTTGTGCTTAACTATTGTAAATGATATTGGTTTCTGGGTTTCCGTCTCTGAGTTCTCTTTGTTAATGTAGAGGAACCCCACTGATTATTTTATGTAACTGATATTGTTATGTGCTTTTGAATTGCCTGGAACTCATATCTACACTATGTACAACAGCCCTAAATCCTTCTCTATCCTGTGTCAATCTTATTGTCTCTGACACACCCACACCATTACACCAGTCAGTGAATCAATCTCTCTCATTGAAGGTATTTCTCTATTGTGCTATTCCTCCATGCTCCCAAACTTATATTCTACCACTTTACTAAATTAATCTACCAGATCTAACAATTTTTTGTGTGTATGTGTGTGTGTGAGTGCGTGTGCGTGTGTGCCTATTGCTATGAATTGCTCCTCAGAGACTGTCTTAGCTGCATCCCAGAGGTTTTGGTATATTTTCATTTTCATTTATTTTCTAGGATATTTTCATTTCATTCTCTATTTCTTTTATAGCCCAATCATGTTCTAAGAGAGAGTGATTTAGTTTCCACATTGATGCTTATGTAAGATTTTCCACCTTGTGGTTAATTTCTAGTTTAATGATACTGTATTATGAGAATAGACTTTGTATTATTTAAATTTTATTTTTAAATTTGTTGAGGCTTGTTTTGTATCCTGATATATTCTGGAGAATGTTCTATGTGCACTTGAGAAAAATCTGAGTTTTAGTTTGGTGCAGTATCATGAATATATCCCCAAGGCTGAGTTGGCTTATTGTATAATTTAAATCCTCTGTTAAGTTTCTTTTGAGTTGACCTATCCTTTGGTAATAGTGGAGTGTTGAAGTCTCCTATCACTTTTTTGTTCCAAAATCATCACATGGCCTAGTTTTCACAGCTAATATTGAGTTTCCCCAGTGGTTCTTTCAACAGATGTAATCGATCCAATTCCTATACATACCATCAGGTAAAATCCATGTGTACAGCCTGTGTTAATGTTTCTTATAAAATGTATTTGTAATTAATAAATCATTGATTGTGCAAAATTCTACCATCCTATCTCCAGCTTTATTTCTGCCACCAAATCCATGTTTTCCAACTACTGGTCCTTCTTCTCTGTTCCCAAATTTTACATTCCAGTCATCCAATATTATTAACACATCTTGACTGCATTTCAGTCAATCTCTGAGTGCAAAAGTTGGTAGAGATCTTCTATTTCCTCTTCTTTTGCTCTGGTTGTCTGCGAATATGTTTAAATAATAGTATTATTCACTGGACTTCCTTGCGTGTATATGGATATTATCCTTTCACTCACAACATAATATTTCAAGACTGATTTATAAATTACATTTTTAACTATGAAAACAACCCTATTTTCCACACTTTTCCATCTTCTACATACTAGATCATATAATCATCTGACTCAAAATGTCCCATGTCAATCCATCTTGTTTCCCCATGCCTATCTTTGTTTCACTGACTATACAAAGGCATTTGACTATGTGGATCACAACAAACTGTGGCTGACTTTGATAAGAATGGGAATCCCAGAACACTAGCTTGTGCTTATGTTAAACCTATACTTGGACCAGGAGGCAGTAATCAGAACAGAGCAAGGAAACACTGCATGGTGCAAAATTGGGAAGGATGTATATAAAGGATATGTCCTATCTCCATTGAATCTATATGCAGAACAGATTATCTGGGAGGTTGGGTTCTATGAGGAGAAATGTGAAAACAGGATTAGAGGAAATCTCACCAACAATTTGCACTATGTAAATGAAACAACCCTAAATGTTGAAATTGAAGAGGTCCTGAAGACAGTATTACAGAAGGTCAAGGACTGCAGCCTTTAATGTGGATTGAAGTGCAACATCAAGAAAACAAAGATTCCCTCCAGAATCTGGCCCAATTGGCAGCATCATGATTGATGGTGAAGAGCTTGAAATTGTTAACAGCTTTTCTTTGCTTGGCTTCACAATCAACACTCTTGGTAACAGCCAGGAAATTAAAAGAAAAACTTCATTGGGAAAATCTGCTGTCAGAGAATTCTCCAAAGTATTAAAGAGCAATAATATCAGTCGTGCACTGGATCCAGTTCATGATCTTTGTTTTGCTATTACTTACTATGCATCAGAAAGCTAGACAATAACTAGGGATGAAAGAAGAATTGATGCTTTTGAGCTGTGGTGCTGGAGAAGAGTATTGAATATACCATGGACTGCTAAGAGAACAAACAAGCTTTTCCTGGAGAGGGTGAGATCAGGCTGCTTCTTAGAGGCAAGGATTTTGAAGCATAATCTGACATATTTTGAACATGTTGCAAGGAGAGACTAGTTCTTAGAGAGGGACATCATGCTTGGGGGGGGGCGTAGAGGGACAGTGCAAGAGAGAAAGACCCTTGCTGAGGTGGGGTGATTTAGTGACTGAGGTAATATGGATGAGTGTATGAGAGACAATAAGTTTGACACAGAATAGAGCAGGTTTTAGAGCTGTTTTACATAGGGTTGCTATGAGTTGCAGACTACTCAACAGCACATAACAACAATAACAAGAACAACAATAACAACTATTGTGGTGCTGTCTATTTCTTTCCTCAATTTTCTTAACCATTGTTTTATGTATTTCTTGGTCTTTCATTTGGTGCATAAATTTTGACCAATGTGTTATCCATTTTGCTACTCTTTTTTTCTCTAAATTTTCCCGTTTAATCCATTCACAATAAGTGTGATTATTTTTTGGCCAGGTTTATTGTTATCATTTTGCTGTGTTTCTTTTTCATTTGGTTTTGGTTACTATGGTCCTTTCACTTTCCTTGGTATCTCCATGTGAAGGATATCACTTAAAATTTCTTATAGCTTTGGTCTTGTTTTAACAAATTCTTAAGTTTCTTCTTCTCTGCAAATGATCTCATTTCTCCTTCGTATTTTATGGAGAGCTTTGCTGGTTATAGGATCCTTGGCTTACAATTGTTTTTTATGAGTTGGTTTAGTGTGTGTATGTGTGTGTGTGTAACTTTCTGTGCATGCCATCTCATTGTCTTCTAGCTCACATGGTTTCTGCTAAGTAATCAGAATTTATCTAATTGTGTCCCCTTGGTAGATGACTCTTTATATCTCAATGCTTTTAGTACGCTATCCTTATCTTTTAACTTGGAAAACTTGATTATGGTGTGTTTTGATGGTTTTATTTTTGTGTCTAGTGCTGAAAATTATCGAAAAACAATTGGAGCAATATGTCAACAGAGAACTGCCAGACATGCAGCCTGGATTTAGAAGAGCTCATGGTATTAGGGATACTATAGCTAATGTTAGATGGATCTTGGCGGAAAGCAGAGAGTACCGAGGAATGTCTATCTATGCTTCATCGAATATGCAAAGGCTTTTGACTGTGTGGATCACAACAAGCTATGGTTGATTCTGAGAAGAATGGGAATCCCAGAACATTTGATTGTGCTTATGCAAAACCTATACTTAGACCAAGAGGCAGTTAACAGAACAGAACAAGGAGACATTATATGGTTCAAAATCAAGAACGAGGTTCACAAAGGATGTGTTCTGTCTGCGTACCTTTTCGATCTGTATGCAGAACAGATCATCTGAGATGCTGAGCTGTATCAGGAGGAATGTGGCATCAGGATTGGTGGAAGAGTCAACAACCTGCATTATGCAGATGACACAACTCTGCTTGTTGAAACTGAGTAGAACCTGAAGCGCTTGCTACAGAAGGTCAAGGACTGCAGCCTTCAATATGGATTGAAGCTCAACATCAAGAAAACAAAGATTCTCACCACTGGGCCAATTGGCATCATCAGTATGGATGGTGAAGAGATTGAGACAGTTAACAGTTTTAGTTTGCTTGGCTCCACAGTCAACACTCTTGGTACCAGCAGCCAAGAAATCAAGAGACTAATTGCACTGGGAAAGTCAGCTGTCAAGGACTGCTCCCGAATATTGAAGAACAACGACGTCAGCTGTAGACAAAGGTGTGCCTGGTCCTGGGCGTAGTCTTCCCAATTGTGTGCTATAAGTGGGGGAGCTGGACAGTGACCAGGGATAATAGAAAGAGAATTGATGCCTTTGAGCTGTGGTGCTGGAGAATAGTATTGAGAATACCATGGACTGCTAGGAGAACAAACAGGTTTGTCCTGGAGAGGGTGAAATCAGAATGCTCCTTGGAGGCAAGGATTCTGAAGCTTTGTCTGACATGCTTTGGGCATGTTGCAAGGAGGGACTGGTCCTCGGAGAGGGACATCATGTTTAGGATTGTGGAGGGATGGCACAAGAGAGAAAGACCGTAGATGAGATGGATCAATTCTGTTATTGGGGTGGTAAGAGTGAATGTGTCAGAGCCGGTGAGGTTGGTACAGAATAGAGCAGGATTTAGGGCTCTTGTACATAGGGTTGCTATGATTTGCATGTGACTCGACAGCACATAACAACAGTCGTCTATTTTTTGTTTACTCTGCTTTCTAAATATGCTTCCTCATTCTTCTAAACACTTGGAATATTTTTTTTTCCTAGTACTTTTTTCTGTTATCCCTGTCACTCTCATGTTCTGGAATTGCAATCATTGTATATGTGTTGCTCTTTTTGATTTTAATCCACGATTCTAATGCTTTGGGGTTTTGTTTTGTTTTGTTCCATTTTCTTTATTCTCATCTCTGATTTTTTTTTTCCTAGTATGTTTCAAATAAGACTTTTGTCTTCCAGTTCATTTACTTTCTGTTCAATCTCTTAAATTCTGATTTTGTCCTTCTAACATGTCAGACTCTTCTGTCATTTCAGTCTTAATATGCTGGATTGCATTTCAATGTTCTTTGTTATTTCCAGAACTATATTGTCTGTACCTGCTTTGTCTTATGATAATTTTCAAGGTCTTTTATGTCTTTTTTTAATTTATATTATCAGTATTTTTTTCTTTCTTCTCTCTGCATCCCTCCTTCCTCTCCCTCCTTTCTCTCTCTTTCTTTTTTTTTTTTTTTACATTTTCTTCCATAGCTGTTCAAGTTGCTTCTTATCAATATGTTTATTTTCTGGATTGCTGTGTCTAGGGTATTTGCTCTCTTAATGACTTCCACTGTTTCTTCCAACATTTGCACCTTGTTCTGTAGCTGTTCTCATAACTCCACATCAATGTATTTCTTCTGATTTCTCTATCTGTTGTATTCACTGGGTCTACATTTTTTAGAAGGCTTATTTTGCTTTTTGTGATGACTGAAGCAGCCTGCTGCTTTCTTAACATTTGGTTGCTGTAACTATATAATGACCCAGAATATGGTGATGCTTTATGAAGCACATATATATTTATTTTCCCTTCCTGGGAACAATAGTCAACTCAGAGCAGGATGACTGCATCCTCATGAAGCCATGGGTTGGCCTGGCCTCTTCTGTTTGAGCTTAAAAAATCCCATGTGCTGTAACTAGACATTAGTGTTTAAGGCAAAACTACCTATGATAATAATGTTCCTGGTGCTGTACAGTGGGGACAGCACCTTGGCAGTCATCAGGTTGCAGGGTAGCGGGTCTCCAGGAGGCATAGGCAGTGATCTAGTTAGTGCTCTGGAAAGAATTGTGGTATGGACTGCACTGAAACTCCAGCCCCTTGGCCCGGCAGGCAGCAGTTCTGTTGCTTGCCTATGTGTGAGTGAACATGGGCTGAGCCACACTCCTTAGTAGATGGAGGAAAAGTGGTGCCAGGAAGACATTTTCAGTTCCACCATTCCACATGGGCCTCAGCATCTTATAACAGAGTGATGGTAAGGTCCTGCAATGAGCGTGACCCATGAGAAAAGTGTGACCTACCAGAAAGAGGATACAGTCTTTAATATGAATTGCATTTCAGCATTGAGAAAGCAAAAATTCTAACCAGTGGACCTATAGGTAATCTCATTATAAGTAGATAAAAGATATAAACTGTCAACAACTTCATCTTACTTGGATCCACAATCAACATTCTTAGCACCAGCAGTCAGGAACTTAGGAAACATGCTGTACAGAAAAGTCTGCAGTCAGCAGCTCCTCCAAATTATTAAGGAGTAATGATGTCAGCTTGAGTACTAAGGTGTGTCTCATTCAGAATATGGTCTTTCTGATTATTTACATCTGAGAGTTGGGCAATGCAAGACAGAATAATTGATGCCTGTTGGAGAAGAATAATGAACATCTCATGGACTGCAAAAGAACAAACAAATATGTCTTGGAGAAAGTGCAGCCAGAATGTTCCTACGAGGCAGAAAGCAAGCAAAAAGCCCATATCCCAGTCTCATGGTTCCTCTAGAGCCACATCAGCAGCAGTTAAAGTGTTTGTGGTTTTTTGTTTTTGTTTTTCTGTGAAGTGGGAGAGAAAACCTAAAAGGTTAATTTTGCTGTTACTAAGGTGGAAAGAAAAGTTGAAAAGCTGTTTTATGGTCTCAGACAAAAAGCCTTAAAGATGAATGAAGGTGGAGCTGTAGTGGCCTAGTGGCTAAAAGCTGCCCTGCAATCCTTAAAACACATGGTTTGAATCCACCAGATGCTCCACTGGAGAAGTAGGAGAAATCCCCTTCAGTGCTAGTCAGATCTGATTCAATGGCATACAAGTTTAAAGAAAAAGATGAATGAAGACAAACCTGAGGATCTGTTTAAAAGCCAATGTCTGATGCTTTTCCCACATCTCTTTATATGTCAAAATATTATAGAAATATATCGTTGTTGTTTATACCATAGAGTCATAATCAACTTATAACTGACCATCCGACAGGTTTTTAGAGGCAGTTAATCACATGGGAGGAGCTTTTCCACCCTTCTCCCACAGAGTGGCTTGTGGCCTCGAACCATGTGTCTTCAGGATTACAGCACAGCTTCTTGCTACTATAAAATATATATTTAGAAATATATTGTAAAAATTATTAAGGTTGATGATAGGCCATATTGTAATTAGAGAAGAATATGTAAGCCAGTTGGATATTGAGTATTCAAAAAGTGAAAATTTACCCTAAAAATGTATATAATAGCAGAATTTGACACAGTGTATAGAGCTTAGCCTAAGAAAGATTAAGCCTCACTCCGTACTCTGAGCAGAGTTACATTTGGAAAGAGACAAGGAGAAAAAGACAGACTGTTGCAATGAAACTGAGGCAAGGAAAAATTGACAAATATACCCAATCTGTGGCAACCGCTTGGGAATACTCAATGAGTGGAAGTGGGAGATACACAGTAATTGAAGAGACAGGTTGTGTCTGGACTTGTTTTTTCACTACTGTCCACTTAGCATGATGAATAGATAAATGAAGAAGGGTTGCTGATTTGTGGAGCAAGGATTCCTGAGGATCCCTGATGTGTTGACTTGGCTCATGTGAGTCTGCAGTTGAGTGAGGGAACCAGCTGGTCTGAAACACAGGAAGAAGATGGACTCCTAAGTTTGCGACTGATGCCCCTTTAGACCTAACTGTGGATGGCTGTGGATGTGTTGACTGGAAGATCATGTGTTTTTCTGCTCTTTTTGAAATGATTACCTAAATGAATGCTTATTACAGACACAGACTCATGGTGGATCATTAAGTTTAAGATTTAAAATTTAAATTAACTGTATGAAAAAGTTGAGTCTATCCCACCTGAATTTCAGAACCATCTCAGGAACAGGCTACTGGTGCCAAGAGTGTTGACTGTGGAGCCAGGCAAAGTAAAGCTGTGAACAATCTCAATCCCTTCACCATCTATCCTGATGCTGCCATTTGGTCCAGGGGTGAGAATCTTTGTCTTCTTGAAATTGAGCCTCAGTCCATATTGGAGGCTACAGTCCTTGACCCTCTGCAGCAAGCGCTTCAGGTCCTCCTCAGTTTCAGCAAGCAGGGTTGTGTTATCTGCATGACACAGATTGTTGATAAATCATCCACCAATCTTGACCCCACATTTCTCCTCGTAGAGCCCAGCCTCCTGGATAATCTGTTCTGCGTACAGGTTGAAAGGCTATGGAGATAGGATGCATCCCTGGCGTACAACCTTACCAATTCTGAACCATACAGTATTCCCATGCTGTGTTCTGATGACTGCCTCCTGGTCCAAGTATAGGTTTCAATTTAGCACGATCAAGTGTTCTGGGATTCCCATTCTTCTCAGAGTAAGCCACAGTTTGTTATGGTCCACAGAGTCAAACACCTTTGCATAGTCAATGAAACACAGATAGACATTCCTCTGGTATTTTCTGCTTTCAGCTAAGATCCATCTAACATCAGCTACAATATCCCTAGTACCACGACCCCTTCTAAACCCAGCCTGGACTTCTGGCAGTTCTCTGCTGATGTGCTGTTCCAGTCATTTTTGGATAATCTTCAGTAGAATCTTGCTTGTCTGTGTAATCAATGAGATTGTTCTATAGTTTTCACACTCTGTTGGGTCACCCTTCTTTGGGATAGAAACAAATATCAATCTCTTCCAGTCAATTGGCCAAGTGGTTATTCTCCATAATTCTTGGCACAACTTAGTGAGCACGTTCAGAGCAGCATCTGTTAGCTGAAATATGTCAGTTGGTATACCATCTATTCCTGGAGCCTTATTTTTTGCCGTTTCCTTCAAAGAAGCCTGAACTTCTTCCTTCATCACCATAGGCTCTTGCTCATAAGTTGTTTCATTAAATTCTTCTGTGTCAGCCAATTCCTTTGGATACAGTGATTCAGTATATTCTTTCCATCTTCTTTTAATACTTCCTGGATCATTTAACATTCCGCTGAAAGCATCCTTGATTATAGCAACTCGAGGTTTGAATTTGTTCTTCAGTTCCTTGAGCTTAAGAAATGCTGAGCGAGTTCAGCCCTTTTGATTTTCTGACTCTAACTCCTTGCACATTTCATTATAATATTTTGCTTTGTCAAAGAAGTAAATAATTACAGTAACTTTTAAACACAATCAGTTTTTCATAATAAGTACCTTCATCCTCAATAAAGTTATACTTGTCTATGAATGAAATGTTAGTTATTTTATATTAACATATTTTTTCTTCTTTCTCTTCATTCAGTTTGAGGTTAATTTAAAAGGTTTTTGAGAAATAAAGCTTTTCATTTCATAGTAATATTGAAGAACGTAAACTGTACCAATGATGGATAGATAAAAGTGAGTGACAGAGTATTATCAACTCTTGTCCTCCTGTATTTAAATGGATAACTCCGAGTTGTAAACCAAGAGAGTACTAATGCAAATTATATCCACAGTAGAGATAAATGTATTATATCTAACAACTATGTGTATTTGTATATAAGTAAAAAACGAAGAAAAAATTAGCATCAGCAGAAAAACAGGCCCAATCCCTTGTGCTTTTATTCTATTCACTGTGCTGTTTAATCATGTCATATTGACTATAGTCTTTTAAAAAGTCCTATCCATTTCCCACAATTATATTTCCATTTTGAAATTTTTGTCCTTGGGGCTCTATTTATATGAAAATTGTTTTTTAATGAATGTGGGTCAATGTGTATAAGACAATATACCAAAACCAAAAAAAAGTGTATGTGTAGATAATGAATTCTCTTCCCTAACAGAAGTAAAATATGTTTTAGCAAGAAATTCTAATCAATTCTTAGAAGAAACGACAACTTTAAATAATCTAGTGTTCTTGTTTTTTCACCTCTCAAATATCTTTGAATTCTTGTGGGGGAAAAATGAAAAAATGGAGTTTGAAACTAAATAGGTTTTTGCAGACCTGACAGTCTCCAAGGTAATATTATTCTTTATGTATTTACAGTTATTGAATTAAAACTTTTGATGTGCTATTTTCAATTAATAATAATACAGAGCAGAATGAACTATGAAATACACTGTGCTTTTTTAAAAACTCTAATATGGGAAAAGACAAGCAGTTTGTCCTAATGAATGCATCTAATTGGTGCACTTTATTATAAAACACTGGAGCAGCATTTTTCAAAAGGCAGTTCTATTTGTAACTGGCTGTCTTCAGTATGTCAGGGTGTAATAAATGTGCTGCAGACTAGAACTGCTGATTAGCATTTCTGGAATCCCAGGAAGTTAGTGAAAGCAGTTTACCATTAAAGAAATACCTTTTTTTAACAGCTTTGAGAATAAAAACTATAGTCCAATGACCTATGGGGATTATTCAATGAAAGCAACTAAGACGATTTCCTATGATCTCTCTAGTAATATACATGTGATCAGAAGAAAGGAAAAAAATGTTAATGAGAAAATGTGCACTGTCATATTTTTATAATTTCTAATATTTCTCACATAATAACCCAACATTAATATTATTTTTTAAAATTTGTTTCAATGACTTAAGTAAAAATAATAAAACACTACCATTGAGTTAATTCCAACTCATAATGATCTTATACAACAGAATATAATTGCCCTATAAGGTTCTATATACTCTAATCCTTATGGAAGTAATTGACGTCCTGCCTCTGAGTGAATTCCTACTCAAATTGAACTTTTAACTGGTTTCTGAGGTCATAATTCTTAAGAGGAGACTTTTACCATTATTTCCTGGGTGTCAATGGTGACTTCTACTGTCACAGACACATGTGGTTTTAGTTAGGTGCACAACAGGCAACCACCTAAACCACCTTCATAAATCTTTTCTTCTGTAGAAAAGCTGGCAGGTGTGAAACACCAAATTTTGGTTAGTAATTGAGTGTGTTGACCATAATGATACTAGAGCTCGATAATAGTTTGTCAGATAGTTTACATCGTTACAGAGAACTCTAGTAACCTAGTAGGTAAGAAGTTGCTCTGCAAATCCAAAAGTGGGCAGTTCAAATCCACCAACAGTTCCAAAGAAGGAAGATCACTAACCTGCTAACAAGTGATTTGCAGCCTCAGAAAACTTGCTGTAGGTCATCTGTGAGTTGGTTATGACTGTATGCCAATGAACAACAACGATATCATATAGACACAGAAATACAGGAGCTATGGTGGTGTTGGTGGACGATTTATCAACAATCTGCATTATGCGGATGACACAACCCTGCTTGCTGAAACTAAGGAGGACCTGAAGCACCTGCTTCAGAGTGTCAAGGACTGCAGCCTACAATATGGATTGAGGTTCAGTGTCAAGAAGACAAAGATTCTCACCACTGGACCAATTGGCAGCATCAGGATGGATGGTGAAGAGATTGAGATTGTACACAGCTTTAGTTTGCTTGGCTCCATAGTCAACAGTCTTGGCACCAGCAGCCAGCAAATTAAAAGGCGCATTGCCATGGGAAAGTCGGCTGTTAGGGACCTCTCCAAAGTGCTGAAGGGCAATGGTATCTCTTTGGAGACTAAGGTGCGTCTGATCTAAGCCTTGATCTTTGCAATCACCTGTTATGCATCAGAGAGTTGAACAATGACCAAGGAGGATAGAAGGAGAATTGATGCCTTTGAGCTGTGGTGCTGGAGAAGAGTATTGAGAATACCATGGACTGCTAGGAAAACAAACGGATTTGTCCTGGAAATGGTTAAACCGGGTGGCTCCTTGGAGGCAAGGATTCTGAGGCTCCGTCTAACATACTTTGGACATGTTGTGAGGAGAGACCGGTCCTTAGAGAGGGACATCATGCTTGGGAGGGTGGAGGGACAGCGCAGGAGAGGAAGGCCCTCTATGAGGTGGATTGATTCAGTGACTGGGATAACTGGGATTGGAGTGTCAGAGACAGTGCGATTGGCACAGGACAGAGCGGAGTTTAGGGCTGTTGTACATAGGGTCGCTATGAGTCGCAGGCCACTTGACAGCACAAAACAACAACAACACAATGGTTGTGTAGTTCATAATATTGGGCTCCTAATTGAAAGGTTGGCAGCCTGAACCCATCAGCAACTCCTCAGGAGGTAGATGAGCAGTCCCCTTCTATAAGGGTATACAGCCTTGGTGATCCAATCAAGGGTCAACTAGTAGAATACTGTATATTTGTTGTTGTTATGTGCCCTCAAGTCACTTTCAACTTACAGTAACTCTGTTTACAACAGCTCCAAACCCTGGTCTGTCCTGAACCAAACTTATTATCCCTGAGACAACTACTCCCATTACCCTAGTCACTGAGTCAATCCATCTCATCAAGGTTCTTCTCTTGTGCTGTCCCTCTACCCTCCAAAACATGATGTCCCTCTCTAAGGACTGGTCCCTCCTTGCAACATGCCCAAAGCATGTCAGATGGAGCTTCAGAATCCTTGACTCCAAGGAGTAGCCTAGTTCACCCTCTCCAGTATGAACCTGTTTGTTCTCCCATCAGTTTGTAGTATGTTCAGTACCCTTCTCCAGCACTACAGCTCAAAGGCCACAATTCTCCTTCTATTATCCCTAGTCATTGGCAAGCATTCTGATGCATAGCAAGTAATTCAGACCATGACCTGTATCAGACACACCTTCATCTTCAGACTGACATTGTTGCTCTCCAATAGTCTGGAGAGGTCCGTGACAGCAGACTTTCTCAGCGCAATTTGTCTTTTGATTTACAGGCTGCTGGTACCAAGAGTGTTGATTGTGGAGTCGAGCAAACCAAAAGTGTTAACAGTCTCAATTTTTCTGTCTGTCGGTCTCTCTCTCTCTCTAATATTTATGAAGTATATATATATAATATATTTATATATAGATATATTTGTTATGTGCTGTCAGGTGACCTGTAACTTCTAATGACCATATGCACAACAGCTCTGAAGCTTGTCTTATCTTGGACAAATTTCATTGTCTCCAACACATCTTCCCCTAGTGCTCCAGTCTCTGTGTCAGTTCATATCTTCCAGGGTCTTCCTCACCTGCATTATCCCTCCTTTTTTCCAAGCAAGAGTGGTCCCTCTTCTAGCAGCATGGTCATATTATGTGAGATGGAGCTTCACAACCCTTGCCTCCAAGTAAACTAAAATTGTTAACTATCTCAATCTCTTCACCAGCCATACTGATGCTGCCAATTGGCCCAGTGGTGAGAATCTTTGTTTTCTTGATGTTCACCTTCAATCTGTATTGAAGACTGCAGTCCTTGACCTTCTGCAGCAAGTGCTTCAGGTCCTCTTCAATTTCAGCAAGCAAGGTTGTGTCATCTGCATAATGCAGGTTGTTGATGACTCTTCCACCAATCCTGATGCCACGTTCCTCCTTTTACAGCCCAGCATCTCTGATGATCTGTTCTGCATACAGATTGAAGAGGTACGAAGACAGAATACATCCCTGATGAACCCCCTTCGTGATTTTGAACCATGTAGTGTCTCCTTGCTCTGTTCTGACTACTGCCAATAAAGGTTTTGCATTAGCACAATCAAATGTTCTGGGATTTCCGTTCTTCTGAGAGTCAGTCACAGCTTGTTGTGATCCACATCGTCAAAAGCCTTTGCATAGTCAATGAAGCACAGATAGACATTCTTCTGATATTCTTTGCTTTCTGCCAAGATCTATCTAACATTAGCTATAATATCTTAAGTACCACGACCTGTTCTAAATCCAGCCTGCACATCTGGCAGTTCTCTGTTGACATATTGTTCCAAACATTTTTGGATAATATTCAGCAGAATCTTGCTTGCATGTGATATGAATGATATTGTTCAATAATTTGCACACTCTGTTGGGTCACCTTTCTTTAGAATGAGAACAAATATCGATCTTTTCCAGTCAGTTGGCCAGCTGGCTGTCCTCCAGATTTCTTGGCACAGATTATTGAGCACATCCAGGCCAGTGTCTGTTTGTTGAAATATGTCAATTGGTATGCCGTCAACTCCTGGAGCCTTGTTTTTTGCCAATTCCTTCAGAGCAATTTGAACTTCCTCTTTCCCCACATCACCTTGGGCTCTTGCATATATGTTATTTCATGAAATTCTTCTGTGTCAGCCAATTCCTTCTGATACAGTGACTCTGTGTACTCCTTCCAACTTCTCTTGATACTTCCTGGATCATTTAACATTCTACCCAAAGTATCCTTAAGTATTGCCAACAGTAGCTTGAATTTGTTTTTTAGCTCCTTCAGCATAAGAAACGCTGAGTGAATTCGGCCCTTTTGATTTTCTGACTCTAGCTCTCTGCACATTTCATTATAGTATCTTGCTTTGTCATCCTGAGCTGCCTTTTGAAATTTTCTGTTCAGCTCTTTGATTTCTTGATTTCTTCCTTTAGCTTTGGCTTCTCGGCTCTCTAATGCAATACTCAGAGTCTCATCTGACATCCATCTTGGCCTTTTCTTCTTTTTCAGCCTTTGTAATGATCTTTTGCATTCTTCATGGATGATTTTTTAATTTACTTGGCTCCACAGTCAACATTCTTGGTACCAGCAGCCAGGAAATCAAGAGAGGAATTGCACTGGGAAAGTCAGCCGTGAGGGACCTCTCAAGAGTAATGAAGAGCAATGATGTCAGGCTGGAGACTAAAGTGTGCCTGATCCGGGCTATCGTCTTTGCAATTATATGCTATCCATCAGAGAGTTAGACAGTGAATAGTGATAATAGAAAGATAATTGATGCCTTTGAGCTATGGTGCTGCTGAGAAGAGTGTTGAATATACCGTAGACTGCTAGGAGAACAAACAGGCTTGTCCTGGAGAAGGTGAAGCTGGAATGCTTCTTGGAGTCAAGAATTCTGAAGCTTCATCTGGCATACTTTGGGCATGTTGCAAGGAGGGACTGGTTCTTAGAGAGGGACATCATGTTTGGAAGAGTGGAAGGGTGGCACAGGAAAGGGAAGACCTTCGATGAGATGGATTGATTCTGTGACTGGAGTGGTGGAAATAATTGTGTTTGAAATGGCTTGGTCTGCACAGGATAGAATACCGTTTAGAGCTCTTGCACTAAGGGTTTGCTAAGAGTCGCAAGTGACTCGATGACACAGAACAACAACAACAACAAACAAACTTATTATAATAGATAACTTATTGAAAACATAGTTAACACAAACTTTTTGTTAATATATTGATTTCAAATTGAATAAAACTCTTTAAATTAAAAATGCTACATAAAAAAAAAATCCTTGCCTCCAGAGGGCATTTTGATTTCATTATCTTCAGGATATATCTATTTGTACTCTTGGCAGTCCATGGTATGTTCAACACTCTTCCCCAGCACCTCAGCTCAACGAAACCAATTCTTCTTCTTTCATCCTTAGTGATTGTCCAGCTCTCTGATGCGTAGCAAGTAATTACAAAGACCATGGCATGGATCACTTGTGCTTTATTCTACAGATATCATCATTACTTTTCAATACTCTTTTCAATTTCCTGATAACAGACTTTCTTAATCTAATTCATCTTTTGATCTCTTGACTGATATTTTTAAGACTGTCAGTTGCGCACCTGAGCAAACTGAAATTTTTTACAATCTCTATCTTTCTCCTTCTATTAGGGGCTGCCAATTTTTCCAGTAATGAGATTTTTTTTTTATGTTGAGCTTCAATGCATTTTAAAGACTGTGAGTCCTTAATTTTTTTGCAACAGATGACTCAGGTCCTTCACAGTTTCAGGAAGTGAGGTTATGTCAGCCACAAAATTTGTTGATGAGTCCTCCTCCAATTCTGATGTCACATTCCTCATCATTAAGCCTAGCCTCCCGAATGATGTTTTTCACATATAGATTGAAGAGATATGAAAATAGGACACATTTCTGAAACATTACTTCCCTGATTTTGAACCATGTAGAATTAAATAATAGTAATTTTTATCATTTACATTCTCATTATAAACATGTTTTTATGACTCAGTCCATAAATTTGTTCTTGCTATAGCTTCTTAAACAGAATTAACCATAATTACTTTATAATTACTCTTTCATTGTATTCTACACAGATTTCAGTCAGATTTTATCAACTGTAGCCTTAAAATCACATGACTTTATTGCCATAATTGCAAACATCAAGGGATGTCTTACAGTACAAACCATTAGCACTAACTGCTCACGAAATTCAGTGTCTAATGGACTTGCAATCTTATCTCAGGAGCTTAAAAGCTGCGACCACCAGTGTGTTTCATGTTGAATTATTATTTTTCCATATACCATTATTTTAACTCTGAGATTACCAATTTAGTTCCACTCAGGAATTCTCAAAAACCATCCAGCCACACTTAAGGATGATAAATCATAGTAGTGGTTATAATACATGTTGCTGTTGTTGTTATGTGCCATCAAGTCGTTTTCAACTCATAGCGACCCTGTGTACAACAGCCCTAAACCCTGCTCTATCCTGCACCAACCGCACTGCCTCTGACACACCCATCCCGATTAACCCAGTCA
>NW_006399873.1:3852266-3858714 GCF_000299155.1 Elephantulus edwardii
CAGGGCAATCTTCAGAGTCTCTTCTGACATCCATTTTGGACTTGGCAGATGTGAAGGGTTATCCTGGTGGAGGGTGGAGCTGGAAAGTAAGTGGATCAACGCACTGGGCTAGGGGTGGGGTCAACACTGTAACTAATGTTTAACTCCACAATAAGGGATTTATCTTTCACTGCTCCACAATTGGTTGTCTGTCAGATACTCCTCTAAATCTGAACATTCAGATTAAGACAGATTCAGATTCAGTTATAATACATGGATGCTTATAATAGTCTTATTAAAATAAAGTGTTATATTCTTTTTATTGTTCAATATTGGCATCAACAAAGTGAGTAGCAGTGAAACGACTGTTTCAGAATATATAATAAAAAGAACAAAGGAACATAGTAAAATGTTACTATTCCCCATAAGAAAAATAAATAGGTTGAGGAATGAAACAGTTCAACCATTAAAAACATTGTGAATTTTTTCAAAATTCTGTGTCTATAAATAATATCAGATAAAAATATGTCATAAAAGTTACATTGAATATAAAATAGATCATTTTAAAACATGAACTCATATAAAAGTTCAGATAACTGGAGTTATATATGTGAATTTCTATCACAAACAAGCACGCATAAATGAGAACACTACTTTTTCTTCTTATATAGATACATACACACACACACACATATATACATATATATATATACATATATATATATACATATATATATATACATATATATATATATATATATGGATATGTGGTGGGTATACATATTAGGTAGTTACTATGAGTCATAACTGAACAATGAAAGTTTTAATAGACTGACTTTTCAACTCTGAGCCCAGTTATGTAGACCTTAGGGAGTTGTGCTGCTGACTGAAAAGCTGATACTCTCAGGTGTATTGAATCTATGAAGGATTCATTGGGAGAAAGAATTTCAATCTCTTCTCTTGAAATTTACAAACTCTGAAACCCTAGGAACAATCCCCTATGGATCATTTCAAATTTATGACAGTAAAATTGAGTGTTTGGATTTATTTAACTTTTTAAAATGCATGTAATATAAGATTGAGATTCACAGTCTATACCCCATGAAACAAAATACAAATTGACCAAGTAAGATCTGTTAAGTCATATTATGAACCACAGAGATTGTAAATCCTTTTAAAAATAGAGCTGTGTTGGGGGGCGGAGAACTGCTTGGTTGCAAACATGTAGACATAATGCATTCTAACAAAGAATATCTGAACAAGGCACTGTGCTCAAGGAATATTTGTTCTGTAAGTTTCCTGAAAGAAAGAAAAAATTAAAAAGAAAAAAAAAATCATTTGGGAAGAACTAAGCACTATATTCTCCTGGAGAACCATCAAGGTTATATTAGCATATCAAAGACTTTCAGAACTATTGATTGAAAAACATTTCACTTCATAAATTTAACCTCTTCTATGTTTTACATAACACATTTTCTTTTACTCTTTAATGTCATTGAGTCACTTTTGAAGAGGGGAAGTGGAGTTTCTGTTTAAAGAAAGAGTGACAATGCTCTTGAAATACAGAATCTCATTGATTAGTTGTAATATCAACATTTTTACTTTTATTTTCACAATAAAAACTCAGCTACCCACTCTGAGCTGGCTGAAAACTGACACTCCATTGAGTTTCCAAGGTTATGAATCACATGGGAGTAAATGGTCCATTATTCTTCATTGGAGTTGTTGGTAGAAAGGATATCCTCTAGATTAGAAAAATAGTCCAGTACAGCTACTAGAGTGCCCAAAATAAATATTATTGGATATAATTTAATTGGAGTCAGAATTGAACCTGGATGGGAAAAATGTTAGAGTGAACAGTATAGATATAAAGGGCAAAAACTCATGTTAAACGCAAAGGTCAAGCAAAAAAGTAGCTAGAACCTGACTGTCCCTGAAAAAACTTTGTATTACCAATGACATGTAAAACAATGACTCAGAGTAAGAACCAAATTTTGAATTTCCCAATATTTCATCTCACTGGCTTAGACTCAGGCCAGAAGGCATGCCCAAATGAGGAAGTGAATAAAATATATGTATTAAAGAGGATGCATAGAATCACTATAGGAAAATGAATTGGCTGACATTGAAATACTTCAGGAAGTACTGTAAGACCAAGACTCAATGATAATGGAGGAAGAAGTCCAAGCTGCAAAGAAGGCATTAGAAATAAAAATAAGGCCCTAGATTTGGGGAGAATTCCTGCCACCATGGAATCATCCCAGAAACTAAAAAGGACAATAGTGTTTGGGAGAGGGGAGTGTAATCAGGTGAGAGACTCACTTTAATAGCTGCCATGATGAAGTACTAGAGAGTGTACTGCCTTCAAAGACTCCTAGACATAAATTACTTAAGCTAGAGCACCTGGTTGTGTGCCCCTTTTGTGGACAAAGAAAAGATGATGAACTTCAAGATAGAAGAATTCAATAAGGCAAGATTCCCTCAGTGCTGCCCTGAAGACAAGAGAAGATTGTGGAAGGAGGGACCTGAAGCTCTCCCAAAGAGAAAACTCCTCCATTTGGAGATCCATACCACCATGGCCTTAACAGTGAACAAACAGGACAGCAGAATTTCAGAGAAGGGCCGATAAGGTGAGAGACTCACTTTCACAGCTGGCACACTGCAGTCCTAAGAGGAGAACCACCTTCAAAGGCCACAGGACAGAAACTCCTGTAGCATCTGGCTACAAGGCACTCCACCAAAAGAAGGAGGAAAATTACCTTTAGGGGAGAAGATTGCAAACAGGTGAGAGTTTCAATCCCAGAGGCAACACTTTCAGGTGATATGAAAGGAAGGGCCTGAAACTCACTGGAGAAATGCTGCTCCATTTGGGGATCCTTATCACCATGGAGCCATCTTTCGACCAAAGAGGAAAACAGAGTTTGGGAGAGGGGGCTGTAATCTGCAGACAACATCTAAATTATACCCTTAGAAAACTTGCTCTTCTGGATGCATTCAGAATACTCTACCCAACTAAAAGTCAGTTTGCGTTCTTCTCAAGTACACATTCTTCAGAAGTGATGATATATTAAGACATAAAGAAAGTCTCAATCAATGAAAATACACTTAAATAATACAAAATATCTTTTCAGACCACAATTCCATAAAACTAGAAACTAATCACATGAAGTTAAAGGTTATAAAACCACCCGTGAGGAAGTTAATTATGTTAGAATATGATTGATTTAAAGAAGAAACAAAAAAATGAAATTTAAAAAGTTCCTTAAAAGAATTAAAAATGAAAATACAACTTTTCAAAATGTCTGAGATATAGCTAAGGCAGTCCTCTAGGGCAGTTCACAGCAATAAGCAAACTTATTGAAAGAAAAATCTGACTCAACACCTTCATAAAATAGGAAAAGAACAATAATCTAATCCCACAGCCTTAGACAATAGGAAATGATAAGGACAAGAGGTGAAATCAATAAGATAGAAAACAGAAAAACAATCGAAACCATCAACCAGACCAAAATCTGGTTCTTTGAAAAGGCCAATACAATTGGCAAACCATTGGCCAACTATTGACAAAACTTAACAAAAGAAATGAAAGAGAAAATAGAAATAACTCAATTAAGAAATGATAAAGGTAACATCACAACCGAATTAGATGAAATTAAATTGGTGATACTAAAATATAATGAAAAGATATAGTCTGATAAATTTGAAACCTACAGGAAATAGACAAAAATTCCATAAAATATTGCATTCCCCAGAAGTATGAACAGTAAGTGCTAGCTTTAAATCTCGGATTTTGGCATGAGGACTGCACATACAGGGAGAAAGGGTTCATTTGGGAGCAGCAGCAGCAGCGGCAGCAACCACCTTTGTCCCTCCCACCCAAGCCAGGCAGGTACTAAAACTGCATACCCCAGAAGTCCGTGAGGTAAACTCCAGCTTTACATTTTGGAGCATGAGGGCCAAAGGTCCTCGTGCCAGGAAAAGAAAAAAAACCATAGACCAAATTACGGGATTTATCAACCTCCCCTGAAAAAGTTGTCCAACATTGAAGATTAAGTTTCTTTGGACTACAAACTGCTGTCTGGCCTGACCACATTGGTCCCACTAACTCAAACAGCAGGGAGATCTGGGGCATCTCAACAGAGGAGCAGTGACGTCAAATCAAGAAGCAGCTATCACCTCAGTTCTCAAAAACTCTACCACATCAATGTCTTGAAAGTAGCAGGGTACCTCACTTGCCACACAAGCCCAAAGCATGATATTGCCCCCAAACTGACACAGTAGCAATGGATTTTCTGAAGCCAGAAAGTCTGATGTAACTTTCTGACACAGAATTTAAAAGAACAATGATTGAATATTTTCAATGGATGAAAAAAATCTTGAAGAATTACAGGACACTACAGGCAAAAATCATGGGGAGCTTACAAAATACAATCCAAAACAATGCAGAGAAAACAAATGAGGCATTAGAGGCACTGAAAAAACAAAGAACCATGATTCAAAATATGAGGTCTAAGCTTTCTGATGCTGTCAACATGATGGAAGGAAACATGAACAGAGGTGAAGAGATGGAAAACAGAATCAGTGAAATAGAAGATAGAATTTTCACCACAGATCTGACTGAGGAAAAAGCAGAATCAAAAAAGAAGAAAACTTAAGAATAATGTGGGATACCATTAAAATAAATAACATTCACATCATCAGAATACTAGAACAGGAAGAAAGAAGCAAGGAAAGGCACCAAAAAAGTTGTGGAAAAATTATTAGAGGAAAACTTTACAGGCATAATGAAGAATGAGAGAATATGTATTCAAGAATCTGAGCAAACACCATATAGAATAGACCCTAAAAGAACAACACCAAGGCATATCACTATTAAATTTGTTGGAACCAAAGATAAGGGGAGAATACTGAAAGCAACATGAGAGAAACAAAGAGTAACCTATAAGGGAGAACGGATAAGTTAAAGTGTCGATTTCTCAGCAGAAACCTTGTGACCAAGAAGACAAAGGAATAGCATATATCAAAGAACACAACTGTCAACCAAGAATACTGTACCCAGCAAAATTGTTCATCAAATACGAAGGAGAGATCAACATATTCCCAAAAATACAGAACCTAAGGGAGTTTGTATAAACAAGACCAACCTTATAGGAAACACTGAAAGACGTCCTTCATACTGAGATGCCACAGAAACAGGATGGACTAAAGTAACTAGCAACAACACCAAAAATAATTGAACAGAATAATAGTAATAGAACCTTACTTCTCAGTAATTACACTAAATTTGAATAGTTTAAATGCACCACTGAAGAGTAGCAGATTGAATAAAAAAGACAAAATCCAACAATATGTTGCCTACAAGAGACACATCTGAAAAATGAAGATAAAGAAAGACTAAAAATGAAAAGATGGGGAAAATATACCAACCGAAAGACAACCAAAAAAAAAAAAAGCGGGAGTAGCGATACTAATCTCTGATAAAATAAATTTCAATGCAAATACCATCACAAAGGACAAAGAAGGTCACTACATAACACTCTAAGGGTCAACAGACCAAGAGGATATAACAATATTGACTATCTATGCACTCGTGGCTTGAATTTGTTTTTCAACTCCTTCAGCTTAAGAAAAGCTGAGCGAGTTTGGCCCTTTTGATTTTCTGACTCCAGCTCTCTACAAATTTCATTTTAATATCTTGCTTTGTTATCCTGAGTTGCCTTTTGAAATTTTCTGTTCAGCTCTTTGATTTCTTGGTTTCATCCCTTAGCTTTGGCTTCTTGGTGCTCTAATGTAATGCTTTGAGTCTCATCTGACATCCATCTTGGTCTTTTCTTCCTTTTCAGCCTTTGTTATGATCTTTTGCATTCTTCATGGACTATTTTCTTGATATCCTCCCAAAACTCATTTGGTCTAGGCTCATTGGTGCTCAAAGCCTCAAACCTGTTTGAGATGGTTTTGAAATTTGAGTAGAACAGACTTAAGGTCAAATTTTGGTTCCCGTGGACTTGATTTTATTTTCCTCAACTTTATCTTGAACTTGCATATGGGTAGTTCTGGAACAGACCACCAGCTGTTGTTGTTGTTATGTGCCGTCGAGTAGCTTGCGACTCATAGCGACCCTATGAACAACAGCCCTAAGCTCTGCTCTGTCTTGTGCCAATCGCACTGTCTCTGACACTCCAATCCCGATTATCCCAGTCACTGAATCAATCCACCTCATAGAGGGCCTTCCCCTCCTGCTCTATCCATCCACCCTCCCCAGGATGATGTCCTTCTCTAAGGACCAGGCTCTTCTTACAACATGTCCAAAGTATGCTAGACAGAGCCTCAGAAACCTTGCCTCCAAAGAGCCACCCTATTTAACCCTTTCCAGGATGAAATTGTTTGTTTTCCTAGCAGTCCATGGTATTCTCAATACTCTTCTCCAGCACCACAGCTCAAAGGCATCAATTCTCCTTCTGTCCTCCTT
>NW_006399873.1:3858814-3863216 GCF_000299155.1 Elephantulus edwardii
GAAGAAACAAAGAATAAAATTTTTAAAAATTCCTTGAAATAAATTAAAATACAACATTCTAAAACCTCTGGGATGCAACTAAGGCACTAAGGAGACAGTTCATAGCAACAGGTACATACATATAAAAGAAAAAAAGAAGAAAGATCAATGACCTAACACAATATCTTCACCAAATAGAAAAACAAAACAAAACCCCCAAAACAACCTAAATTCAACAATAACAAATGAATCCTACAGCCTATAGAAGAAAAGAAGTTGTAAGGACAAGAGCTAAAATCAATGAGATAGAAAATTGAAAACATCAGTATGACCAGAAGCCACTTTTTCGAAATGGTCAATGACATAGACATACCACTGGCAAACTTAACAAAAGAAAAAAGGAAAAAAGAAAGAGAGAAAGAGAAGACACAGATACTCAACTAAAAGAAAAACAAGAAAAAAACAAGTAACTTGATTAAGGAATGATAGAGGTGGCATCACAACCGAACCAAATGAAGTGAAATGTATAATACCAGGATACTATGAGAAGCTTTACTCTGATAAATTTGAAAACCTAAAAGAAATGTAGAAATTCTTTGAAACTCATGCTCTATCCAAATTGACAAGGGCAAATATAGAACACTTGAACAGGGCCATGACAAAAGAAGAAATTGTATAGGTCATAAGAAGACTTCCCTATAAGAAAAGTCCAGGACCAGATGGCTTCACCGTTTAATTCTGTTATTCAGAGAGAACCTATCACCAATTCTACTTAAATTATTTTAAAAAAAGAAAGAACAGTCCCAGAATCGTATAAAGCCAGCATAACCCAAATTCTAAAAGCAAGCAAAGATATTAATGAAGAAAGAAAACTAGAGACCAAAAATAACATCACAAACATAATTCATCATGACCAAATGAGATTCATAAAGGTATGCAAGGATGGTTCAACATAAGAAAAGTAACACAATTCATCATATTAATAAAACAAATAAAAATAAACATATGACATTAGCAATAAATGCAGAAAAGGCAATTGAGAAAATCCATACCTCTACCTGATAATGACACTGAACAAAATTGTAATAGAATGGAATTCTTGACATATTGAAAAGTACATATGCAAGACCAACAGCCAATATCATTCTCAATGGAGAAAGAAGATTAAAGACATTTTCCTCGCAAACAGGGACAAGATAAGGATGCCCACTGCCACCACTTTCAATATTGTATTGTAAGTGTTTGCTAGGGCAATACAATAAGTGAAGGAAATAAAAAGTATCTAGATAAGCAAAGAGATGGTTAAAGTGTAATATATGTTGGAGAACATTTGCCAGGATAAGAACTTTTAAACATTGTTGGTGGACCAGAATGTAGTTTGTCATTTCCCCAAAATGTTAAGCACAGAAATTAATTATAACTTAGTTATTTCACTGGTTGGAAAATACCCTGAAAAAAAAAATGAAAACTAAGCCACAAATGAAGATTTGTACTCTAATGTTCATAAAAGAATTATTTACCATCACAAGAACTTGGAAACAGCCCAAAATATCCAACCATAATCTAATGAATTGAGAAATTATGGCACATTTACACAATGGAACACTGTGCAGCAAACAGTAGCAATGATTTTGTAAATCACTACCTAACTGGGGAGAGACTGGAGAGCATTATATTATGTGGACTACTTCAGTACCAAATGGGCAAATACTGCATAAGACCTATGAGGATTCAAGGAAGAGAGGATGGGAACAGAGAGGTAAGGATGGCCAGGGGTGGGAGGGAGAGAGTGGTTAATCATAAATTTGATGAGTGAAGGGAAGGGAGGTTAAAGAAAATGGGAAAGATCCAGTGTGAAAAACAATGTATACAAACTTTGTACATGAACCAGAATAAAATAAAAATTTTATTAAAAAAGCAAACAAACTACAACAAACAGAAGAAGGGGGTAAAAAAGAAATTTATATCAGGCTGGCAATGTTAGAGTGTCAGTGACAGGGAGGAGGCCTCTCACTGAGATGTGTTAACAGTTACTCTAGCAATGGGTTTAAGCATCTTGGAGACAGAGGATAGGTCAGAATATGGCAGACTCTGATTCATTGTTTTTAAGATTACTCCAGGTTTTATCCACCTCAGTTCACCTGAGAACAAGAACATATCTAATTTCCTTCTTATATTGACAAGAAATTTCATAGTATTTATTCTTTTTTTCCCTCTCAAATTTTTCTTGGCATAGATACATGGTACGTATCCATATTTTTAAAATAGCAAGGGCACTGTGGAGGCAGCCAAGTTTGCCTTCTACTAATTTCACAAAGAGGAAATGTTTCATCAACAATATCCACAGGATGAAACTCATTCCTATAAGGTCAGAAATGGTCTCCCAAACTCCGACAGCTACATTTATTGATTCCAATACCAGTCTTACTACTGTATTGGGTCTAAAATTTGTTATAGTGATAACACAGACTTCTTAGATTCATATTGTTATGAGTTTCATTGGAGTAGTAAACAGGAGGTAATTCAGGTTGACAGCAGGATATAATTCCTCAGTCTAGATAGATTTTCAAATATGATTACAGAGTCTTTGACCTTCATCCTCAGGACTTAGGTCAATGTTAACAAATTTTCCTTACCTCTGTGTGCAGTCTATATTTTCCTTGTCATTGAATTTGATTTTACCATGTGGATGAGCAGGAATATTCAGATACTGTGTATTAACTTATCCACAAGAGGTTTGGCTAGTCTTGCCAATGCAAAAGGGGTGTGGCTAATCTTGAAAATAAATTGAGTGGATCCAGTATGAGAATAAAAAGAAATCTTACTTCCAGCAAAGAAGAGCAAGCAAGATAATCGAACGTGTTCTTCAGGACCATATCATCGGCCATAGCAGGCACAGTGGAGTACTAAAAGACCTGACATGAGATGAGTGAACATTGGAACTACTGGTCACAATTGTACACAACCAGAAGCAAGGTAAGAGCCTTTGTCTAAGTTTGTTGGACAATTTGGCGGTGGTGGTGGTAAAGTCAATATTGGCAGGACTCAGAACTTTGTCACACTGGCCCAAAGCCATGAGGTTGAAGGCTGAGATACCTATGACCATACTTTGGAAGTTGTCCTGACTGTATTCTGCTACTAACCTGGATTCCATTTTTTTTTAATCTTTTTTACTTATCCAACATGGTTCTGTGTGTCTGTAAGCTATTGCACTATTGCATTGGATTTTGAAGGATATAAAGCAGTAAGATTGGTGTTGAAATGAGTAAAAAGGAGTATGGGAGCATGGGGGAAACATTTGACTATAGATGAATTGTTTTTGTGTTCTTCACACTATTGAAGGCAGACAGTACAACTTTACCTTTGTGAAGCTGGTAAAGATCAGATGTGGCCATCCCCACATGCTCATTGCTCTTTTACATCCTGCCAGTTATAGTGTTTTCCCTAAGTCTTCCAGCAAGTTTGCCTCTGTCTCTGCCTCTGTGGGTCAGCATCTCCAAGATCAATTCTGTCTCACATCAGATCTCTGATTCTCTGCTGAAACTGCCATTGCTGCTCCTATAGGTTTGGTCTAGCTGGTGCAGCAAATTCTGGTCTTAAAGTACCTGTTCTCCTCCTTCTGCTGCTTGTTTGTTCATATTCAGTTTCACAATTTCTGCTACTGAATTCTCTCAGTTTAATTGGGAGACTAGGCAGCCAACCCCCTTGTGAATAAACTGACAGACCCTATTTATGTAATCCCACTGTAAAAAAGGCAAGGGCTGCATGGACAGACATATTTGACCTTTACCAATACCCAAAGGAGAACTGTCCCTGTCAATAACATCAATTAAAAGAAATAAATTCTCATGAGTTCAAGTATGTTCCCACACTCCTGCAATTCCTTCTACTCATCCGAACACAAATCTTACTTCTTTGCTAGGCCCAAAATCTGATGTATTATCTCAGACCACAAAGAATGATACTAGAGAAGTCTAAAGGCTACAATTCTGGTGACAAAAAGAGTATGATTGGTGGAGGGAAACTTTAAAGGAGAGTTAAATTCTTAGCAATGGAGGTATTGTGGATGTCCTATTCATTGGGAGAAATTAGAAAAGGGCCACAGGACAAAAGGTGTTAAGGAGGCTAGGAAGAAGGAAGAGGTCCAAAAGGTTGGGGCAGATCCTGGAAGAAAGAGGACTCCATGTAATTTAATTAGTATAACTTGATTTAAAAGGGCAAGGGAGGGGAAATATGAGGGATCACGCAGGAGAGAGTAAAGATAAAATCATTAAAAGTACAGAATACCAAACAAGTCACTAGAAGCTAAATGACTCATCAAGTTTGTCTTTCATCGGCAACGAGGAGGTAAAATTATCCCTCTATGCTGATGACATGATAGTATACTTAGAAAACCCTAAAGACTCAGCAAGAAAACTATTGG
>NW_006399873.1:3865636-3866812 GCF_000299155.1 Elephantulus edwardii
AGAAGCTAAATGACTGTGCCATCAAATCTCACAGTAGATCAACCTGATGTGACGTATATGGTGTTTTAAAAGAGTAGAGTAGGTTCTTCTCATATTAATAAGGAAAGAAACGGGTCTACCTTCTGCAAAGAAGACAACCAGAGATTTTACACCTGTGATGGTAGTGGGAGTGCCAGTCCCTGTGCTCCATCAATCTTTAGTAGTGGCTAGACCCAACAGGTCTGGTACAGAGAAAGCCGCTTATCAGGAAGGGACTAAAAACTTTCTATGTGTAGTACACTTGCACTTAGATTTTCAGTGGGCACTCCAAGCATGGCTTAGTTGGAAGTCGTGGAGAAGACCATCATGTTGCCCAGTATCCCTCCTGTCTGCACTTGAAGCAAACAGCCAGAGTAGACAAATCTGCTGATTGGTTGAGTAGCTGCTTTAGCCAACCTTTCTGTTTTGCTGTTGGGGTAGCCATCCCAGATTACTTGGGTAAGGGTGTGGTCATGAAGGAACTTATTTAGAGGCAACCTCCTTTCTATTTTTAACGACCATACAGGCTAAGTTCAGGACATCTCCTTGTGGAATGTGAAGTCCTTTTTTAAGTTTTCGGAGTTCCCCCCCACCACCAAATATCAGGAACAGATTTGGAAATGAAATGCATATTAAGGACTTACTGGCTGTCAGAGCTGCTATAAACATTGCAATCCCTTCACTAAGATGGGAAATAAGAACAAGGTTTATCCTTTATGAACATGGTAGGAATAAAAACAAACAAGTCATTGTCAAACTCTGATACATAACATGTAATTGTGATAACCATGACCTAGATCAGGCCCACCTTAGTCTCTAGAGATTGTTACTTCTCAGTACTCTGGAGAGGCCCTTGACAGCAGAATTTTCCCCTGCTATTCATCTATTGATTTCCTGACTGAAGCAGGAGAGGCATCCATTTCCGAAATAGCTTGACTTCAGAAACCACGAACTTGAAGAAACGATGAAAGTTATACAATTGTTCAGGTCATTCGTTCATAGGGTTGCTATGAGTTGTCTATGACTCGACTGCACTTAACAAAAACAATACCAACAGAGAGAGAGAGCTCTATGGACCTGGGGGAAAGAAAGTTATGCTATCAAGTCAAAGGTAGGTGATTTTAATCTGTAGTCCTCAGGCCTGGTTTGAACTGTTTT
>NW_006399873.1:3867727-3869143 GCF_000299155.1 Elephantulus edwardii
GGTCCCTAACAGCAGACTTTCATAGTTTGGCTATAAATTGTCTATGACTTGATGGCTCTTAACAACAACAGTGCCTAGTGGCAAGAAGTTGTGCTGCAATTCTGAAGACACAGGTTTTGAGGTCATCAGCTACTTTGCAGATAAAGGATGGGCAATCCCCTTCTGTGGGATTAGCTGCCTCTGGAAACCCACTGGAGGTTCAGCAATGGGTCAGTTCCGACTCTATGGTGCACAGCAACAAACAACAGTGCCTAGAGTGTTTATTGTGGAAGTGAGCAATCTGTAATTGTTAACGACCTCAATCTCTTCTCGACCTATCATGGTGCTGTCAATTGGCCCAGGCATGAGAATATTTGACTTCTTGATGTTGAACTTCAATCCATATTGAAGACTGCAGTCCTTGACATTTGGCAGCAAGCACTGCAGGTCCTCTTCAGTTTTAGCAAGGAAGGCTGTGTAATCTGCATGACGTAGTTTGTTTATGATTCTTCCTCCAGTTCTGATACCACATTCCTCCTCGTAAAACCCAGCCTCCCAAATGATATGTTCTGCATATAGATTGAAAAGGTACGGGGATAGGACACATCCCTGACACATTCTTTCCTGATTCTGAACTATTCAGTGTTTCCTTACTCTGTTCTGATTACTGCTTCCTGGTCTGTAGTTGTTTTCCAGATTTCTTGGCACAATCTGGTGAGCATATTCAGGGAAGCATCTGTTTGTTGAAATATGTCAATTGGTATTCCATCAATTCCTTGGAACTTCTTTTATGCCACGTCCTTCATAACAGTCTGCATTTCCTCCTTCATTACCTTTGCCTCTTGATCATATATTCTTTCATGAAATTATTCTTTGTCAACCAACTCTTTTTGGTACACTGAGTCTGTATATTTTTTCCATTTTCTCTTACTTCTTCCTGGATCCTTCAATATTCTGCCCTAGAATGAAAATTTTGGAAACCAGAAAGAAGGATCAGTAGTCAAAAAACATGCATTTGGTGAGAAATGAGGGTGGGATAGAATGGTAGAATTCTATACAATCAATGATTTATTCATAACAAATACTTTTTATAAGAAACATAAATATAGGTTATACACATGTATTTCCCCTGATTGTATGCACAGGATTCAGATTACATCTGTGGAAGGAACTGCTGGAGAAGTTCAAGGTCAGCAGTAAAACTAGACCAGATGCTGATTGCAGAACAGATAATAAACTACTCATATGGTAGTTCAAGTTATAGCTAAAGAAGATTAAATTGAATGCACAGAAATCCAAATGTGATTTTGAGTCTATGCAACCTGAATTTAAATTCGAACTCAGTACGCCATCCCCTTTTCCTTATGACTCAGGGTGAAGTCTCTCTCAGGGAGGAGTGATAGGGAATGGCAAAGGACACACTGACAAAGAAGATTA
>NW_006399873.1:3869443-3882476 GCF_000299155.1 Elephantulus edwardii
ATGTGCCGTCAAGTCACTTGTGACTCATAGCATCCTCATGAGCTGTGGAGGATATAAAAAATGTCATACATGAAGAGTGCCAAAGGTCATTACAAAAACAGAGGAATATAAAAAAAAAGACCAAATAGATGTCAGAAGAGACTTTTGAGTATTGCAATAGATTGCCTAGAAGCCAAAGCAAAGGGAAGAATTGGAGAAGTTAAGGAGCTGAATAGAAACTTTCAAGGGGCATCTCGGGAAGACAAAGCAAAGTATTACAATAAACAGTGCAAAGAGCTAGAGTTAGAAAATCAAAAGTGTTGAGCTTGCTTAGTATTTTTTAAGCAAAAGGAAGTAAAGAACAAATTCAAGTTGTGAGTTGTAATACTTAAGGATGAAACAATAGAATATTTATGTATGTATTATTTAATACTGGTTTATATACAAAGTTGATGTACATTTCTTCTTTTTTATTTTATTCTGATTTATTTATAAAGTTTGAATACATTGTTTTTCATAAACATACTTTCCCTTTTCCTTCACTACACCCACTCATTGAATTGTGCAACCCTATGATTAAAACACTACCCCCACCACCCTCATACCAATAGACTATTGATTAACTATGATTTGACTGAACTGTGGAGCAAATTCTTTAGCAAAGAGTGAGAAAGTTTAAAAGACATTCCTTTGCCTTCTCACTTTTTGTAAAAAAAGAAGCCTCAAGTCTCCAGTTTGGCATCCCTTCACAGAAACTGGGCTAGGACTCCTGGAGTTCTTGATTTTGGAATTAGCACTGGATTTTGAAACTCATATGAGAGGGATAATAACTAGTATGGCATTTATCCATTCTACATTGGCCTGTTGGGAATAGTTACAGCAGTTTGAAGGACCTAGAATCATTTTCCATCATTTTATTACTCCCTATTTTATTTCCTTGAGTGAGTCATGATTTTTTTCTAGCAAAAAAACATTTTAGAGATTACTTATTATTTCCTAGAACACACAAAAGTATTTAGGTAGGTCAAAAGCTCAGCAAGATGGAATCCCTTTGACTTTACAATCATTGTTGTCATTATGTACCTGTAACTCAGAAAACCTATACAAAAGAGCTCTGAACCCCACCCTATCCTGAACCAGTGTCAACATCTCTAGCACACGTACCCGCAATACCCCAGGTACTGTGTCAATCCAGCTCATTTGGGGTTTTCCTGTCCTGCACTGTCATCCCTCCACCCTTTCAAGCATGATGTCCTTCTCTAAGAACTGTTTCCTGCTGGTTATGTGCCAAAAGTATACGAGACAAAGCTTAAAAATACTTGCTTTCAAGGAGCAGCATGGTTTCACCGTCTCTAAGACATACCTGTTTGTTCTTCTGGTGGTCCATGGTATATTAGGAACTCCTTTCCAGTATCACAACTGAAAGGCTTCTTCTGTCATCTGTCATCTTTACTCATTGTCCAGCTCTCTGACGCATTGTGAGTAGTGGTGAGGACCATGGCCTGGATCAGGTGCACCTTAGTCACTAGACTGACATCATCAATTTTTAGCACTTTTGGAAAGGTCCTTAAGAGAAAATTCCCTGAATGTTTGATTTTGCAACTGCTAGTGCAAAGAAGTGTTGACTGTGGAGCCACTAAAGCTGAAATTATTAAAAACTTCAATCTCTTCTCCATCTATCATGGAACTATCAATTGGCCCATTGGTGAGCATCTTTGTCTTCTTGATGTTGCACTGCAATCCAGATTGAAGACTGAGAGTCCTTGACCTTCTGCAGCAAGCACTTCAGGTCCTTCTCAATTTCAGTAAGCAAGACTGTGTCATCTGCATAATGTGTGTTACTGATGAGTCTTCCTCTAATGCTGAGGCCACATTCTTCCTCATAAAGTTCAGCCTCCTGAATGATCTGATCCACATACAGATAGAAAAGTTATGGAGACAAGACACATCCTGATGCACTTCTTTCCAGATTTTGAACTATGCAGTGTTTCCTTGCTCCGGTCTAAGGACTGCATCTTGATATAAGTATAGTGTTCACAGGTACACAATCAAGTGCAATCAAGTTCTGAAATTTCCATTATTCTCAAGGTTAGCCATAATTTGTTGTGATCCACGCAGTCAAGTGCCTTTACATAGTCAATGAAACACAGATAGATACCCTCTGGAACTCTATTTTCTGCTAAGATCCATATGATATTGCTGATAATGTGTCTAGTCCCATGGCCTGTTCTAAAACTAGCTCATATTAGTAGTTCTCTGTCCATGTACTGAACAGTAATTTTTGGATAATCTTCAGGAGGATTTTGCTTGCATGTGGCATTAGTGATATTGTTCTATAACTTCCACACTCTGCCAGGTCACTGTTTTATGGAATGGCATTAAATATAACTAGTCAATTATCCACATATCTGTACTCCAAATTTCTTGGTCCAACTTGCTGAGCACCTCCAGAACAGTGTATGTTTGTTGAAATATGTCAATTGGTGTTGCATTAACTCCTGTGGTAAGTTGTTCTTTTTTTTTTTAAATTTTCTAATTCCTTCTGAGCAGCTTGAATTTCCTCCTTCATCACCATTGCTTGTTGATTATATGGGTTTTTTTAATTAAATTCTTCTGTGTTGGGCAATTTTTCCTGTTATAATGTGGTATCCACTTCATAAACAACATGCCTCTGGAAACTCGATAAAGTTTGATAAGTGATGATCATTATAGGAAGGCATCAGGCCTTTTGTTTATAGGGTTGCTATGAGTCATACTCAACCCGACAATCAACAACAACAACAATAACAATTTCGACATTGTACCTTATTAAATCCACACTCTAAGAAAAGAAAGGTATTTCTTTCTCTGAATAATTTTCTGTTCCAGTTAGGACTTTTAACATCGTATTGCAACCCTTTGCACTAGCTTATTGCAAGGAACATCTTATCTTCATCTGCTTGGGTTCAGATCAACTCACCTCAAATCATCAGGCTTGTCTCTTCATTGTTGCATGTGTCCTAACTATACTTAATGGATCCTGGTGGTCACTATGAGCACATTAGCCCTTCCCTTTAAGTCCTATAAGGCGGCTGAAATAAATACTTGCTTCAAAAGCCAAACCTTTTGTTGAAGATTTAAAAGGTCTAATCTTTTTTTCTCTCTTGTTTCCAAATGTAAATCTTTTCAATTAGAAGACTCAACTAGGGCAAATCTTCCCTTTTAGTATAACGTATTACTGGCCAAAAGCAGAATTACAGCTTTCAAGATTTACAATAACTAATAGCGGTTGCAGACTTTACCTTGATCTGCGAGCTTCTGGATGACATGTACCTGTTTGATGAGGGGAGAAGCTGTGCCTCCTTTTCCCTCCTTTACCTACTCTTCCCTACCACACCGTGTTCTGACTCCTGGCCTTGTTCCCAAAGAATTTAAGACTCCACCTTTATCTACAGGCTTCTGAGAGGCAGGTACCTGTAAGATCAGTTTGTTCTAGCATTCTGCAGAAATTTTGACATTCTTCTTCAGCATCACAACTCAAAAGCATCAATGCTTCTCTCACCCTGTACCTCTTCTTCCTTGCTGCATCATGTTCTGCCTTCTAGCCTTGTCTCCAAAGAATTGAAAATCTGCTGTCAGAGACCACTCCAGAGTACTGTAGAGCAATTATGTCAATTTGGAGACTAAGGTGTACCTGATACAGGGAGGATAGAAATAGAATGGATGCCTTCTGAGCTGTGGTATTAGATAAGAGTATTGAATGTACCATTTACTGCTAACAGCACAAACAGGTTAAACCAGGCTGCTCCTTGGAGGCAAGGATTAAGAGGGTTAATCTGACATACTTCGGACATGTTGCTAGTAGGTCCTTGAAGAGGAACATCATGCTTGGGAAGGTGAAAGGACAGCACAGGAGAGGAAGATCCTTGATGAGATGGATTGAGTCTGTGACTCGGATAATGGGGGTACAGGTGCCAGAGACAATAAGATTGGTACAGGATAGAGTAGGTTTTAGGTCTTTTGTACATAGGGTCACTATGAGTCTCAAGTGACTGGACGACACATGACAACAATATTTGGTGGCCCAGAGAGGCCAGGATGGGACGCTCAAGTGCTTGTGGCTTCCTTTTTGCCACAAGTGAGTGTCAGCAGAGCAGACTTGCCAGATGAACTGAAGGTCTCTGACCCAGAGGTCACCAGCATTTGCACATGCTGGAATGGTAAAATACAGAAATGTCAGGGCAGGCCTGTAGGATAAGGACATGTGTATTGGAAGTCTTAGTGTCAGCTACAACAATAACACCAACCTAGAGAGAGATCAGTTGGCCTAGTGGAGAGAAAATTATGCTACAAAGTCAAAAGGGAGTGACTTCTAATCCGCGGCCTTTGGGCCTGTTATTCATTGTTTTTGTTCAAACATTCTCCTAGGTCCTATAGCCCTGGTGTGTTCACTTGCTGTACAGAGGTAACCTGTGGTTGCTGTGAAGCTGAACACTGTGACACTGATGTGTCAAATGCGTTAATGGTTACTACCCATGGCGGACAGTGTTTGCTGGCGCTCCCCAGTTAAAACAAGCTTGGAAGCAGGAGTGGCATCCATTTCTGTAATAGCTTGCCTCTGCAAACCCTATGAACCTGAAGACAGGATGAAAGTCACACAAGTGTTAAGGACTATCGTTCATAGGATACTATGAGTCACCTACAACTCGATGACACTTAACAACAAAAGTGTCAAGAAGCTGTGGTGCAATTCCAAAGGAACATGAAACAAATCCACAAGTTGCTCCACACAAGAAGGATGAGAAATCTCCTCCCGTGTGATTAATTAACTCTGAAAACCCTCTGGAGAATCAGCTTTGGATTTGTTCTAACTTGACGGTACACAATAACAACAACATTAATTTATATCTTAAATCTTAACTTGATATCAACAGAATGACAGAAATAGAAATAGCAATACTTCTAAAATTAAGTCAACAAAAACCTTAAAAGAAACCTTTCAAATATTACTTGATTTCAACTTCATTCTCTACCATTAACTCACCTCATTTATGAGGTTATGACTTGGGAAACATGCCCTTTGCTTCTGGCTAAAAGCTGCATGGCTTTCATTTTGGTAGCAGGAAAAGCAGCCATCACAACTGCAGTTCTCAAGCCCTTAATTTCTTACAAAATCCCACATTTCCATGAGTAAGGAGCCATCATGAGGAATTCTATTTCTGATACGAACTGTAAAAAAGAGAAAGGACACTGTGGGGATGTACATATCTGACATTTACTAACTTCATAAAGGAGAAATGTTCCTGGCACAACATCAACAAAACAAAATCAAATCACAAGGGGTCAGATATGTTCCACACACTCCTATACCTTATACTAACACAAATCTTACTACTTTACTGGGTCCAAAATCTTATGTAATAGCTCACTGACCACACAACTATTTTGGGAAAGTGAAAAGTCTGTAATTCAGGTTAGTAGTAGAATACAATCAGTACCGTTTCCAAATGTGCTCATAGGTGCTTCAGCCTTGAGTCTCGTGGCTTTAGGCAAGTGTTTAAAAATTATGGCTCCCCATACACATTTCTAGTTCTGATTCTATGAGGTGTAGCAGTCCTAAAGTCAGCTTTATGTCATGTTGGATCTCTCATTCTCTTTCTCTCTTTCAGCTTCTGTTGCTCTATGTCTATGTGATGCTGCTTTTGTAAGTCTAGGAGGCTAAAAAAGTTTTTGGTCCTGAAGAGTGTCTAAGGTAGGACATGTTTCTCCTTTGCTGATGATGAGCCTTTTCCAGTCCTGTTGCTGTTGTCATTATTGTTATGTGCCATCAAGTTCCTATGACTCATAACAATACAGTACATAACGCTGAACCCTGCCCTAACCTGAGCCAGTCTCATTCATCTTCTCTGACAGACTTAATTCCATTTCTCCAATCAGGGAATCAATTAATTTCATCCAGGTCTTCCTCTCCTACATTGTCCTCCACCTTTCCAATAATTGGTCCCCACCTTGCCATGCTCCCAAAATATGTGAAATAAAGCTTCGATAAAATCCTTGCCTCCAGAGTGGAGGCTGGTTTCACCATCCCAAGGACAGATCAGCTTGTTCTCCTAGCATTCTGCAGAAATTTTGACATTTTTCTTCAACACCACGACTCAAAGGAATCAATCCTTCTTTTGTCACCCTTAGTTATTGTCAAATTATCAAGTACATTGTAATTTATTGTGAAGATTATGGCCTGGATGAGGAGCACCTTAATCTTCAGATGGACTATACTCTTCAATACTTTAGAAAGGTCCCTGACAGCACATTTTCCAAGTGAAATTCATCTTTTGATTTTCTGACTGACTTTACCAAGGGTGTTGATTGTGGAACCAAGCAAGCTGAGGTTATTAATGATTTCCATCTCTTCTCTATCATGAAACTGCCAAATTGGTCCAGTGGTGAGAATCTTTGTTGTTATTTGTTGTTTGTTGTGGTTGGGTTTGGTTTTGTTTTTTATTGAGCTTCAATTCATATTGAAGACTATAGTCCTTGACCTTCTGCACCAAACCCTTCATTTCGTCTTTAAAGTCGTGTCATCTGCATAATGCTGATTGTTGAGTCTTCTTCCAATTCTCATGGTACATTCTTCCTCATACAGGCCAGCCTCCTGACTGATCTATTCTGCATAATGATAGAAGAGTTATGGAGATAGGATGCATCGTTGCTGATCCTGAATCACACAGTGTTTTTCTATTCTGTTCTAACAATTGTTTTCCTGTCCAACTATAGATTTCTCATGAACACAATCAAGTGTTCTGGGATTCCCATTTTTCCTCAAGGTTAACCATAATTTGTTGTGATCCTCATAATTTGATGTCAGATGGATGCTGGCTGAAAGCAAGGGATACCAGAAGAATGTTTATTTGTGCTTTATTGACTGTGCAAAGACATTTGATTGTGTGGATCATGACAAGTTGGAGTTGATGTTAGAAGAGTGAGAATCCCAGAACACTTGATGGCTGTTCTGCAAACTGAGGAAGGGAGATGTATGGTATGGAATTGGGAAGAGAGTGTGTCGAGACTGTAGTCTCTATCCATACCTATTCAATCTGTATGCCGAGCAAATTATCCAAGACGCTGGACTCTATGAGGAAGAGTGTGGCATCAGGATTAGAGGAAGATTCATTAATAATCTGCATTATGCAGATGACACAACCTTACTTGCTGAAGGTGAGGAGGGCTTGAAGCACTTTGTTGCAGAAAATCAAGGAATGGAGCCTTCAGCATGGATGGCATTTCAATGTCAGGCAAATAATGATTCTTATCAATGGATAGATAGGCAGCACCATGATGAATGGAGAGGAGATTGAAACTGTCAATAGCTTCATCTTGCTTGGATTCACAATTAAGCCCATTGGTACAAGTAGTTAGAGAGTAAGGAGATACATTGCACTGGGAAAATATGCAGTTAGAAAATTTTCCAAAGTATTGATTAATAGTGATTTTTAGTTTGAGGACTAAGGTGCATCTGGTTCAGGCCATAGTTTTGTGTTTTTTTTCTGATTAGTAGTTATTCATCAGAGATCTGTACAGTGAATAAAGACGACAGAAAAAGAATTGGTGCCTTTGAGCTGTGGTGTTGGATAAGAGCACCGAACATCACATAGACGGTCAAGAGAACAGATATGTCTTGGAGATACTGTAGCCAAAGTGCTCATTGGAGGTAAGAATGATGAGGTTTCTTCACCTCACAAACCTTGGAAATGTTGTCAGGGGGATCATTCCTTGTAGAGGGACGGACATGATGTTGGAAAGGGTGGAGGGTCAGCAAAAAAAGTGGAAGACCCTGAACCAGGTGGATTGCTATGGTGACAATGGACTCTAGTTTGTCAGGAAGTGTGACGATGGCACAGGATAGAATAGGATTCAGATGTTTTGTTCATAGGATTGCCAAGAGTTGTGCTCGACTCAAAGGCACCTAAAAACAACAACAACAACATCGTAAAATGCTTTTGTATAGTCAATGAAACACAAATAGATAATCCTCTTATACTCTATGCTTTCTGCCAACATCCTACTAGTGTTGGCTATGACATCCCTACTTGTATTTGGACAGTCTTCAGCAAGATATTGGTTGTGTGTGATATTAGTGATATTGTTCAATAATTCCCACACTCTTTGAGGTTACCTTTTTTTGGAATGGGAATAAATACAGATATCTTCCAATCAGTTGGCCAGGTAATTATCTTCCATATTTCTTGGTACAACCTGGTGAGCACATCCAGGGCATTGTCTGTTCACCAAAATATTTCAATTGATATTTCATCAATATGTGGAGACTAGCGTTTTGCCAATTCCTCAGAGCAGCTTGAATTTCCTCTTACATCATAACTGTTTCTTGACCATATGTTGTTCCATGAAATTCTTCTGTGTCAGCAAATTCTTCTTGGCATTGTGCCTCTGTGTACTCCTGCAATCTGAAGGTCTTCTTTGATGAAGTGTCTGTTCATATACTGTGCCCATTTAGCAATTGATCGTTTACCTTTATCCTGTTGTGGTGCTTGAGTATTCTAGAAATTCTAGGTATATATCCCTTATCAAACATGTCATTACCATTTTTTTTCTCAGTCTGTGGCTTCCTTTTTTACCCTGTTGGAAAAGTATTTGGATGTGCATAAGAATTTGATTCTTAGAAGGTCCCATTTATCTATTTTATCCTTTTCTGGTTGTATGTTTTACAGAATGCTTAGAAGACTGTTCAAGTTATGGATTAGGGTTTGTAGAGCTCTTCCAAGCTTTTCTCTAATGAAGTTTATAGTTGCTGGTTTTAGTCCTAGATCCTTGATGCACTTTGAGTTGGTTTTTATGTATGGTTTGAGATGTGGATCTTGCTTAAGTTTTCTGCAGATAGTTTTCCAATTTTGCTGACATCATTTGTGAAAAAGGCTATATGTTTAGGTATTTTTGTCATGACAGGAGTCCAGAGCAAAGGCTGCATAGTGGAGTGTATGTGGGGGGAGAGAGTGTAAAACAATAAAATAATTTTTCTTTTACTTTTCCAAGAGGGTAATGTACTAGGGGGGAGGGTTGTGAGGGGAGACAAGTGCAACAATGAGTGAATGGAAATCCAGTCTCTAAATTTTCATTGAAATCAATAAATTTTTTTTAAAAGGCTATCGTTTCCCCACTTAACTGATTTAATCTCCTTGTCAAAATCAGTTAGCCATAGGTAGAATTATAGCTTTTTTAACATTACTAAAAAATACCATTACAGAGGTCCTCTAGTAGGCTAGTCCTTAGAGAGTCGTGATGCTCACAGAAAATCACACTTGTTTGAACGTTCCTATCTTCCAATTGCTCTGTGGAATACAGATTAACAATCTCCTGTTGTGTCATTTACAGTCTCAGAAAACTTCCGAAGATTTATCTATGTGTCCTTTTCAGTTGAACAAGACTGAGTTATGTTTTATTTTTATTTTAAAAACAACAAATCAGGACTCACTAGGGATGGGCGTTTTTTAAGACCTACAGATACTGGCAAGAAGAGGAATGTAGACAATTGTAGCCACTTAGTTTATCTGAAGGGCTTGCTCTTCAGAACTATGATAGGGGAATCCTGAAGAGACAATGTTTATTCATCTCTATAATAAGACAAAGACAAAGTAGGTAAAAAGAACACAAATATTCCTTCCATAAGTGAATTGTTTAAATTTTTTATTATTATTAATTTTAACGAAAATTTACTGAGGCTTTGGATTTCCATTCATCCATTGTTACACTTTTCTCCCTGCCTATCCTTCTCCCCCCAGTACACTCTTCTCTTTGAAAAGTAAAAAAAGAAAAAAAAATTTTTCATTGTTTTACAATCCCTCCCCCTAGGTCCACTACACTATACAACCTACATTCTGGACTCCTATCATGACAATAATACCCAATTCCACATCCCTTTTAAAAAGTTTTCTCCCTCATCTGTTTCATTGCAGTATACATTATTTATCCCATCTTTTCAATCTTCCCCCAACCCTGATGTCAGTCCTGTTTTATATCAGTGATACTGCAATATTTGTCCTTTTGGGATTGAGATATTTCACTTGGCATAATGTTCAAAATCCCTAGCTCTAAGAGAGATGCAAATCAAAACAACTATGAGATACCATCTCACCCCAGTCAGAATACCAAAGTTTAACAGAACAGCAAGCAACAAATGCTGGTGAGGTGTGGAGAAACTTAATCCTTATTCACTGTTGGTGGAAGTGTAAAATGGTGCAACCACTGTGGAAGGTGGTGTGGTGCTTTCTCAAAATGTTGCAATAGAGATATCATTTGACCCAGAAATTCCACTACTGGGAATATCTCTCAAAGAGACCATAACTGACATTCAAGCAGATATATGCACACCCGTGTTTATCATGGCTTTGTTCACAATAGCAAAGAGTTGGAAACAACCTAAGTGCCCATCAACAAACTAATGGATAGAGAAGCTCTGGTATAGTCACACAATGGAATACTATGCTGCATTGAAAAACAAGGAACTCATGCAATATTATTCAAAATGGGTGACCCTACCAGTGAATTTTTTAACAACATATCATCAAACTGGGTGGCTCCTTGGAGGCAAGGATTCTGAGGCTCAGTCTAACATACTTTGGACATGTTGTGGTCCTTGGAGAGGGACATCATGCTTGGGAGGGTGGAGGGACGGCGCAGGAGAGGAAGGCCCTCTATGAGGTGGATTGATTTGGTGACTGGGATAATTGGAATGGGAGTGTCAGAGACAGTGCAATTGGCACAGGACAGAGCGGAGTTTAGGGCTGTTGTACACAGGGTCGCTATGAGTTGCAGGCGACTCAACGGCACATAACAGCAACAACAACATCATCTAAAATTGTTTTTCTTCATGAGAGTGCATGCTGTCTGTCCATTGTGCATGGTGGAATTGCTGGCATAAGTCAAAGGTTGACTTGAGGATATGAACAATAGAAACAATTCTAACTCAATCATCATTCATTTACTCATAAATTAAAATGTGAAAAAATTGTTATTTTGTTTAATCACTTTTGTTTTCAAAGATTTCCTTTAATATTCACAGAAAGACAATCTGGACACATGGTTATTTTTGTTGTTGATTGCCTTCCAGTAGAGCACAATTAATAACAACCCTATAACAAAAGGCGTGAAGCCCCTCTGCAACTATAGACATTTATCGAAGTTCACGTTATTTAGGAAGTGGATGCCACTCCTGTTTCCAAACCTGTCACAATATGTTATTGTTGTTATATACCATTGAGTCTCCTGCAGTGGATGTACAGAAGCTCTGAACCCTTCCCTGTCTTGAGTCAGTCTCACTAATTCTGACACACTAATCCCTATTGCCCCTGTTACTGCATCAATTCATCTCATCCGGGGTTTCCCCTCCTGTGCTATCTGTCCACCCTTCTGAGCATAATGTTCTTAACCAAGGACCGATCTCTCCTGGCCACGTGTCCAAATAAGTGAGGAGGGGCTTCAAAATCCTGGCATCCAAAGAAAGACTTGATTTCACCCTCTCCAAGACAGCCTACGGTATGTATTTTCAAGACTCTTCTCTCTAGCACCACAAGTCGAAGGCATCTATTCTTCTTCTGCCATCTTTAGCCATTGTCCAACTCTCTGAAGCATAACAAGTAATTGAGGAAACCATGGCCTGAATTAGGCACACCTTGTATCTAGACTGACATAGTATATTTAAAAGAAAGCCTTTACCACAGTTTCATCAAATGCTAAATTCTCTTGGTAGTGACACTAAGGTTGTTCTCTCCAATAAAATTCTTCATTTGATTAATGAATCTCCAGGCACTTCATATTGAATTCTTAACTCACTAAGCTGAATTTATCATTTATTAAAATCAAGCAGATGAACTTGAGGTCAATTATGACCTAGAAGATTTTGGAAATTAATTAAAGACATAAAAATGCCATCTATTAGTCAAAATAATATAAATTAGATTATTTGTATTATTATTTTTGAGGTAAAAATCTATTTATATTCTGATTGAAGTTAGTGCTTACATACTGATCTTCAAACTTGAATAGCATCATAATGTAAAAATATAACCCAAAGTATAGCATTTTTAATTTAAATCTGAAGAAAATACTTTTAAGATGTGTGGAAACTATTATGTTTAAATAATGAGAACGAGAATATTATTATTCTGTAATCATATATTTAAATGAAAAATATTTTTTCCAAGACATGCATCTAGTTTGCATACATGAATTATGCATAAAATTGGAAAGCATTGAATTTCATCAAATTAAATTTAATAATATTCTTTTCACAATATATGTCCTCTTGGCAATTATTAATTTATTAAAGTTAAGAATATCATCATAGCTATAATGTTTAAATTAAAATTCATTGCCATTCTATTTCATGATATAAACCCACTAAATGATTGCTAAACATTTTAATGCATTAAATTTAGTTCGATAATTAAATAAAAAAAATCAAATGCCCCAAATATGGCACTTTCTAATTTCAGGAAAGTAAAACAGTTAAATAAATAGTTCTTTAAATATTTTTGTTATCTTATATATGGATTGATTACCTACAATTTTTTGGTCTGAATTAATTATAATAAAAAGAGGTTTTAGTAAAACAAAAAGAAAAAGCAAGTATGTATATTAAGAAGGAATTGAAGTAATGAAATGTTATACAAAATGTGTAACCCTGGAGGACATTATGCTGAGTAAAATATCTCAGTCACAAAAGGACAAATACTGCATAATGCCATTGTTGTAAAACAGGACTGACATCGGAGTTGAGGAGAATGCAAGAAAAGAGGGGATAAATAATACATACTGCATTGAAACAGATGAGGGACAGAACTGTTTAAAAGGAATTTAGGATTAGTTATTATTTCCATGATAAGATTACAGAAAAATAAATGCATCATAAAGTGGACTGTGGAAAGGGTGGGAGGATTGTGTAACAATGAAAGAGTTTTTTTGTTTTCTTTTCAAAGAGAAAAACAAATAAGGAAGGGATGAGCAGGGAGGAAAATATGCAACAATAAATGAATGAATGAGAGAAATGTGTATCTAGGGAACT
>NW_006399873.1:3883292-3885083 GCF_000299155.1 Elephantulus edwardii
CCATATTGTAGGCTGCAGTCCTTGACACTCTGCAGCCAGCGCTTCAGGTCCTCCTCAGTTTCAGCAAGCAGGGTTGTGTCATCCGCATAACACAGATTGTTGATAAATCGTCCACCAATCTTGACCCCACATTTCTCCTCATATGAGAAGTTTTTAATTTTTTTTAAATCGATATCATTCTATTGGAAGGAGTGGCATCTACTTCCTAAACAACATGTCTTTGAAAACTATGATGTTGGGGACCAGTTGGGACCACTACCTTCTTTCTCTAAGAGAAGTGATTGCCTGCAAGAAATTAATAAATATATACACAAGAGACAAACAACATATAGAGGCAAAAGAGGACTGCTGCAGCTAAGTAGGACAGGACTGAACCATCCTGGCAGCTGTGCCATCTTTATTTATACGTTTTGGAAACAAAGAGATGGTTCACAGGGAAATAGAAAACTTTAAGAGTTACATCATAGAGCCCAGGCAGGCCAGGTACAAGTAGAAACATTAAGATTACCATAGGGCTCCATAGACTGGCTACACAGTTAGATACATTCTATGATGACTTCTTTGTATTAATAAACTGTGTTTTCTCTCATCTTGCAACAACCTTATCAAGAGCAGGAATAATAATGAAAGTCAGTGTCTAAAGATATATGAGAACTGCTTGCCATCTTCCTTCTCAGAGCCCCTTATGAGCTCTGCTTGCAGTCTTCTTTCTGAAGACACTTTCTTTGTGCAAGGCACACAGCCATATTCCAAGGATGCAGTCCTTTACATTCTATGGTTCCCTACACTATGAACTCTGAGAAGTAGTAGTTATAGAAAGGCTCCAGGACTTTTGTTCATAATATCACTATGAGTCATGCTCAACGGCAATCAACAATAAAAGACCATTCTGGCATTTCTGTCTTGACTCATCAGTACAAAATTGTTTGTAAAAAAAGTAAGCAGTTATAAAGTTTGCAAGCCATTGGCATATATTAAACTCTTAGCCAATTTCTAATAAAGAAGCACAGACCATATGTTTTATTATTGGTATGCTTAAGTTCTTTGAAACTTAACCATATCAATCAAAGATGAGACAGTCAAATAAGATGAGGTTTTAAACTGGATATAGTAAATTAGGAGTAATTTCTGACCTTCCAAATATCTGCGTTAGTGGATTAGTGGTAATAATCTAACTAAATCAGGAAAAGGGGTGGAGAAATTTGAGAAAGTGAATGAAGAACAAAAACAAAAGAAAACAAACAGTGTAAGTATTAAAAAAAGAGGAGAAATGCAATAATAGATAAAAGAGAAGGAGATTGAAGAGATTAAATTTTGGTTTTGTTTAGAATTGTTTTTTAAAGTAAAAGAAATACTACATTTGGTAGTATATAGTACATAGCACATAGGGTTGCTATGAGTCATTCTTGACTCGAAGGCAATCAACAACAGTATGAATCTTAGTTGATGTTGCAATGTGCTTTTGTTTTGACTGAGACTAATAGTAAACCTATGAACAAAGAATCTGAACCATGTGCTGTATTATTCTGTGCTGTCTTCACCAGCTTGACCCATTGCTAAAGTTATTGGGTCAATACATCTTGTTGATTGTCTTGCTCACTTATGCTGATGCTCCTAATAACAAGCCCAAAGTATGTGAAACCAAGCTCCACCATCATTGTTTTATTTGAATAAGCTGTCCGATTTCAAATGAAAGTCTGTACAGGAAGAAATTAAAGCTATTATATTTATTAAATAGACCAGGAAAATTAAGAATGTTTAAATAGTTAACAATATAAACTTAAATTCTGA
>NW_006399873.1:3886023-3886497 GCF_000299155.1 Elephantulus edwardii
TTTTCTTTTACTTTTCCAAGGAATGTACGGGGGTAGGAGGAGGGTTGGGAGGGGAGAAAAGTGCAACAATGAATGAATGGAAATCCAAAGTTTCTATAAATTTTCATTGACATTAACAATAAATTTAAAAAAAGAATAAAAAATTTCAAAGAATGAAAATAGAATTTTAATTTATAAAGAATGTAAATGAAGTTCTGGAACAAGTATAAATGTAGAAAAATTCTTGAATAGGTCTAACAAGGTATTAATGATTATTTTTTAAATTATAAAATTATAAGCAAAAAGACAAATTTAACAATGGAGTCATTTTTCAGAAAAAGTATTATTGAATAATAACTATATATAGACTCTCATGGCATAATGATAAGATTCATGCTGCCAACTCAAAGGATAGTGGTTTCAATCTTTCAACTACTCAGAAGGAGAAAAATAGATAATCTCCTCCTATGCAATTTACAACTTTGAAAACCTTTT
>NW_006399873.1:3889195-3891619 GCF_000299155.1 Elephantulus edwardii
GTAAAAAAGTTTGCTTACTTTATACTGAAGTATAATCTAATCTACACTGAAGAGTACTGTTGGTGAGCTTCATCAGTATAATGTTGTTTGTATGTGCCATCAAATCGACTCAGAGCAACCCTATTAGCAAGGAATATCAACCAGAACCTATCTTGTGTCATCCTCACCGTCTCTGACATTCTTGAACCTGTAAGATATATACCAACAATTCTAACTCAATTCATTTCCTTCAAGTAGGAACCAACTCTAGCTGACCCCCAGAAAGTTCTCAGAGGCTGTAAGTCACACAGAAGGAAATTGTTCCTTTTTCTCCTGAAAAACAGCTGGTATATTTGAACTGTAAATATTTGGGTGGGAAGGTCACTGTTGTTGTTATATACCATCATGTCAGAATCTACTCATAAGTAAGCCTCCAGAACGATTTCAGAAGCAAGAGAGGAGCTTGATGATTTTTTTTTCCACACAAAGCGGCTAGTGGATTTGACCCTGATGACTTAGTGTTGGCAGTGCAATTCTTTATTATAAAGCCACTAGAGCACCCAGCAAATAATTGTTCTTGTTGTTGATGTGTAGCATTGAGTCAGAACTGACTCATAGCTGACCCTCCAGTGAGTAACCAGAGGCAGTAAATCACTCAGGAGGAGAGCTTCCAAAACATAATACAAACGTTTATAAAACAGCAACTGTAACAAAACTTTCATGGAATTAAAAACATATGGTATTTGTTTTCAAAACAGTTAAAATAACTTTAAAATTATAATGATTAATTAATTTATTTTCTCTTATATTTAAGGAATGATTAGGGATGATAAAAGGAGAATTGATGCTTTTGAACTCTGGTGCTGGAGTATTGACTATACCACGGACTGCTAGAAGGAAAACAAGTAAATCCTGGAGAGGGTTAAACCAGGCTGCTCTTTGGAGGCAAGGATTCTGAAGCTCATCTGGCATACTTTGGACATGTAGCCAGGAGGGATCAGTCCTTGGAGAGGGATATCATGCTTGGGAAGGTGAAGAGACAGCTCAAGAGAGGAAGACCCTGGATGAAATAGATTGATTCAGTGACTGGGGTTATGGGGATAGGTGTATCAGAGATAATAAGATTGCCACAAGATAGAGCAGGGTTTAGGGCTATTCTCCATAAGTTCACTATGAGTTGCAGGCAACTCAGCGGCACATAACAAAAACAATTATACTTAAGTGACTTTTCAGATACTGTAAATAAAATGTTTTTAAATAAGTACTATAATGAACACAGTAAAGAAATTACAATGACAAGATAATTATCAAAGCAATTTAAATAAATAGTAACTGGTTTCTGTAAATTTATTCCTATTTATTTACTTGAACTCCTTGTAGTGTTTCCCCTACACAAAAAATAAACAAAAAAACAAACCCTCCACAAACTAAAGAACCAAACACCATTAACTCTCAGGCTAGGGTCATAGATGATTCACCCTTCTGTTCTGGTAAGCACTGAAAACAGAACATGTACCAACTGTAGACTGCCTCAATGGACAGTCGAAAAATGGCAATGTTGGGAGAAATCCTCCCGGTGAAAACAGTTTCAGATAGTCACCTGCTTTATGTAGAAAGAATTACACAGACACTTAAGCAAAATGCAATGGTTGTTAAGGCACTTTGTTAAGGTGGTTGCTAAATTATAGGAAATAAGCAGAGATGAAATATTTCAGAAACATTATCTGGGCTTGAATCATATGATGGGACACACAGAAATAAGCCAAAAGAAGGAGGCTCTTTGTGTTTCACGCCAATGCCCAGAACAGAGATTTCTCCGCAAAAAGACATGGAAACACCAGGCAGACAGGATAATTTGTCATGGGGATACCAGACCACTTCTGTCTTATATTACCTCAAGTCTTTTGTAATGTATCTGTAAACAGAGTAAGCTATGAAAATGAGGTTGGAAATTGCGCATGGATCCACACCATGGCTTCACCCTCATATGTCTGACCTGGTTATAGTCACTGCTAAAAAAACTAAAGCAATCAAGTTAAAGTTTTAAATTTAGGTTCTAAGAGTAGCAGAAGTGAGCATGGTTTTCAAGATATAATAAGTTATTAGGTAGAAAGATACTTATTTTTTCTACTCTATTATTTTTGTTGTTAATACATGCTGTCAAGTTGACTGTAACTCACAGTAACTCTTGAACAACCAATTAGAACTTTTCCCTATTTTGTACCAACCTATTGATCTCCAACATGTATGAGCTCACTGAAGCTCTCTTTGTCTATCTATGCCATTAAGGATTGCCCTTTCCTTCACTGACCCTCTATCTTCCACAGCATAATGTTCTTTTCCGAGGACAAGATCCTCCTGATAATATGTCTCAAGGTATGTAAGATGAAATTTTATTATCCTTGTCTCTAAGAAATACCCTGATTATACTTTTTAAACAGATTT
>NW_006399873.1:3892228-3893571 GCF_000299155.1 Elephantulus edwardii
TTTTTTAATAGAATCAACACTACATGTATGTGTTGTCCTGTCTCGTTTAGTGCCTATACTAGCACAGATTGTCTAAAGGAAATTCATCTTGTTAAAGTTGTTAAATGCTGTTGAGTCCAGTCTAACTCATAATGACCCCATAAACAACAGATCTGGACACTATCCAAGCTTTTGCCATCTTCACCATTTCTGACATAATTGAACCAATTGCTGCAGTCATGATGTCAATTCCATAGAATCTTCAAATCTATCCCTTTGCCAAGGAATACATTTCATGACAAAAGAAGTATAATTGTAAGTATCATAACAAATTCTACTTGTTCAAACATATACAACACAACCTAAGAATACTCCGCTGTTAGAACTGGATAAACACAGTTAAGGCATCAGCTGAGAGATCTTAATCTGTGAACTTGGAATACTGATCTTTAGGATAAAATATCCTTATTTAACTGTCTACCAGTATGTATGCAGTGCTCTTATCAAAAAATGGAATATATGATTTGAGTATCAGAGATGGAATGTATAAAGTACAAATGTATAATAATTAGATATTCTTTAAAAAGAAATGAACCACATAAATGTTGATCCACTAGGCATTGGTGAGCTGAGATGAATTGTCATGTGCCACTCATAATCATATAATCATAAGATCTACTATTCTGAGTATGAAAAAGTGAGAAAAAATGTGTTGCATTCGTAGTCAAAAAGACAATTTCTAGATCTATTATGAAGTATAATATTCAAGGGACTAGATATTATCCACAAACACACAAAGAAGACCACTATAAATAGATGAACCAACAACTAAAAAAAAAAAAAGAAAGAAAATTGATCCATACCAACTTTTGCCATCTGAAATTGATGACATGCAACCAAAATTCTTGAATAATGACTGGTGACTGGAATGCAAAAGTTGGGGAGAGAGAAGAAGAAACAGAACTTGGAAAATACAGACAGAAATGAGACTGGAAACAGAATGATAGTATTGTGTTCAAACAATTGTTTACTCATTGAAAATATTTCTTATAAATCACACAAACTGTGACTATACACATAGGACTCACCTGATGTACTACAGAGGAATTACAATCTTGAGTTGTGGTGTGGGAGAAGAGTACTTGGACTGTCAAAATAATTAATAGATATTTCTTTGAGGAAGTGCAGCCTTGGTGAGCTCTGGTGGCCTCGTGGCAAGAAGCTGCACTGCAATCCAAGAGGTGCATGGTTCAAATCCACCAGATGCTCTGCTAGAGAAGGAGGAACAATCTCCTCCTGTACCAGTCAGATCTGATTTGACGGTACACACAAAAAAATAATAAAATAAAATTAAAAAAAAATAA
>NW_006399873.1:3894613-3912295 GCF_000299155.1 Elephantulus edwardii
GAAATTTTTTTTCCTGTAAACTTCTAGAAATATTCTAACAATGTCATCTTTACAGATCTATTCCAAGTGATTTTTTTTCTTTTGTATAAACAAAATAACACAACAGGGTATGCCATTTTACCATCCCAATGCTTAGTATATTCTTTACATTTAGAAAACCTAGATTTAATCAAGAAAACAAAGATTGTCACAACTGGGTCAATTGCCAGAATCATGACAGAGAAAGAAGAGATTGAGATTAACAGCTTTAGTCTGCACAGCTCCACAATCAACACTCTTGGTACCAGCAGCTAGAAAATCAAAGATGAATTGCACTGGGAAGGTCTGCTGTCAGAGAACTCTCCAAAGTACTGAAGGGCAATGATGCCATTCTGGAGATTAAAGTATGCCTGGGTCAGGCCACAGTTTTCACAGTTAGTTGTTAAATTTTATAAATCTGGATAATGACTTGGGATGATATAAGGATAACTGATGCCTTAGACCTGTGGTGCTGGAGACGAGTATGGACTGATAAGAGAGCAAACAGGTTCATCCTAGAGAGGGTGAAACCAGTGTTCTCCTTGGAGGCAAGGATTCTGAGGCTTTGTCAGACATACTTTGGACATGTTGCAAGGAGGGGTTAGTCCTTGGAGAGGATACAATGCTTGTGAGGGTGAAGAGACAGAGCAAAAGAAGAAGACCTTCGATGAGATGGACTGATTCAGTGACTATGTTAATGGGGATTGGTGTGTCAGAGATAATAAGGTTGGCACAGGATAGAGCAGTGTTCAGAGATGTTGTACACAGGGTCGCTATGATTCACAAGCTACGTGATGGCACATAACAACAACAAGAAGATATGATAAGTATACTTCCCCATATAATGTTGAGAGTAGCCTGGTGAGAAACTCCTGGGAGCTGTGATCACTTTGCTTTTAATCAAATGGAGATCTCTCTTGAAATTTGAAACTGTGTCCCTATCTGCCTCTTAGATCTATCCTAATTTCAGCTGCAGCAATTGGAGACATTTCCTTCTTGCTGAGAGCACCTTACTCAAGTGATCATAAGGACCACCTGCTTTGAAATCTTGGCTTTCTCCTTAATAGGCCCAGCTAGCATCCAGGATAGGCAAAGAATGAAGGAGGAGGAACAGCACTTAACAAAGGGAACAAATATATTACTCATCTTCCAGTCTTTCTTGAGTGAATTCTACTCAGTCACAAGTATCTTTGGTAGTCCTCAAGTTTAGAGAGAGATAAATAACTACTATTTAGTTTGCTTCTATTGTGATCATTCTCCAAATAACAAAGGGAATCACTGTTTTGTCCTATGTCATCCTCAAATTTAAGACATAATGGCTACTGTGCTAATTTATCTTGCTCAAGGCATCTCACACTCTGCTAGCTCTGCACATCAAAAAAATATAATGTATTTTTCTAGTGAATCTTTCCTACTGATGAAGTGTCCAAATTGAGCAATTTTGATGATGTTTTGTTGTGATCCATAGTTTGTTGGTTAAATTTTGACAGTAGTAATCAGATCCTTCTTCTAAGTGTTTTTAGCCTGAAAGATATGAAACTGTCTAACAAGAAAGATTCTGTTTGTATTTGCACTTTCAGTAGCAAATAGTCTCTAGTTTCAGGCAACACAAAAGTTTAAGAAGTACACAAACTGACAAACTGTAGGGGAATTAAATCAATATACTGTTTTTATTTGCTTTTTTTCTTTCCCTTATTTCCTTTGTCTACTCCTTGAAGGTCATAAGAAGGCTGTAATGTGTATGACAAATAAGAGAAAGATACAGTCTTACTATACATTTGGATAATTTATACTACTTACTTTCAATAATTATAATATTGTAAATAATAATAATAATATTGTACAGCAAAAGAAGGATGGGCTTCTCCTGAGCAATGAACTGCCTCTGAAAACCAGTCAGAGGGTCAGCTATGAGTCAGTTCTGACTCTATGGTATACAACAACAACAATATTGTTCATGATGTCTCTATGAGTTGCAAGTGAATTGACGGCACATAACAACAACAACAGCACAACAATTTTCACTGTTATTTATTATGTTTATTCTGCTTCTTTGTTTCACCTCTCATAGGAAGTACCTACACTCAAGTCTTGGTCATGTTTTATGAGGCGCCCTAAAAAATGTTAAAAGATCTTAATTATGCTTTTATTTACAAAGACACAAAATAAAACTAAACTTTTTAGCAGTGTAGTAACAGTTAAAAATTGAGTGATACCAATATGAAATAATGTAACCATCAAAATATTTTGAAAGAAATTAAAATATCTGTAACAATGAAATGAGTTGTATTTTATTATATTAATTCCTTTTTCTTATTATGACCTTTTTCATAAGTAATTTATGCCACCTTTATAAACATAAAAATACAATAAATGCTAATTATGAAGATAAATACCATCAGGAAAGCATAAAACACAAGAAAAATAACTGCATATTACTTGCCTTGGCTTCAGGCAAGTTACACAAATGACTGGGTTTTAACTAGTTGAAATCTAGGAAGAGGAAAAAAAAATAATTTTAAGAAACTTTAATGAGCACGAAATATGCTATAAAGCTTGAAAATATAGATATTTTTCTGTCAAATTTCTATTAAATAGTATTCATTGTATTTTATTGCTAGTTAAGCAACATAAAATGTTACATTAAGTGTGATTGAAAGTAAACAGTATCCATTTATAAAAATATGTTAAAATATGTCACCTTTTGTATTTGGCATACATATTTACAGTCCATTAGATATTGTGGTTCATTGAACAGACATACACATTTATTTAATCCCTCTAACATCTAAAGCTCAGATTTTGATTTCTGTGGATTTGATTTGACCTTCTTTAGCTTTAATTTAAACTTTCCTGTGAGTATTTGATGGTTTGTTTCACTACCAATATCAGGTCTAGTTTTCTTTCACTGGTCATATTGAACTGTTCCAACTAGTAGATCATATGATCATCTGATTCAAAATGTCCCATGCCAATCCATCTCCTTACACAAATACCCACTATCTCAATATTTATGTGTGTCATTTCTTTCCTAACCATGTCCAGTTTTCCTACATTCATACTTCTTACATTCTATATTCCAATTATTAATTTCTACTTACAAACGTTCCTCCTCCTTTGTGTTTCCAAATTTGAGGGCTCAACATCAGTCACCTTATCTGTCATTCTATTCTATGTGTGCTCTATTATACATAGTGTTTTCAAAGGCCTCTTATATTTTGTAAGTGGATGGCCAGTACTTCCTAGCCTGTCTTAATTTGGATGATTAGCTTTGAGATAACATCTGGCAGACAAGCATTTTAGTAAAAGGAGTAAATGTGCAGTGTCCTCTCCTTGCATGTGTTAATCTTGAGAAGAATAAGAATCCCAGAACACTTGATTGTGTTTATGCAAAACCTATACTTGGACCAGGAAGTAGTCTTTAGAACAGAACAAGGATACACTGTATGGTTCAAAATCAGGAACAGAGTGTATTAAGGATGTATGCTGTCTCCATACCTTTTCATTTTATATGCAGAACAGATTATTTAAGAAGCTGGGTTTTTGAGAAGGAAAATGAATAAAGACAACAGAAAAATTGACGTCTTTGAGTTGTGGTGCTAGAGAAGGGTCTCAAACATAGTGTGAACCGCCAAGAAAACAAACAGGTCTGTTTTGGAGAGGGTGAAACCAAGTTTCTCTTTGGAGGCTAAGATTTTGAAGCTTTGTCTCATGTACTTTGTGCTTGTGACAAGGAGGGACCAGTACATGGGGAAGGACATCATGCTTGGAAGGCTGAAGAGACAGTGCAGGAGAGGAAGATCCTGATGAGATGGATTGAGACAATAACTAGGGTAATGTGAATTAGTGTGTCAGAGTTAGTGAGACTGACTCAGGATAGGACAGACTTCAGAGCTGTTGAGCTTAGGGGTGCTATGAGTAGCAGGTGACTCCATGACACATAATGACAACGACAACAACATCTAAAATATTTTATTGAACTGATCACTTTACTGTTTCTATGTTTACCCTCCAGTCCTCATCGGTGCCCCACTTTAAAATTAACATTTTTAGGAAGGATTTACTGCATTTTTTGGAATCATGACATGTTAATAAAAGTTATACCATTTCATTTTATTATATAAATGAGTTATCTACCAATATGTTGCCAGGAAGATATTTATAGTCTTGTAGGCTAATAACCCAGGTATGCAAAATTCTTAACAGAAAATAGTGAACTGTAACCCTGAGTAAATAATAGAAAAATTAGAGGTATTTAACCAACTTTTTTCAAGTACAAATAATGTTTTTTTTAAAAAAATGGTAAGAAATATATGATAGTTTGTCTGATGGTGTATACTTCAGAGGGCTTTGCAGATGACTATGTCCTTAAGCTTTTGTAGCTTTAAGATATAAAAGGTCTATTTGTAAATTTATTTAAATTTCTATGATATAATATAAACGTTATTTACACTCATAATGTATAAAAAAAGTATTTTTCACATTAGGCTAAACTGTGAATAATTGAAAGTGAACTTAACTTTCATTTTTATAGAACTTCACGTAAGTAATGAGTTTAATCAACTGTGGCTTGGTTTTATTATTATTTTTTTAAATTCTGTTAATACCACATGTGCTATGTTTATTAGGGAACTAAAACATAACATAAACAGAACACATAAAAGTTATCTAATACAATGAAATATGACCATAAATTAACTGGAAATAGAAAATATATAGGATATATCAGATGATGATAAATGCCATGAGTAAAAATAAGGTAAAGAAAGAGTATGAGATGGCCTGGGGTACTGAAGTAATGCTACAGTTTTACAAAGAATAGGGAAAAAGTCTTCACTGGTCAGAGAACTATCAATGAAACAGAGTACTCCAGAATAAGCAATGACCAGGGCAAAAGCCCTGAGGCAGGCGTTTATTTGTTATGCTTGAGGATTAGCTATGAGGTTAGAGGTTATTTTTTGAACTCTGGGAAAGAGAATTAGATGCAGAGAAAATACCAGATTGTGTCAAAAAATAGTATACGGACTAGACTCTCTGTTCTTATATTACTGGCTGCTCTTAAGGCCACCTGGACCATTCTTTGTTTTTCCAAAACAGTAGTTGAAAATCTCTATCAATTACACAGACTACTCTTCCGGAAGATTCAATGTCTCAGATAAAGGAAATGAACAAAGAAACCATGCTCATACATCATTTTGGAAAAGACTGCATACATCCTTGAGAACTGTTAGAAATAATAGCAAGATTCAAAGAATGTATTTATTAATTGTTGTTGTTGTTAAGTGCTGTTGAGTCGTAGGTGACTCATAGTGACCCTATGAACAAAAGTCCTCCACAGTTGCATGATTTTCATCCTTTCTCCATGTTCGTAAGGTTTTCTGAGACAAGCTGTTTATGGAAGTGGATGCCACTCCTGCTTCCAAGCTTGTTTTAGCCGGGGAATGCCACCAAACACTGTCCGTCATGGGTAACTGTTATCACATTTGATACATCAGTGTCACAGTGTTCAGCTTCATAGCAACCATAGGTTGGCTCTGTACAGCACATGGACACACCAGGGCAAGTGGATACACCAGGGCTATACGACCTAGAAGAATGTTTCACTAAAAACAATAAAAGACAGGGCCCTACAGGAGTTTAATCTACTGCCTGAAGCCAGCTTCACAGGCTCTGCCCTTACTTCACCTTAGTTTAGGGTTCTGGGCTACCCACCTACTTTTGTAGGGCAAGAAAGAGCAAGCAGTAACACGCAGCAAAAAGAACCCCAGAAGCTTCCTTTGCCTTCACTGCCACCTAAGTCGAGCCTCTATAGAGATGCCAGTCAGCCAGCGTACTCCCAGAGTGGAGGGAGACTCCAGTTGCCCAAACCTTCTGAAGGATTTTAATCTAACGCCTGGAGCAAGCTCTGCAGGCTCCACCTCACTTCTCCTTTGTTTAGAACTCTGGGTTGCAACCTACTTTTGAAGGGCAAGAAATAGCAGTAACACACAGCAAAAAGGACGCCAGAAACTTCCCTGGCCTTGACTGCCATCTATGCAATAATTTAAAGCAATATTAAGTGCAATGTATTTATAAAATTCTAGCTTTTTTATCCTTATCATAAAAAAGACAAATAAATTTAAACATTCACATTTTACACTATCTTTGTTGTTAAGTTGGAAGTGACTCAAAGCTGACCATACAGTAGATTTTTCAGAGGCTATAAATTGCACAGAATAGGATTACCCATCTTTCTCCCATGGAGCTGCTGGTGGATTTAAAGGATTCAAGCCACCTCCTTTTGGGTTGATAGCACTGCTCCATGTACAGTAGTCCATCAGAGGAATAGAAACAACAACAACAAAAACAAAAGCAGATAAATATCATTGCTAACAAGTTAGAACCAACTCAGCTGATCTAGTGGTTTTAAGAGGCTGTAAATTACATGGGAGGAGATTGCCCATGAAACAACGATGGTTTTGAACCAACTGAATTTTATTGGGAACACAATTTCCTACCCATCAGGCCACCAAAAACACTCTTAGCAACCCAATGAGCATTAAACTAGAACCCTATTCTACCCTGCACCATCTTTAACATCTTTGATACATTTGAGTCCATTTCTTCAGTTACTCTACACATCCATCTTTTTAGGGTGTCTTCATCTCTTTCAACTGACCTTCCATGTTTACAAGCATAATGCCCCTTTCGAAGGAATAACCTTCCCCAGCAACATGTCCAAAGTATGAGAGAAGAACAGTTGTTGTTTACAAGGTCACTAAGAGTTGTAGGGTTGTTTTGGTTGTGTGTGTTTTTTCCCCACCCAGAGGCCTGTTATTTCACAATTGGATGGCCAATCTTGCTTCCTCCTACTCTGTCTTAATGTGAAAGATTGGCTGAAATCTGTCCACCATGAGTAATCTTTATATCAAGTCATACTCTGGTGGCATAAAATACTGCATCACAGCTACCAACAAGTTATCTCAGTATACCAAACTAACAGACAAATGCTGCACTAATAAGAACAAATAATAAATCAGCAAGCATATAAAACCTATGTTATAAAATAATTGTTATTGTTAAGTTTCATCAACTTGAGTACAATCCATAGCAACCCTATGAACAATTTATCTGAACACTGTCCTATTCTGTCCCATCCACATAATCTCTGACATACTTGAGCCCATCTCTGAAGTCACTGTGTCAGTCTATGTGGTTGAGGGTCTTCCTTTCTTTTGTCATCCCTCCACCTTTCCAAACGTGATGTCCTTTCTCTAATGAATAGCCTCTCTTAGCAACATGGCCAAAGTGTGACGGATAAAGATTTGTAATCCTTGCTTTCAAGGAGCACTTAGACTAAACTTTCTCCAAGGTCCATTTGTTCTTTTGGTAGTCCATGGGATATTCAATACTCTTCTCTTGCATCATAGTTCAAATGCATCAATTCTTCTAGCATCCTTATTCATTACCCAGCTGTCAGCTTCATAACAAGTGATTGAAAAGACTATGATCTTAATCAGGTGCATCTTTGTCCGCAAACTGACATCATTGTGTCTCAATAATATGGAGAAGTCCCTTATTGAAAACTTTTCCAGTGAAATATGTCTCCTGGTCTCCTGGTTCCTGGGACCCCATTGTTGATTCAAGTAAGATGAAGTTGTTGACAGTTTCAATATTTGCTCCATCTATCATGTTGTAATTCGTTGGTCTATTGGTGAAAATCTTTGTTATCTTATTTATGAGATTAAATCTATATTGAAGGCTGCAGAATTTTATCTTCTTCAGCAAGTACTTTCAAGTCCTCTCTCCTTTGAGTATGATGTGTCATTGGCATATCAAAGATTCTTAATGTGTCACCCTACTGTCCTGATTCCACATTCTCCATTATAAAATCACAGAACTAAAATATAATCTTGACTATATTCCACCTAAGTTTAAAAGCAATCTTAAGACTAGGTTTTGAAGTATTAAACACAAATAATCAAACACTAGATGAGTTTGGGGATGAAGCCAGCAAAGGTCACTATAAAAAATAGGAAAAAAAAGAAAGAAAAATAAAAAAAGATGTGAGAAGAGACTGTGAAAATGACAACAAAGTATCAAAAAGCCAAAGCAAAGGGAAGAGACTTTGAGACAAAACTGCTGTACAGAATATTTCAAATAACAGCTCAAGAAGACAAAGTTAAGTATTATAACAAAATGTGCAAAAATGCAATTGAAGAATTAAAAATGAAGAACTCATTCAGCATCTCTTACACTGAAAGAATTGAAAACAGCTTAAAACCTCGAGGTGCAACACTTAGAGATGTTATAGGCAAAATTTTGAATGAGAATCAAAAGAAGATGGAGGGAAATACACAAAATCACTCTACACAAAGAAATGGCTACATGAAAATATTTCAGAAAGAACCATATGATCCACAGCCAACTGTAATGAAGGAAGAAGTACTAGCTATACTAAAGCAGGGTCTTAAAAGTAAGGCCCTAGGAATTCATGGAATATAAATTGACATGTTTCAACTAACAGATCCAGTCCTGAACATGCTCACCAGTCTATGGTAGGAAATTTGGAAAATATTTGCCTTACTGACTGATTAGAAGAGATCCATTATTTGTTCCAATCCTCAGGAAAGGTGAACCAAAAGAAAGTGGACATTAACAAAAAATATAATTAATATTACATTCAAATAAAATACTGCTGAGAAAAATTCAAAAACAGTACATAGACAGAGAATAGACGTTTAAACTTGATTTAAAATAATCCATGGCACTGGTGTTATTAGTTCAGAAGGCAGATGGGTCCTGACTTCCAGAAGAAGTCATGAATACCCGAAGAATGTCTAGTGCTTTATTGAGTATTTAAAGGTATTTTTCTGTGTGGCTTATAACAAATTCGGGCTAAAATTGAAAAGAATGAGAATCCCAAGATACTTCATTGTGCTCTTGTGAAACCTAAACCTAGACCAAGAGATTACTGTGCAAACAGAGTAGGGGATCACTCCATGGTTTGAAGTTAAGAAAAGTGTTTGTTAGGATTATATGCTTTATCCATACCTTTCTTCCTTCTCAATAAAATAATTAAGAATTTGCAAGTCATTTCTCCTATATGACAACTTATAGATACATATTGTAACTCCAGTAAAAAAGCTTAAAGACAACTAGATTTACAATTATTAAAACTTAAGGCAGCCTTCTTTAACACCAACTGAGGTCTGTGGTGATGTGGCAGGATGAGTTACTGGATGGAGGTGTTTTGGCCCAGCAGGTGGCTTAATTGGATCCTTAGTGCTGGTGCTTGGCCTAATGGCCAAGAGAGCCACAAGGTTGAAGGTCTAAAGGAGAAATGGTAGAAACTAAATAGTGTATCTTGTAATTGAAGGACGTCTGAGATGTCTATTTGTTGTTAAGGGAACACAGTATCAGAAGCAGAGCCCAGATTTTAAATCACTAAAAAGGACCAGAAACATCATGAGATGGATGAGAAAGGATAATACAATTACCCTTTAATAATTGCAAAATGGACTGCACAAAGTATGAATGGCAGAAAATTGGAAGTTTTAAAAAATAAAATTAAACACATGAAAAGCACCAATTATGATGAAATGTGCAAGAAGCTGGAGTCAGAAAATCAAAAAAGATGAACTTGTTCAGCACTCCTTAAGCTGAAAGATATAAAGAATAAATTCAAGCCACGAGTCGCAATACTTAAGGATGCTATGGGCCGAATACTGACTGATTCCAGAAGCATTAAAAAAACAGATGGATGGCGTATGCAGAGTCATTGTATCAAAAAGAATTAGCTGACACAGAAGACTTTCAAGAAAAAACATCTGAGCATGAGGCAATGGTGATGGAGAAGGAAGTGCAGGCTGCTCTGAAGAAGCATCAATTCTCCAGGAATTGATGGAATACTAGTTGATGTATTTCAGCAAACAGATTCTGACCTGCATGTGCTCATCAAGCTATGCCAAGAAATCTGGAAGGCAACTACTTGACCAACTGACTGGAAGAGATCCATATTTATTCCCATTACAGAATAAGGTGGTCTAACAGAGTGTGGAAATTATCAAACAATATCACTAATATGTCACACTAGCAAAATCCTGCTTAAGATTTTCCAGAAAGGACTTGAACAGTATATTGACAAAGTACTACCAGAAATACAGGCTGGGTTTAGAAGATGTTGTGGCATAGGGACATTATTGCCAATATCAGACAGATGTTGGAAGAAAGAAGAGAGTTCCAGAAGAATGCCTATCTGTGTTTCATTGACTATGCAAAGGCATTTGACTCTATGGATCACAATAAATTGTGGATAACCTTGAAGAAATGGAAGTCTCAGAACATGTTCATGCTTATAAGAAACCTATACCTGAACCAAGAAGCAGTCCTCAAAACACTGCAAGGAAATGCTGCATGGTTCAAAATCAGGAAAGTAGTGCATCAGGGATGGATCCTGTCCCCTATTTTTCAACTGTATGAAGAGGAGATTAGTCAGGAAGCAGGGCTTTATGAGGAGGAGTGTGACATCAGGATTGGAGGAAGACTCATTAACAACCTATAATATGTAGATGGCACAACCTTACTTGCAGAAACTGAAGAAGACACGAAACACTTGCTGTAAAATGTCAAGGACTGTAGCCTTCAATGTGTACTGAAGCTCAACATCAAGAAGACAAAGATTCTCACCACTGGTCCAATTGGCAGCACCATGATAAACGGAGAAGTGACTGAGATTGTTAGCAATTACAGTTTTCTCTGATCCACAAACACTCTTAACACCAACAGTCAGAAAATCAAAAGATGAATTGCATTGGGAAAATCTGCTGTCGTGGACCTCTCCAGAGTGCTCAAGAGCAATTATGTCAGTCTAGATACAAATGTGTACCTAATTCAAGCCATAGTCTTCTCTATTACTTGTTATTCTTCAGAAAGTTGGACAATGACAAATGATGACAGAAGAATAGATGCCTTTGAGTTGTGGTGCTAGAGAAGAGTCTTGAATATATCATGAAGTGCCAAGAAAACAAATAGGTCTGTCTTGGAGAGGGTAAAGCCATGTCTTTCTTTGAAAGCTAGGATTTTGAAGCTCTATCTCACTTTGGAGAAGGACATGCTCAGAAGGGTGGACGGACAGCACAGGAGATGGAGACTCAGGATGAAATGGATTGTTACAGAAGTTGGGGTGATGGAGAATGGTGTATTGGAGTTAGTGAGACTGGCTCAGGACAAGGGAAGGGTTCAGAGCTACTGTACATAGGGTCGCTATAAATCACAAGTGACTCAATAGCATATAAAAACAATAACATACTATGACAGGTTTGGAAGCAGGAGTGGCATCCACTTCCTAAATACCATGCCTCCGAAAACCCTATGAACTTTGATAAATGTTGATAGTTGTAGAGGGGCTTCAAGTCTCTTGTTCATGGGGTCGCTATGAGTCATGCTTGACTCAAAGGCAATCAACAACAATAGGCATCAATGAACTGCTATAGATTGGCAGAGACCACTTAGAATAAGCTAATTGCATGATCTACTATGCAGGGGGGAAAAACTGAGGAAGAATAATGTTGGATTCAAAGTCAAAAGACTTTTTAAAGATCTGTCTTAGAGAACATTTTTGAGATAGAATATTATCCATATGCATACAAGGAAGACCTGTTAATACAACTATTTTTCATATATATGCACCAATAACTAAAATCCAAAGCCACATAATTATGCTCATACAAAACAAACTGTTGTTCAAATGGAGCAAAGGGACATTAAAATTTTTAAAATCAAGAGAGGGGTGTGTCAGTGCTATGTCCTTTCTCCATAACTCTTCCATCTGTATACTGAACAAATCATTCAAGTAGACTCCATGATGAACATGACATCAGGATAGGAGTAGGATTCATTAACAATCTATGTTATATTTGTGACATAGTCATGCTTCCTGGGGAGGATCTGAAACACATTGTTGCAGAATATCAAGGATTCCAGCCTTCAATATAGATTGCATCTTTACATAAAGAAGACAAATATCCTCACCACCGAACAAATAAGCAACTTAAGGTGGCCTAGTGGCAAGAAGCTGCACTGCAAACGCAGAGGTATGTGGTTTGAATCCACTAGATGCTCTGCTGGAGAAGGAGGGGCAATCTCCTCCTGTACCAGTTAGATCTTATTAGATAATACACACACAAATAATAATAATATTCCGTCCAAAAAGAAATCAACATGATAATAGAGAAAAAGTTGAAACTGCCAATGATTGTATGTTACTTAGATCCACAATCAATGCTCTTAAAGCCAGCAGTCAGAAGATTGGGAGTCATATTTCATTGGGAAAGTCTGTTATCAGAGGTTTCTCCAAATTTTTGAGGATCAATGATGTCAATTTTAAAACTAAGGTGTTCTTGATTAAGGCCATAATCTTTTCCATAATTTGTTATATGTCTAAAAGCTGGACAGAGAAAAAGGATGACAGAAGAATAAGTGAAGCCATTGAGTTATGGTTTTGGAGAACAGCACTGAATTTCACATGAAATTTCGAAAGAGCAAATAGGCATGTCTTAGAAAAAATACAGCCAGTGTTCTCCTTGGAGGTAAAGATAAATAAAACTTCATCTCACATACTTTGGGCATGTAGCTCGGAGAAGCTATTCCTTGGAAAGGGACATCATGCTAGGAAAGTTGGTGCATTAGTTTAGGATGAGGAAACCCTCAACCAGATGGATGAGAGAAGTTCAATGTAATAGTAAAAACTAGGCCAGGTGTTGATACCAGAAGAGACCATCAAATACTTATATTCAGGTTCAAAGTAAAGCTAAAGAAGGGGAAATCAAATTCATAGGAATCAAATCCGACTTTGAGTCTTTCCCATCAGAACTTAAAAACCAACTCAGGAGTAGGTTTGAGGCCTTGAAAAGACTAAATGAGCTATGGGAGGATGTCAAGAATATCATCCATGAAGGATGTAAAAAAAATCATTACAAAGATAGAAGAAGGAGAAGAAAGATCAAAATGGATTTCAAAAGATACTTTGAAAATTGCACTAGAGACTAGAGTGCTGACAAGCCAAAGCAAAGGGAAAAATCAAGAAGTTAAGGAGCTGAATAGAAAGTTTCAAAGGACAGCTCAGGAAAACAAAGAAAAGTATTATAATAAAATGTGCAAAGATCTGGAGTCTGACAATAAATAGGCCTGAACTTGCTCAGTATTTATTAACATGAATGAACTAAAGAACAAATTCAAGCCTCAATTTGCAATACTTAAGGACACTATCAGCAGAATATTGAACGATACAGGAACAATAAGAGAAGATGTAAAGAGTACACAGAGTCACTGCACCAAAAATATTTTACTGCACAGAAGAATATCAAGAAACATCATATGAACAAGAGGTAATGGTAATTATGGAAGAAGTTCAGGTTGCATTGAAAAACTTGACAAAAAATAAAGCCTCAGAAATTGAAGGAACACCAACTGACTTATTTCAACAAATAGATGCTGTCTTGGACACATTCATCAGGTTGTCCCAAGAAATCTGGAGGATAACTACCTGGCTAACTGATTGGAAGACTTACATATTTATTCCTGTTCCAAGAAAAAGTGACTTGATGGAGTGTGAAGATTATTGTACAAAATTACTAATATCATACACAAGCAAAATCCTACTGAAACTTATCCCCAAACACTTGAACAGTATATTAATAAAGAATTACTAGAAATACAATATGGGTTTAGAAGAGGTCATGGCACTAGAGACATAAGTGACAGTCTCAGATGGATCTTGGCAGAAAGCAAAGAACACCAGAAGATTATCTATCTGTATCTCATTGACTATGCAAAGGTATTTAACTGTGTGGATCACAAAAAAAATATTGTTGTTAACCTTGAGGAGAATGGGAGTCCCAGAACACTTGATTGTGCTTATGTGAAACCTTTACTTGGACTAGGAAGCAGTTCTCAGAACAGGTAAATACTGCATGGTTCAAAATCAAAAAGGGCAGACGTCGTGTCTCCATACCTTTTCTGTCTATATGCAAAACAAATCAGTCAAGAGGCTGTGCTTTATGAGGAGGAATAAGATATCAGAATTAGAGGAAGACTCAACAACCTACATTATGCAGATGACACAAACTTTTTTGCTGAAACTGACAAGGACCTGAAGCACTTGCTGCAAAAGGTCAAGGAATGTGCCTGTCAATATGGATTGAAGGTCAGCATCAGAAAGACAAAGATTCTCACTATTGGGCCAAATGACAGCACAGTGATAGATGGAAAAGTGATTGAGGTGGTTAAATTTTCAGTTTGCTTGGATACACAATTAACAGTAACAGCACCATCAGTCAAGAAATAAAAAGATTAATTATCTTGGGAAAATCTGCTGTCAGGGACCTCTCCAAAGTGATAAAGAGCAAAGATCCCAATTTAGAGACTAAGGTGCTCCTGATTCAGGTCATAGCCTTCACTATTATTTGCTATGCATCAGACAGGTGGACAATAACTAGAAATGACAGAACAATTGATGCTTTTGAGTCATGGTTTTAGGAGAAGAGTATTGAATATATCATTGACTGCTAAGAAAACAAACAGGTTTGTTCTGGAGAGGGCAAAACAGGCTGCCCCTTGAAGGCAAGGATTTTAAAGCTTCATCTTACTTATTTTGGCCATGTAGCCTGAAGGGACCAGTACATCGAGAAGGGCATCAGACTTGGAAAGAAAAAGGAACAGCTCAGGAGAGGAAGACATCAAATGACATGGATTATCACAGTAACTGAGTAATGTTTGGTAGGTATGTTGGAGACAGTGAGACTGACTTGGCATAGGTCAGGGTTCAGAGCTGTTGTACATAGGATTGATTCAAGTTGCAGATGCCTCAGTGGTACATAACAACCACAATGATATTGTTCAAGAATCTATGTTTTCTTTTGAGCCACCTTTTCTGTGAATATAAATAAATATGGTTATCTTCCAATCAGTCAACCAGGCAGCAGTCCTCCACATTTCCTGTATAGACTGATGAGCACCAAGGGATGCATCACTTAGTTAAAATATGTCAGTTAATATTCCATTTATTCTTTTTTTAAAATTTTCTATTTATTTGCTTACAAAATTTGTACCCATTGTGTTTCACACAGTTCTTCATTCAATGTATTTCACACAACAATTCCCAAGCATTATGCTTTATAAAATTAATCACCACTGGACTATGCCCATCTTTATCCTATCTTTTCAGGTCCCCTCTGGATCTTTCCCATTTCCTTTACCCCTTTCCTACAGCCATCAAATTACAAAACCCTGTGGATTATCCCCTACCCATTCTCACCCCTCTGCTATCACCCCTTTCACCATCGGGTCCCCCTACATGTCTTAATAGTTATCCTTCCATTTTTACAACAATGATAGTATGCAATATTTATCTTTATGAAACTAAGCTATTTCACTCAGCATAATGCCTCCCAGTTTCTCCCAAGTTATGTAGTATTTTTTTCAAAATTGTTGCTCCTGAGTGGTGGGTGCATAGTCCATTGTGTGAGTATACCACAATTTTTCAATCATTTAATTGTGGTTGATCTTTTAGGATAGTTCCATGTTCTCCCAATGGTGAATTATGCTGCTATGAACATCGGTGTACAAATCTCCATTTGTGTTTCTGTTCTAATTTACTTAGGGTATATTCCTAGTAATGGAATAGCGGTGTTATACAGAGAATGAAAGGAAAATTGTCAAGTTTGTTTGGAAAGGAAAGAGACCTCTAATAAGCAAAACACTTCTAAAAAGCAAAAGTGAAGTAGGAGGCATAGCACTCTCTGACTTCAAAACCTACTACACAGAGGCCTTAACCAAAACAGCATTGTTCTGGTGCAATGACAGGCACACAGACCAATAGAACAGAATCTAGAACCCACAAATGGACCTATCTATCTATGGTCACCTATTATATGACAAGAAAATAAAACCTATCAAATGGGGAAATGACATCTTCTTTAATAAATGGTGCTGGAAAAACTGGACTGCTAACTGCAGAAAGCTAAAACAAGATCCATATTTCACACCATACACAAAAATCAACTAACTCAACATGTATCAGACGCCTGGGAATAAAGCCTCAAACCATAAAGTTCATAAGAGACAAATTGTATCCAAGCTTACAAGGCCTAGTCTATGGTATAAAGAGGTTGACAAAAACAGCCAAAAATGCATAATCTGCAGAGGATAAAGTTGATGAGTGGAATTTTCTAATGACTAAATCTCTGTGCTCATCAAGAACTTTGTCCAACAGGGTGAAAATAAAACCTACTGACTGGGAAAAAAAAATGGTAATACCATCTCAGACAAGGGTCTCATAACAAAAATGTACAGAATTATATAGTGTCTCCAGAAGAAAAAAGATCCAATGGGCAACTGGGCAAAAGATAAGGGAAGACTTTACACAGAGGAAAGCATATGGATGTCCAAAAGACACATGAAGGATTGCTCAAAATCCCTCAGAGTAACAGAAATGAAAATCAAAACCACAATGAGTTACCATCTCACTCTAGTAGCAATGGCAGGGCAGCAGGCAATAAATGTTGGAGAGGATGTGAGGAGGTGGAAACTCTCATATACTTACTCTTGGTGGGCTTGTAAAGTGCTACAACCACTCTGGAAGTCAGTTTGATGTTTCCTCAAAAAAGTAGAACATAGAAACTCCATCTATTCTTGATGCCTTATATTTTGTTAATGCCTTTATTGCCACTAGAACTTCTTTACCATTACCATATAAATGGTTCTTCCTGATGTTAAGAGCTGCAATAATCATCTGTCAGTATGTTATCCTAAGGAATGATTTGCATGTTGACAATTATATCTTAGATGTATATATTCTTGCTAGGTTATCTTTTGGTCCTATTAGTGAACACTTATCTGTCAATTTGCTCTACTGGTGTAACTGTGGATTGCTGTGATAATGGTTCTCTGCCACCAGTGTTTCAAATGCTCAAGATATCATACATGGTTTATAGGTTTCAGCAGAGTTCCTAGATTAAGACACAGTAGGAACAAGATTGACTATACGCTCTTGATAAAACAGGCTGTCAAAAAAATTAGAAAAAGAGAGGAACACAGGTATCTATAGTTTTAGAGCTATAGTCCAGATAGAAATTAATTTAAAAATGAGTAGAAACAGCTGCAGTCAGTCATTAATATTGAAAGGTGGAATATACGAAGTTTGAATGTAGGAAAAGTAAAAGATGTAAAGGTCAAATGGAACACATGAAGTTTCACATTCTAAACTAAAATATATTGATATGGACTGACATGAACCATTTTGAATCAGGTAATTGTTTAACCTACAATTCTGGGAATGAAAAACCAAGGAAGAATAGTGTTGCATTCATCCTTAAGAATATTTCAAGATCTATTCGAAAGCACAATGTTGAATGATAGAATACCATTCATACACATGCAAAGAGGACCTGTTCATACAACTATTATTTAAATATATACACTAACAACTAAAGACAATGAAGAGAAAATTAAGAATTTCTACCAACTTTTGCAGTCTAAATTGATCAAATATTCACTTGAGATGTATTCACAATTACGGGTCAGTTGTTGTTGTTGATTGCCTTCTAGCGAAGCACGATTCATAGCTGTTTTATAAGCAAAAGGCCCGAAGCCCCTCTACAACTATCAACATTTATCAAAGTTCAT
>NW_006399873.1:3913175-3943167 GCF_000299155.1 Elephantulus edwardii
AATGATCTGGTCTGCATACAGACTTAAAAGGTACAGGGACCTCATCCATCAATGATACACTACTTTGCTGATTTTGAGTCAAGCAGTGTTTCCTTGCTCTGTTCTGAGGACTGCTTCTTGGTCCAAGTACAGATTTTGTATAAGCATCATAAAGTGTTCTGAGATTCCCATTTTCCTCACGGTTATCACCAATTTACTGTTTCACACAGCAAATGCCTTTGCATAGTCAATGAAACACAGACAGACATTCTTCTGGAACTCTCTGCTCTCTACCAAGATCCATCTGACATGAGCAATAATGTCTCAAGTACCAAGATCTCTTCTAAACCCAGCATGTATTTCTAGTAGTTCTCTATCAATGTACTGTTCAAGTCTTTTCTGGAAAATCTTCAGCAGGATTTTGCTAGTGTGTGATATTAGTGATACTTTTCAATGATTTCCACACTCTGTCAGGTTATCTGTTTTTTGAATGGGAATAAATATGAATCTCTTCCAGTGAGTTGGCCAAGTGGTTGTCTTCCCGATTCTTGGCAAAGCTAGAATACAAAAAAGCTTAGACTTTGTGACAGAAATGAGGCTGAAAATATAATGACTGAATTTTGTAAGCTCAATGATTAGTTCATAGCAAATATATTTTTAATAAAACATAAAACATGACTTTACACATGGACTTCACCTATTTGACTATACAGACGTCAGATTTACCATATCTGAAGAAATATTCATTCGAGTAGCTCAATATCTGCAGACAGAACTAGGATAGGTGCTGATTTTGGACCTGATCATTAAATTATGTGCAAGTTCAAATTGAGGCTGAAGAAAATTAAAACTAGTCCATAGAATACTGCACGTTAAAAGCTCCCTGTTTGTTGTTGTTGCTAGGTGCCATCAAACCACCTATAACTCATATAGACCCTATGTACACTAACTCTGAAATCTGCCCTATCCTGAGCCAATCTCAACATCTCAAACAAACTTAATCCCCTTTCTCCAATCACTGAGTCAATCTGTCTTATCTTGTACCATTCTCTTCTGTGCTGTAATTCCATCCTTCCGAGAATGATATTCCTCTCTAAGAACTGGACTCTCCAGGCCATGTACCCAGATTATATGATATTTTGTTGTTGTTGTTGTTGTTGTTGTCATTGCATTTATGTACCATCAAGTTGCCTGTGACTCACAGCAACCCTATGTATAACAATGTTAAACCATGTTCTATCCTGTGCCAATCTCATTGTCTCTGACACATCAACCCCCATTTCCCCAGTCACTGAATCAACCCATCTCATGGAGCGTCTTCCTCTTCTGCCCTGTCTCTCCCCACTCCCAAGCATGACATTCCTCTCCAAGGACTAATTCTACCTTGTAACGTGTCCAACGTATGTCAGGCAAAGCTTCTGAATCCTTGTTTCTAAGCAGCAACCTGGTTTCACCCTCTCCAGGGCAAACTAGTTTGTTCTTCTATCAGTCCATGGTATATTCAATACTCTTCTCCAGCACTCCAGCTCAAAGGCATCAACTTTCCTTTTATCATCCCTGGTCATTTTCCACCTCTCTGATGCATAACAAATAATTTCAAAGCCTATAGCCTGTACCAGGCACACCTTAGTCTCAAGACTGACATTGCTGCTCTTCAGAATTTTGGAGATGTCTCTGACAGCAGACTTTCTCAATGCTGTTCATCTTTAAATTTCCTGGATTATGGTAAAAAGAGTGTTGATTGTAAAGCCAAGCAAAGCGAAGTTGTCAACAATCTCAATCTCTTCACCATCTTTCATGATGGCTGACAACTGGCAGAGTGGTGAGTATCTTTGTTTTTTTAATGTTGAGCTTCAGTCCATATTGAAGGCTGAAGCACTTAACCTTCTGCAGCAAGCACTTCAGGTCCTCCTTAGTGTCAACAAGCAGAGATGTGTCATCTGCATAATGAAAATTATTGATGAGTCTACCTTCAATCCTGATGCCACACTTTTCATAGAGCCCAGCCTCGCGACATGTATAAATTCATATTAATAATTAATGACAATAGTTAATATAAATACATGCATGCATTAGAAGTCATCTTGGAATCTCCAAGATTGGGTTCTATTACAAGGGAAGTGGCTGAAGTTCCATTTAAATTCCTGATGGACGAAGTTTGATGGTAGGGCAGTTCCAATCCACAGAAATAATTTAATATTTTCTCTTTCAAAAGGTAAGATCAGGACAGGGGTTCATCAAGGATGCATCTTATCTCCAAACCTTTTCAATCTATTTGCAGAACAGATCATTTGAGAGGCTGAGCTTTATGAGGAGGAATGTGGCTCAGAATTGGAGGAATACTTATCAACAATATGATCTTGAGTCTATTCCATCTGAATTTCAGAACCATCTCAGAAACAGATTCGAGGGATTGAACACTAATGAGTGAAGAGCAAATGACTTATGGGAGGATATTAAAAATATCATCCAGGAAGAGGGCAAAAGGTTGTTACAAAGACAGAGGGGGGAGAAAAAACCAAAATGGATGTCAGAAGTGAGTTTAAATATTGCAATAGAGTGCTGAGAAGCCAAAGAAGAGGGAAGAAATGGAGACATTAAGGAGCTGAACAGAAGATTTCAAAGGGCAGCATGGAAAGACAAAGTAAAGAATTACAATGAAATGTGTAAAGGGCTGCAGTTAGAAAATCAAAAAGGCTGAACTCGCTCAGTATTTCTTAAACTCAAGAAACTGAAGACGAAATTCAAGCATCAAGTTGGAATACTTAAGGATGATTTGGGAAGAATATTAAATGCTCCTGGAAGTATTAAAAGAAGATGGAAAGAGTATACAGAGAAATTATACCAAAATGAATTGGCAGACACAGTAGAGTTTCATGAAACAATATATGAGCAAGAGATGAAGGAAGAAGTTCAAACTGCCTTGAAAGAATTGACAAAAAAGTAAAGCCATAGAAATCAATGGTATACCAATTGGCATATTTCAACTAACAGATGCTGCCTTAGATATACTCACCAATTGTACCAAGAAATCTGGAGTACAACCACTTGCCAACTGACTGGAAGAGATCTATATTTATTCCCATTCTAAAGAAAGGTGACCCAACTGAGTGTGGAAATTACTGAACAATATCAATGTTACCACATAAAAGCAAGATTCTGCTAAAGATTATCCAAAAACGACTGGAACAGCAAATCAACACAGAACTACCAGAAGTGCAGGCTGGGTTTAGAAGGGAATGTGGTACTCAGCATATTGTAATTAATGTTAGATGGATCTTGGCTGAAAGCAGGGAGCACCAGAGGAATGTCTATCTGTGTTTCGTTGATTATGCAAAGGTGTTTGATTATGTGGATCACAACAAATTTTGGCTAACTCTAAGAGGAAGGGGAATCCCAGAACATTTGATAGTATCAATGTGAAACCTGTTCTTGGATCAGGAGATAGTTGTCACAACGGAGCAAGGAAACACTGCATGGTTCAAAACTGGGGAGAGTGTGTGCCAGGAATGTGTCCTATCTCCAAATCTTTTCAATCTTTATGCAGAACAGAATATCTAAGAGGCTGGGCTCTATGAGGAGAAAGATGGCATCATGATAGGAGGAAGACTCTTCAACAATCTGCATTATGCAAATGACACAACCCTGCTTACTGAAACTGTGCAGGAGAGGAAGACACTCGATGTGATGGACTGATTCAGTCATTGGGAAAACGGGGATAGTTGTGTCAGAGACAATGAGATTGGCACAGGATAGATTAGGGTTTAATGCTGTTGTTCCTAGGGTACCATGAGTCGCAGGCAACTCAATGGCACATAACAACAACAACATTGGTATTAAATAAAAGGAATTTCAAAGATATAAAAGTTTAATTTTTCCAGAGTTTCAATGTTTCTATACAAAGTGCCTTGCAAATTTATTTTGGATCAATTATAAAGTATTTCTTGAGAAAAAAATAAATCAGAAAAAGTTCTACTTGCTCTTACTGTAGCACATTAAGTAGAGTCACAACTTTTGTATAGTATTCTCAAGCAGAATTTAGAACTCTTCAATGATATTTTGAAAGAAATTTAATAGGTAAAATAAAAGACATATCTCAATCTTGACTCGCTCCATCTTCTCTTTCCAATCCTTAACAGAAATTAGCAAGGTTACCAATGCATTCATTTTAGTAGACACTGAATCCTAAATCTTCTTTTACTTTTTAGTTATCCACTTTTACGCAATCACCAAGTCATGTCAAGCCTATCTCCTAAATCTGATCCACAATGGTCCATTTCTTTTCCATTTCCACTAATATACTATAGTCCATGTCACCAGCCTCTCTTGAATTCTTATAATAGCCTCCAACTAGTGTCTCTGACTTCAGTCAAGTCTGCAAATCAAATCCATTTTCCACACTGTAGCCAGGGTTCTTTTTAAAAGTGAAAAACTTATCATGTTTCATCTCTGTTAAACTACATCATTGGTTCCCCAATGTTCTCAGAATAAAATTCTATGTGGTTTATGAAGCTCTTCATAATCTAGGCTCAATTTCTCTTTCTAACTTCAACTCCTAGCTCCTCTTTTCCAAAATCCAATAATACAGTAAACTGATTTTGTTTCTAGGTAATTTCACATGCTGTTCTCTGTGCGGTTTGAATGCTTTCCTCGTGGTGTGTGTGTGTGTGTGTGTGTGTGTGTGTGTGTGTGTGTGTTTTCCCTATAAAACCTCAATTGCTCCTTTCAAACAACAATTTAGTCTTTGCTAGTTCAGTATAAAGCCTTTACTGAATTTCTTGAATTTATTCTTGTGCAAAAATTAAATAAAGATAATTTATATAAAGTTGATCCATACTCATAGAGATCTGAGATATATTCTTAACAATATTTATCATTCTATATTTTGATTTTTAGCTTTACTAATTTATTAGACAGAATACAGAATAAAGACTTGTATTATATAGTCTTGTTGTTTGTTGGGATTTTTCTTTAATACTCTACACTTCAATATTGTTAAAGAGCATTTATAATCTCATGTTGGCCCCACAGTTCACAGTATTTATTTTATTTTTTTAAATATCTACCTATGTCTGTGACACTGATGTGTCAAATGCATTAACGGTGGGTTACCCAATGTAGACAGTGAGTGGGGTGGAGCTCCCTGAGGAAAACAAGCTTGGGAGGAGGAGTGGCATACACTTCCATACTAGCTTGCCTCCTGAAACCTTATGAACCGGGAGAGATTATGAAAGGCACCCAAGCATCGAGGACTATCCTTCACAAGGTTGCTATGAGTCGCCTGAAACTCATTGGCACTTAAAAACAACAACAACAACAAGCTATGTATAAAATACAAAGTGTTTAGAATATCTAGCTCTGTATTATTAAATTACTTGTGATTTTAGGAATAAAAGAATGGGAATCAGAACATTTTATTGTACTCATGAAAAAAAGGAAGAGGAAGAGGAAGAGGAAGCAGTTGTCACAACAAAGCAAGAATACATTTTATGGTTAAAAACCAGGAAAGGAGTGTGTCAGGGTTGTGTTCTGTCTCTATACTTTTCAATCTATGTGCAAACCACATCATTCACTTATGAAGAAGAATGTGGTAGCAGGATTGAAGGAAAACTCATCGATAACCTATAATATAGAAATAACTGAGAAAGACCTTTGCTACAAAACATCAAGGACTGTAGTCTTCAATATGGATTGAGGTTTAGCCTCAAGAAACCAAAGATTCTATCCACTGTGCCAATAGACAGAACTAGGACAGAAGATGAAGAGATTGAAGATAACAATTTCAGCTTGCTTGATTCCACAATCAACACTCTTGGCACCAGCAGTCAAGAAATTGAAAGATTAATTTCATTAGGAAAATCTGCTGTAGAGACCTCTCCAAAGTGCTGAAGAGCAGTGATATCAGACTGGAAACTAAGGTGTGCATGATACAGGTCATGATCTCCACAGTTACTTTCTATGCATCAGAGAGCTGGACAATATTTAAGAAGGATAGAAGAAGTTATTCCTTTGAGTTGTGGTGATAGAGAAAGTATTGAGAATACCATGAACAGCCAAGAGAACAAACAAGTCTTTCGAGGAAAGGATGAAGCCAAGTTGCTCCATGAAGGCAAGAATTTTGAATCTCCGTCTCATGTAGTTTTTGGGTACATAACTAGGAGGTCCCAGTTCCTCGAGAAAGACATTATGGTTGGAAAGGAGGAGATACAGTGCAGAAAATGAAGACTTCACATTAATTGGATTGGCACACTAACAGGGTAATGGGGGTTGTTGTGCCAGAGATGGTGAGATTGGATCATCACAGGGCAGAATTTAGAGCTTTTGTGCATAAGCTTGCTACTAGTTACAGGTGACTTGAGGGTACATAACACAAAATTTAATTTTTAACTCCTATAGAATGTTAACTCTTTCATGTCTTGTGAAAAAATCAATTTTCTATTTCTGAGGCTTAGTGGGAATTATAATCCTTCTGGTAAACATTGCTATGGATGAGAAAAGAAAGGCAACCCCAAAATATAAGGATGAGGACTCTCATAAGTAATATTATAGAATGATGTCTTCAAATTTACCTTAAAATGTGCATTTACTTCCTTTTAAAAATAAATACAAATATTAAGATTCATACTGAATTTTGTTGGTATATTAATGTTTATATAACTGAATTACAATGACTTTGAATAAAAATAGCTAAAAATCAATATGTATGTATGTTTTCCAAAAATTTCTCTTTACTAAATACTGGAAATATGGATAAAAATTATTGATGATACTACTTTCAATTTATTACTAAAAATCAATGTAATAAATACTATCATGTAAAATCATATTATACTATATTTTGCTCATGAAGTATATAATCACTAGAGAATAAAAATCTACCTTTAATTTTTTCTCAATTTTTCATCTTTGTGTTAGGAAATTCTATATTCAAAGGAATCATAGTTCAAACTATTTCATATACTTACAATATAATGCTCTATTACATTTTAAAATCTATAAACAATATATTTTTATCTTTACTAAATAAATACTATGAAAAAATAAGTATAATTTTCTAAAAAAAAGTAGTTTCATATCTAGAAACTTGAAGAGTGCATAAATAAAATGAATAATTTTATTCACTAAGCTGGAAGGAACATAAGCACATCTTTTTAAAAAATTTCCTTTTTTGTTAGCTATTTTATATTTTCAGAGATCACAGATTTCTTCTTCATAGTACATATAAAAAAAGATCTACTTAACACCAGTAAAAAAACTTCATTTGTACCTCATACTAGAAGGTTGTAAAATGTAAAATGTCTTTGTTTCATTATAATAATAGATATCCTTGAAATTGACTTTTCAAGCCATTGTCTTAGCTGTAATTTGGGGGTGCTGGGCATGGTCTCCACCTACCTTAACTGCAGACACATGGTTTTGGATATCATCAATAGTTATGGGACCTTTATAAGAGAATGTTTTCTACAATCTGAGGGCTAGTTTTGAAGAGATTGTGAAGACATTGAGAAAGATAGTTGTGGAGAGAGGAGGTGAAAAGACTGTGACACTGCTGTGAAATAATTGTGGCAAGGTGTAATCAGGGAAACTTTGAATATGAAGCAACAGTTAAAAGTTTTGCATTCTAGATGACTGAATGAAAAGCTGACTTGTACTTGCTGTGAGAAAAAGTTTCAGGAGCTAATTGAGAAAACCAGAGGATTTTATGAGCTGTTGACCTAAACTAGACTTTCACTTGTTCACTGAGAAGCTCTTTGATCTAATTGAGGATTTGTGACTTGTTAATCAGGCTTGGGTCTGGTGGACTAAACACGGACTTTTATTTTGTGATGTTGTACTAAACACGGACTTTTATTTTGTGATGTTCTTTTCCTCTAAATCACAACCTATTTCCCTAATAAACCCCACACTATGAGTAAAGGGTTGAAAGGGAAAGAGTAAGCAATTTTCTCCCATGTGTTTAACCTCTCTGAAAACCTGCCAGAGGGTCAGCTAGGGGTTAGTTCTGACTTGATGGTAAACAACAACAATAATATGAGTAAAATCTGTGAATCGGTTTGCAATGAACATTGGATTCGATCATTTATAGAAATAGGAGCAGGAGCGTATGAGGTGACGTGTCTGACAATACAGCTATTTGTTTAGGTTATTATATCGATGGTGACAGTTCCCCATTATGATGCTGGTAGAAGTCAATCTCTGCTATCCCCATGTTGTATCTGTTCCTTTTGTAGATATTCTAATACTTTCTGTTATCTCAAACATAGACATTGAGAGGAAATGTCTGTTGTAGAAATTGCAAGCCCGGACATAATCTATTGACTTTAAAAGAATGGATTTTGCAATTGTTCTCATATAGCTAGTGTGCTTTGCTATCATGGGGGAAACTTATTAAAATTAATTCCTAGGTCTTATCCCAGTATTTTTTATCTAACTATATTTTCTTTGATACCAAACATTTTTATGCCTAACACATTTCCAAGTGATACTAATGTGATAAGTCTGGAGTCCAACATTGAGAACTAATATTAAAGACCTAATTATTAAAGGCCTAATTTTGAATTTTTACATTCTATTTCACACTCTATAACCTAAAGTAAATTTTACAGAATAGTATTTTGGTAAATAAAATATTATTGAGGTTTAATAGCCTACTATACAGACAACCCAAGGCCATGCAGTTCAAATCTACCAGCTGTTTCATACAATATAGATTAATAACTTCCTCTCATGCACTTTACTGTCTCTGACAACTCCCAGGAGGGATAGCTCTTTGTTACTTCTGAGTGGACAGCATGCAGAAACAGTATTAAACATGAAAAACAATGTTTGATAAGTGTTCAATAAATACAGCTGACTACATACATCTTTCAAAACTGGTAAGCAATACTGTGGAGCTCGACTAAAAATCTTGTTGTTCTTGACTCACAGCTCTGAAGACTACCCTTTCCTGAACCAGTCTCACTGATTCTGAGACATCTACCTCCATTGCTCCAGTCACTGTATCAATCCATCTCATACGGGATCTTCCTTTCTTGTGCTGTCCCTTTACCCTTCAGAGCATGATGTCCTTCTTCAAAAACCAGTCCTTCCGGGATGCATGCCCAAAGTTTATGAGACAGACCTTCAAAATCCTTGCTTCCAAGAAGGAACCGGTTTACCCTCTTTAGTCCAGGTCTGTTTATTCTCTTTACAATCAAGTCAGTAGTAAGTAAAATTAATAGTCAATTTTGGAAATAATTGGCCAGTGAAAAATTTAATAATATGCAACGTATTTTCTGGTATCATTTCAGAAGATGATCCCCCCCAAAAGACACTGTATTTTAGGCTAGTAAAGTAATTTCTCAAAAACTATGCTACCAAAATCTACATTTTGTTGTTGTTTTTATCTGCCCTTGAGTTAAAACCAACACATAGCTGACATTTCAAAGGATTTTTAGAGGCAAACAATTACTGAGGAGGAGATTATATATCTTTCATGTGAGAGCAATTAGTGGATTCAAACCACCTATCTTTGGGTTGGAAGTGCAATTTTTTACCAGTAGGAAATCAGAACTTCCTAGAGCCTACCTTAGTGATGTGGAAAAGTAAAGTTTCTGGATCTTAGTAGAGCAAGTACTTAATTTACTGATATAAGGTATAATAAAAATGAGAAAAACAGCTGCAAGCACCCATCAATGATTGAAATATGTAATGTGTAAAGTATGAATCTACGTATATTAATTTTTTAAAAAAAATAAATGTGATGAATGAAAAGCTACATCTTAAGTGTAATGAGCTTAAATGTATTAGTATTATTTCACCTCAAACAATCATATATTCTGTTAATCAAGGAATGACGAATTAAAGAGAAATGATGTGTCATAGTCAAAGAAAGAACATTTCAACATTTATTGTGAATTGTTTTTAGGTGCCATTGGGTCTGCTATGACGCATGGTGACGCTATAAACAGTGTATCTGCACCTTGACCTATCTTGCCACATCTTTAACTCTGATATACTTTGTTACAGTCACTGTCAAAATATATTTGTTAAGTGTCTTTATTTCTTTCTTCCACTGATATTTCATCCTTTCAAGCATGTTTCTTATCACAGGGGATTAGTGTTGGAGAAGAGCACTGAACATCCCATGGACAGCCAAAAGAACAAACAAATATAATTTGGTGAGGGTGCCAGATTGCCCTTTGGAGGCAAGGATGATGAGGCTTCACATACTTCTGGAATGTTTCTAGGAGGGGCTACTCCTTAGAGAGGGACATGATGCTTGAACAGGTGGAGGGTCAGCAAAGAAAAAGAAGATCCTCAAAAAGGTGGATTGACACGTTGATTGCTGCATACGGCTCTAATGTATCAGGAAGTGTGAAGATGGCACAGGATAAAACAGGGTTGACATCTGCTGTTCATAGGGTCAATATGAGTTGTACTCAACTCAATGGCACATAACAACAAGCTTATTGTCTTCTTCCAAAGACAAGCCCCTCCTAACAACATGCCCACATTACGTGATAAGATGTTATACCCTTCTTGCCTGTAAAGAACACTTAGGTTACACATTCTCCTAGACATATTTGTTTGTTCTCCAACACCAAAAATCAAAACCGTCCATTTTCTAGCATTCTTATTTATTATCCAACCTTCAGATGCATAGTAAGCAATTGAGAAGACCATGATTTAAATCAGGTACACCTCTTAGATTTAAACTGACATCATTACTCTTTAGTACTTTGAAGAACTCCTGACTGCAAATTTTCTCATTACATGACTCAGTTGTCTTTGTTTCTTGACTACTAGTAACAATGTTGTTGGTTGCAGATCCAAGCAAGATGAAATTACTAACAACTTCAATCACTTCTCTATTTAGCATAATGCTGCCTAGGCAAGATTTTTGCCTCCTTGATGTTGTCATATATATTGCAGGTTGTTGGCTTTGCTCTTCTGCAGCAAGCACTTCAAACTCTCCTCAATCTCAGCAAGCAAGGTTGTGTAATCTGCATAATATAGCTTGTTGACGAATTTTCCTTCAATCCTGTTTCTGTATTCTTCTTCATAAAGTCCAGCTTTTCCAATGATTTGTTCAGCATACAGATTGAATATATAGAGAGACAGGATATAACCCTGACACACAACTTTCTTCATTTTAAACAATGCAACCTACCCTTGCTTTGTTAGGAAAACAGCTTCTTGGAGTAGGTGTAGGTTTCACATGAGCACATGAGCTCTGAGATTCTCTTTCCTCCTGACATTGAACATAATTTGCTATTATCCACACAGTCAAATACCTTTCATAATAGTAGGAAAACATAGGAAAATGGATATCCTTCTGATAGACTGTTTTCAAGGGAGATAAATCCGATATTAGTAACGATATCCCTATTGCCATGACCTCTTCTAAATTCTATTTTAATTTCTAGCATTTCTCTATTATATTAATAGATGCACTATTCCAGTCATTTTTATAATCTCCAGCAATATTACATGCATATGAAATTAATTATACTCTTTTTATAATTTCCACAATTGGATCACATTTTGGGGGGGAGGGGAACTAGGAACAATTAGGAATCTCTTCATTAAGTTCATCAGAAAGCTCTCTTTCAGATTTTGTGGCATAGACTAGAGATCACATACAACGCTACATCTATTTGTTGAAACATACCAATTAGTATTTTATCAATTACTGAGGCCTTATTTTCTTCCAAATATTTTCTATTTTGCTTGAACTTTCCCTTTCATTTCCATTGATATATATCATATGTTGCTTCCTGAAATTATAAATCAACTATTTTTTGTTACCATAGTTCTGTAAATTCCCTCTATCTTTGTTTGATGCTTTCTAAATTATTCAAACTTTTGTCCCTAGGGTACTTCAATTTGATTTCAAGTTCTATCAACTTGAGAAAGGCTGAGTAAGTTCTTCCAGTTTATTTTCTAACAATTGGGCTTTGGACATTTACCTATAAAATTTGTTTTATTTTTTTCGACTAGGAAGCTCTGGTGGCCTGGTGGTAAAAGGCTGCCCTGCAATCCCAAAGACATGAGGTTCCAGGCAACCAGACGCTCTGCAGGAAAAGAATGGGCAATCTCCTCCCTGACTACTAAGTGCTTCTGAAAACCCACCGAAGAATTAGGAATGGGTCAATTCCGACTCTATGGTACACAACAATTTTTTCAACTATTCTTTGGCGAATAAAAAGGCAAGAATTTCCTCGGCATTTCTTAAGAAAAACTTCAAAAACAAATTAAAGCTGTGAGTCCCAAGGTCTTCTTCGTCTCACTTCAGGTCTCTGGCTCTCTGCTACAGCAACAGCTGCTACTGCTTCTCCCGTAGTCCTCAGTAAGAGTGGCACAATCATCTTTGGTCCCAGAGGACTTTCACTCTTCAACACTAAGACCAAGAGGTGCCTAGTTCAAGCTATCATCTTTTCAACTACTTAGAATGTGTGTGAAAGTTGGACAATAACTAAGAATGACAGGAGAAGAATTGATGTCTTTCTTGTGAGTTGTGGTGTTGGTGAAGATTATTAAATACCCCATGGAGGGCTGAAAGAACAAATCCATCTTTGAGGACATATAACCAGGTTACTCCTGGGAGGTAGGCATGGTGAAGATTTTTGTCATGTACTTTGGACGGATTGTTAGGAGAGACGGGTGCTTAGAAATGACCATGATGCTTAAAATAGTCAAGGATCAGTGAAAGAAAGGAAGACCCTCAAGGATACAGATTAACACAACGACTATAACAATGGACTCAAGTAAATCAGAGATGATGATAATGATGGCACAAGATAATGTTCATATCCATCTTTCTTAGATTTGCCATGTGTCATAATTGACTCAATAGCATGTGAAAACAACAATGTGTGATTTAAATATATCTTAAGGGAGTTACTTTGTTTATCTATACTCACAGCAACCTCTACCCTGGTCTTATCAATTTTTTTTTTGTTGTTAAGTCACGTTACATTTTCTTACTTTTTAATTTTAAAATAGATAAACAATTACGTTTATATATAGTTTATATTATAAACAATATAATATTTAATTTTAATTCTTTTAATTTGAAATCTTTCTTTGGTATCTTGAGAGGTAATCTGTTCATAGTGCCATAAAGACATATTTTTTAATAGAGACCCTTCCTCTTCCAACTCTTAACAATTCATTTATCAAGTGGTAAAAAGAGAGTTATTTCTTTTTAAAAGCCTAATTAAAGATGTTTATGTAACAATTGGTGAAATATTGACAGGAAGACAAACAAAAATCTTTGTAGTTAGAACATCTCATCTCAAATTCTGGCTCTACCATTTGTTAGTTATATGTGGTCTTTAAAGAATTACCTCATTCTTAAAATTGGTACTTTTGTCTGCAACATGGGGCTATGAATCATTAATGCAGGCAGATATTGCAAATATTTTTTAAGTCTCATTTCTCTTGAGTCAGATATTATTGATATCTTCAAAGCAGCTGGTCTTCATTTATTACTGTTCAAGGCTTCAAACTTGTTCTTTAGATAGTTGCATGTTTAATCTATTTCTGACTGAAAAAAATCTTCTATTGCCCCTCTTTATCTCTAGTTGTTGGTGCATACATTTTAATGACAGTAGATCTTCCTAGTAGATGCATGGATATTATCCTGTCACTCACAATATTATATTTCAGGATGGATTTGGAAATTATCTTTTTTTTTACTATTGATATGACCTTGTTTTTCCTCACTTTTTAATTTCCAACTTAGTAGATCATATGATTATCTATTTTAAAATGGCCCACACCAACTAGTATGTCAATATATATGCATTCCATTTCTTCTTTCATTATGTTCAATTTTCTCTTTTGGGGGGTAGGGGTTGAGTTTTTTTTCTTATACACTTTTTAATTTTAACTGTGATTTTTTTTAGGGTTTTGTTGTTTTTTTTTTACTTTATGCTAGTTTACTTATGAAGTTCATAAAGATCATATACACTGAAATTTACAAAAAAGTTGGACTTTCATTCATTCATTGTTCCAGATTTTCCCTCTTTCCCTCCCTTCTCTCTCTCCTGGTTCACTTTCTTTTTTTAATTAATTGTAATGAAAGTTTACAGAGACTTTGGATTTCTATTCATTCATTGTGGCACTTACATTCATACTTAACAACATTCTGCTTTCCAATCATTAATGCCTGTTTGCAATTGTTCTTTCTGACTTGGGTTTCAAAGTTAAAGACCTCCACCTCCAGTGGCATATTTACTAGTTTAAGTGTACTATACTATTTATAGAGTTTTCTAAGATCTGTTAATTTTCAAGTCAATGGCCAATCCTTCTTGTAAAATGTTATAACAAAGAAGGGAAGTAAAAAGACAGACATGGATGTCAGAACATGCTTTGAATATTGCACTAGAATGCCAAGAAGCCAGAATAAATGGAAGAAATTAGGAAGTTAAGGAGCTGAACAGAATATTTCACAAAGTAGCTCAAGAAGACAAAGAAAAATATTATAACAAAATGTGCAAATAGCTGGAGTTAGAGAGAGAATCAGAAGGGACAAAGTTCCTTGACACTTTTCTAGCCGACCGAACTGAAAACAAATTTAAGTCTTTAGTCGCAATACTTAAATATGCTGTTGCTATAATAGTGAATGGTTTAGGAAGAATCAAAAGAAGATGGAAAGTGTACAGAGAGTCAACGTACCAAAAAGATTTGACTGACACAGAAGAATATCAAGAAATAAGAGGCAACGGTCATGAAGGAGGAAGTTTAAGCTGTTCTGTAGTATTTGGCAAAAAAAACAGTCCTCAGGAATTTATGGAATACAATTGACATTTTTCAATAAACAGATTCAGTCCTGGACATTTTCATCAGGTTGTGCCAAGAACTCTGGAGGACAGCTGCCTGGGCCAACTGATTGGAAGAGATTCATATTTATTTCCATTCCTCCAAAAATTGAGCAAAGTGTGCAAATTACTGAACAATTTCACTAACATCACATGCAAGCATACTCCTGCTGAAGATTATAAAGAACTATTGGAACAGTACATCAACATAGAACTTCCCAAAATAGAAATTGGGTTTAGAAGAGTTCATGGCCCTAGGAGCATCATTCGCAAAGTCAGATGGATCATGACTGAAAGCAAATAGAACTGGAAGAATACCTATTTGTGTTTTATTGACTATGCAAAGGTGTTTGATTTTGTGGATCACAAAAAATTGTAGTGTTCTTCTCATAAACATTTAGAATAATGAGAATCCCAGAACACTAGATTGTTGTTATGTTAAACCTATACTTAATCCTCTGAACAGAAGGCAATACTTCTTGGTTCAATATAAAGAAAGGAGTGCACTAGAGATACATCCCTTCTCTGTACCTTTTCAATCTATATGTGGAACAGATCATTCCAGAGGCTAGATTTTATGACAAAGAATCTAGGATATGGATTGGAGAAAGACCATCAACAACCTGCATTTTGCCAATTCTACAACCTTGTCTGCCAAAATTGAGGAGGACCTGAAGTGTTTGCTGCAGAAGGTCAAGGATTGTAGTTTAAAATATAAATTGAATCTCAACATTAAGAAAACAAAGATTCTCACTACCAAGTTAATTGGCAGCATCATGATAGATGGAGAAGATAATAGAATTGTTACGTTTTCATTACATTTCATTTCATCTTTCTTAGGTTCACATTCAACTCTCTTGACACCAGCAGTCAGAAAATAATAAAAAACAAAACAAAACATGAGTTACATTTGGAAAAGTTTATTGTTAGTTACCTCTTCACAGTGTTGAAGAGCAATAATGTCAATCTAGAGACTAATATGTGCCTGATCCGTGCCATGATCTTTTCAATGACTTGTTATGCATCAAAGAGCTGAACAATAACTAAGAATGAAAAAAAAAATTGATATTTTTGAATTGTGGTTCTGGAGAAGAGTATTGAACATACCATAGACTGATAAAAAACCCAAACACGTCTGTTGTGGGGAGGGTGAAACTAGGCTGCTCCTTGTAGGCAAGGATTTTGAAACTCTAATTCACATTCTTTGTTGCTAGAAGGGACCAGTTGTTGGAGAAAAACAACATGCTTAGAGTGAAAAGGTCACAACAGAAAAGGAAGACACTGAAAAAGATGAATTGACACAGGGATTATGGTAATAGGGTGGGTGTGTTGGATACTGTGAGATAAGGCAGGATTCATAGGGTCAATATGAGTGACAGGTAACTTGATAGCACATAATAATAATGAGTAGAAATCAATTCATAGCTGACCCTTCATTGGATTTTCACAAGTTGTAAACTGCAGGGAAATATTACCTGTATTTCTCCCAAAAAGCAGCTGGTGGATGCCACCTCTCTCCAATGTTGTTGACAGTGCAGCTCCTTACTTGGTAGACAAGCATAGTTCTGTAAATATAAATAACATTAAAGCATACAAAGAAGCCTATTTTAAAATGCTAACTTTAATCCCCACTCCAGCATCAGGAGAAGACACAAGTACATGAGACTCAGGGAAAGAAGGCTTCTATACTGCATCCCCAGAGGCCACATTCACTGTTAATTTCTTAGCTCTATGCAGACTCTTTCTTGGCTGAGGAAAAGATGTCCCTTTCACTCAGCTGCAGGAGAAGACACAGACATTTATCAGCCAGTAAAACTCAGAAGAAAAGGGCCCTGAACTTATTTCCAAGAGTCTTCATTCCCCAAAATTCCAAGCTCTGCCTAAAGACTGTCTTGACTAAGGTGGATAAGGGTCTTTTCAAGCCTCAGAAGAAGACACAGGTACATCACAACCACGAGATTTAGAGAGAGAAGGGTCCCAGACTGCATCCCTAAAAGATAATGTATCCTGGGAAAGTTCCAGCTCTTTACAGAGACTCTCTTTCCTAAGATGGAAAAAGCTTCTCCAATGCAGCCTCAGGTCAAGACACACACTCATTTCTAGCAGAGATCACTAGTAAGTAGCAACCTTGGGACTTGAGGAAGTAAAGGTGCTGCAAAGAGATTCCTGGGATGTTATAATCTCCTCTCAGAGACTTTGTCTGATTGTGAGGAAAATAATCAACCCTCATTTACCTCACATAATGTCAAGAAAGCAATAAGCAAGGTTAAATTTTATCGGGGGAAGAAAGCAAGCTTTCTCCTAAAAAAGCAGACCAGTTCAAGGAGTCAACACTTACGTAAGAGAGAAAAAAGTAGAAGAAATATGTTGATGTGGAATTCCCAAAACTGCTCTGCTGGTCTGGAAAAGTTACAAATGTTGGAAAATACACTTGAAGCAACAATCAAAGAGCAGCAAGAAAGTACATATTATCACAAGACAGAGAAGATACAAACAACATGTTGTTGTTAGGTTCCGTGAAGTTGTAGATGAGTCATAGCATCCCTATGAACGAAAGGCCTGAGCACTGTTTATACATAGAGTTTCCGGAGGCAAGCCATCTGGGAAGTGGGTGCTGCTCCTGCTCCCAAGCTTGTTTTAGTTGGGAAACTCCATAAACACCGTCCATCATAGGTAACCATTACTATGTTTGCCATATCAGTGCCCCAGAGTTCAGCATCACAGTAACCACAAGTTACCTCTGTACAGCAGTGCACAGGCCAGTGCTATACCACCTAGAAAAATGTTTGATAGGAAAATAATTTAAACCTGGCCTGAGGGTGCAGATTAAAATTACCCACCTTCAGCTTGGTAACATAACTTTCTGTCTACTAGGCTAAAGTAGCTCTCTCTATGTCGTTGTTGACAAACAACATAGTACTAGAAAAAACATATCATGAGAAAACAACACAAAATACTAAAACTGAATGGCAGAAATTTGCAACAATAATGAGGAGGGGGAAAAGAGGATAGAAGAGAAGGAACAAAGAATCAAAAAGTTAGAAGACAAGAACCTCAGTGAGAACTTACAAGAAGAAAAATAATGAGAAGACAGAAAATGAAGAAAATATTAAATCATGTAAACTCATATGGATGATCAAATGATTTGTACAATCAAACAAAATGACATACACATTAGTAGAATTACAGAAGACAAAGATGGGGGGAAACCCATGGAGAAATTTCCAGATGTCAAAAAAATTTAAAAAACAAAAAACAAGCTAAAGCTCAAGGAACAACAGACTAGACCTCAAAAGAAAAACATGAAGACATGTCCCTGTCGAAATCTCCAAAATCAAAGACAGAATATAATAGGATAGAATACTAAAAGTAGTGCAAACAAAACAAAGTCACCCACAAAGAAGAACCAGGTAGCTAAAGCTTTGACATCTCAAAAGAAAACATGAGAGGTTGAAGACAATGAAATAGAATATACAAAAGTTTGAAGAAAATAGTTGACAGAAAAGGATGACATACCCAGCAAAACTGTCCATCCAAAACAAAGGAGTAATTAGGTCATTTGCTAATAAGCAGGAACTTAAAGAATTCATGAAAACAAGACAATTATACGAGAAATAGTAAGAAAATAATCCTTCACATAGGGATAGTAGAGGAAGACGAATGTACCAAAGCAGTCATGACAAGAGAAAAAAAATTAGCAAAATAAGAATGATAAAATCTAGACTAACAATAATCAAGTCAGTATAAATTACTTAGATGCAGCAAGTAAGCGAAAAAGAATAGCAGAATGCATAACAAACTAAAGTCCATCAATATGTTACCTACAAAGACTAGAAATCAAAAGATAGGGGAAAAAATATACCAAGCACACGAGGAACTGATTTCAGAATGAAAACCGCTATAAAAGGTTGATTCTATATAATGATTAACATTACATAACGAATAAAAGCACGAATGATATAAAGGACAACTTTTAGGTAACATCTACTTACCTAAAGAGAGATCTTCAAAATACTTTAAATGATGGTTAACATAGTTGAAGAAAGAGACAACCCTACAATAATAGCAGAAAACTTTTACACGCCACTCTCACCAAAGGACAGGTGAAAATGAAATAAACTCAACAAAGACACAGAAGAGCTAAACTTTGTCAGCATGACCTAATGGATGCATTGACCCAACAAAACAAAAGGGTATTTTTGTTGTTACTTCACCCAATAATAATTCACTTTCTTCTATAGTGTACATGGTACATTTTGCAGAATTGTTCACAACTTAGGACATAAAGTATCAACAAGTTAAAAAAAATTTTTTAGAGCACAATGCCGTAAAGACAAAACTTAATACCAAGTGTATAATGGATCAAAGAACACTCATGTGAAAGTTAAATAGCTCTTTGCTTGAGCAGGGTGGGTTATAGAAAAAATTTTAAATAAAGAATTTCCTTGAAATAAATGAAAATACACCATATCGAAAACTCTAGGTTACAACTAAGGCAATCTTCAGAGGATCATGTATGTAATAAAAGAACATATTAAATTTTAAAAAAAGACAGAAAAAGGGAGAGAGAGGGAGAGAGAAAGAGAGTACGAGAGAAAGAAAAGAGTAGAGAAGAGGAGAGGAAAGGAGAGGAGAGGAGAAGAGGAGAGAAGAGAAAAAAAAGGAGCAAAATAGTCTACTTAAAACCTTCACAAAAAAGAAAAAGAACAAAAAGTTATACTCAATACTTGTAAAAGAAAAGGGATTATAAAGATAAGGGCTGAACACAAGGAGAGAGAATAACAATTGAAATTATTAACAAAACTGGGAGCTGGTTCTTTACAAAGGTTAGTAAAATTGGCAAACCATTGGCAAATTTAACAAAAGGAAGAAGAGACACAAATAATTCTAATAAGAAATGGAAAAAGTTGACATCATAACAGAACCAGCTGATTAAGTAGGTAATATTTGAATATTATGAAAATCTGTACTTTGATAAACTTGAGAACAAAAGGAAAGTAGAAATTCTTAGAAATTAACACCCTACACAAACTGATAGACAAAAGTGGAAAGTGTGCTATTGTTGTTGTTAGGTGCCATTGAGTCGAGTACAACTCATAGCGACCCTATAAACAAAAAATCTGAAGATGGTCATGTCCTGCATTATCCTCACATTTCTGACACACAAGAGAACATTGCAGCCATGACCATGTCAAAACACCTGCTTGATAGTCTCCCTCTCCTTCACCAATCCTCCACTGTTCCCAACATCATATCTCTTTCTAATGAATTATGCCCCTAGCAACATGTCCAAAGTATATAAGATGAAGCCTCATCATTCTTGTATCCAAAGAACACTCCAGCTGCACCCTCTCCAAGACGTATCTGTTTATTATCTCGGCTATCCATGGGATGTTCAGTGCTCTTCTCCAAACAAGAACTCAAAGGCACTAATTCTTTTCCTGGCATCCTTATTCATTGTCCAGGTCTTGGATGCATAGCTAGTAATTGAAACTATTATGACATGCATCAGACACACTTTAGTTCTCAAACTGTTGTTACCCCTCAATAATTTGGAAGGGTCCTTAACTGCAGATTTTCCCGGTGTAATGCATTTCCTTAGTTCCTCAATTTAAGCCTCATGTTGCAATGTTGAAAGATGCTATGGCAATATATTGAATGACCCAAAAAGCATCAAAAGAAAATGGAGGGAATAAACAGAGTCACTCTACCAGAAATAATTGATTGACATTGAAAATCTTCAGGAAGTAACATAGGAAAATATGATAGCCCCATCTAAAGAATAAATTGAACATATTATAAAATGTCTACTCCCTAAAACAGGTACTGGCTCAGAAGGCTTTATGAGTAAAATCTACCAAACATTAAGAGGTAAACAGTTAGCAATACTATTCAGAGTATTTTCAAAATAGAATACTTTCAGAATCTTTCTTTTTTTAAAAAATAATATTATTTTAGTGAAAGATTACAGAGACTTAGGTTTTCCTGTCATTTGTTGTTGCACTTTTCTCCCTGCCCATCCCCTCTCCCCATTCACTCTTCTCCTTGAAAATTAAAAGAAAAACTGTTTCAAAAAACCAAGAAACAACATCCCAGAAAAGAAAAATATCTACCAATATCTCTCATGGACATAGACTCAAAAACCCTTAACAAATCCTGGCCAATAGAATTCATGTTGTTGTTGTTGTTATGTGCCGTCAAGTGACCTACAACTCATAGCAACCCTGATGTCATTTTCAGGACTGAGGTGAATCTGATTCAGTCCATAGACTTTCTGATTGCTAGCTATGCATCTGAGACCTGGACAATGAACAAGGGTGACAGCTAAAGAATTAACGCCTTTGAGCTGTGGTGTTTGAGAAGAGCACTGAACATCCCATGGATGGCAAAGAGAAAGAACAGTTATGTCTTTAAGAGGGTGCAGCCAAAATGCTCTTTGGAGACAAGAAGGATAAAGCTTTGCCTCACAAACTTTGGACCTGTTGCTAGGAGGGACTGTTCCTTGGAGAAGGGCATGATGTTGGAAAGTGTGGATGGTCAGCAGAGGATATGAAGACCCTCATCCAGCTGGATTGATATGGTGACTATTGCAATGGGTTCTTGTGTGTCAAGAAATGTGAGAATGGTGCAGAATAGAACAGGGTTCAGATCTTTGGATCATAGGGTAGCAATGAGTTGTGCTTGACTCCACAGCACATAACGACAACAATAATAGGTTTCAGAATTCTCTCCTTTTCTTTGGTTCTGGGGAATTTGACTATGATATGTTTGTGTTTGTTTTGTTTTTCTTTTGGGGTCTATTCTATATGGTGTTTGCTCACCTTCTTAAATATATGTTATCTCATTCTTCATTATGTTTGGAAAGTTTTCTTCTAGTAATTCTTTGACAGCTTTCTCAGTGCCTTTACTGGTGTTTTCCTGTTCTGGGAATCCAATTAGGCATATTATTTCTCTTGATGGTGTCTCACATTTTTCTTAGGCTTTCTCTCTTCTTTTCTTTCTTTCTTTCTTTCTTTCTTTCTTTCTTTCTTTCTTTCTTTCTTTCTTTCTTTCTTTCTTTCTTTCTTTCTTTCTTTCCTTCTTCTCTTTCATCTTTGATTCTGCTTATTGTTCTAGCAGGTAAGTGGTGACAACTCTATCTTCTATTTCACTGGTTCTGTGTTCCATCTCTTCAAGTCTGTTTATACATCCCTCCAACATGTTGACAACATTTGAAACATTGGTCCTCATATTCTGGATTGTAGTTTCTTGATTTTTTTTAGAATCTCTAATGCCTCGTTTGTTTTGTCTGTATTGTCTTGGATTGTTTTAAAGTTTCTTTTTGGTTTTTTGCTTAGAATATCCTGTAATTCTTTGAGTTTGTCTTTCAGCCATTGAAAATATTCAATCATTGCTTTTTGAATTCTGTGTCAGAAAGTTCCATCAGACTTTCTAAATTCAGGAAATCCATTCATACTGTATCACTTTTTGAAGGTGACATGTTGTTTTGAGTTTGTGTAAGGTGTGAGTAGTCTACTTCTTCTGTGTCACTGTTGTGGTAGAGATTTTCATATTTGAAGTCATAGCAGGCCCTTCATCTGTTAACTTTGGCTCAGGAAGTCACTGCTCTAGATAATGGTGGAGCAGCTATCTGCCTGAATTTCTCTCTGATATTTTGACTCAAGGGAAGATTTGTTTCAGTTGGAGAGAATTACGGTCTTTGAATTAGCAGCCTTCTCTGCCAGGGAATTGCTAAAGCTAGGCAAATCCAAAGTTCCCAGGTTAAAGGCAGCTCAAGCTATGGGAGGGGGGAGTAAATGTCTTTCCCTGAGATAGTGGTGTCTCAGGTGCAGTTCAGAGTTGTCACAGCAGGCCTTGCTTCAGCAGCAGGGCTAGTGTCATCCAGTAGGAGTAGCCAGATCCTTCAGTTGGCTGAACCAGGCCATATAGGTGATAGTCGGGGGTGTCCTGGCAGTAGTACTGGAGGTCCAGGGAGCAGGTCCAGGAGCCTCCAGATGGTGGGGCAATATTCTAATATTCCAGGCAGGGGAACAGAGCAAGCCACACTAAAAAGTTTTTTATGACAGGTATTTAGCTAATCTACCTGAAGAAATCCAAGCACAATGTTGGTGACCAATATTTTTGTATTTATATTAGTACATTCTAAAAGCACATTTATACATCTATATTTATAGCAGGGACAAAAGGGATGAGTATTTTTTAAGATTCCTAATCATAATGAATACCTTTATGAAATATTTTTTCTTATTCTGGGGCCTTGGGGTCATAGATATGGGAGATACCAAGGTCATTGAGTATAAAATACCCACAAAGACATTATTCTACATCCTACTTCAGTAAGTATCAAATGGGGTTTTAAAAGCTCATTAGTATTCATCTAAGTTTCTACTATTTGGTTTCTCCTTGTCTGGAAAGAAAACAAAAAGTGCATAAAATTAAATATGCGCTAACAGTGTCCACAAGAATAATGATCAATTCAAACTTCATCTTTTGTAACTTTCAGAGTAAAAAGTTATAGAATTTGATTTTTATCAATAAGTGACTCAAGTCTTCTTTGTTTCTATCATTTGTATATTACAAGTTGTTTGTGAGTTTTCTTTCAATCTTGATACTTTGTTCTTTTTAGTGTAGTCCAGATTATCAGATTATTTATTTAATCAAAAAATTGAATAAGTATTTTGAAAGAGTACGTTTGCTGAATTTAACCCATGCAATATATCTTTGTTCTGTTCAAACAAATCCTTGCAAACCTCTATAAATATTTTGAAGAGTAAAAAAAAGTATTGTGTAATTCCTATCCTTCATGTTTTTAATCCATAATTTATTATGATCCACCCAGAAAAACTTTTCTGATATTCTATGATTTCAGCTAATATTCATCTGACATCAACAATGGTATCTTTTTTTTTATATCCTCTGCTGGATCATGCTTATATGTGACAAAACTACATTTTCAGTAATCACATGTATAATATTTTTTTCTTTATATGCAATTTCAATTAAACATAAATAATTTTTCACATCACTTTACTCTTAATAATGTCATGTCTTAAGAGTTGGTAAGATTATAGAAGCTAAGCTATCCCGCCATCATTTCAAATATTAGCCAGATCAGCATAGTGGATAGATTTCAGTGAAGCTTCTAGACTAGGATAGGTTGTGAAGATAGTTTTTGTGTTCTACTTTCAAAAATTAACAGTGAACACCTAGTGTTTGATATGATCTAGTATTTGACTGAAAGTCAGAATTTATTAAAAATAATTATAACCTGCAACATAATGTTGGTGCTAATGCAAGACTCGACAGTATTTGATTTTGTTTTACATGGACTCTTCTTACCTTTAAGCTTGTTTCATGATAACTACCAACAACACTTAGTAAGATAATTCTAGTCCGTAACAATCTTCATAACCTGATTGTTAAAATATCCCTTCACTGTAAATTTACATTCCTAATACTATGATAGGAAAGAGACATGAAAAAGATTCCAGAAGAAATAAATGAGAAGTGAAATTAAGAGTACTAAAAAAACCCCAAACCTCAAAATTATTCTTTGCTACTGAACAATGACTAAGGATAATGAAAGATAAATTGATAACTTTGTGTTGTGTTGGAGGAGAGTCTTGAACATACGATGGAATGTCAAGAAAACAAGACCTAGATCTGTCTTGGATAGGGTAAAATCAGGTCACTCCTTGGAGGCAAGGATTTTGAAACTCCATCTTACATTGGGCACATGACAAGAAGAGACAGATCCTTGGAGAAGGACATCTTGCTTGGAAGGGTGGGAGGACAAAGCAGGAGAGGAAAACTCCGGATGAGATGGATTGATATAGTGACTAAGGTGTGTAGGTGAAAATGACACTGGCTCAGGACAGGGCAGGCTTCAGAGCTGTTGAGTCACAGGTGACTAGACAGCATAGAACAATAAGAACAACAACAATAGGATGGGCAATCTTCTCCCGTGTGATTAACAGCCTCTGAAAACCTACTGGAGGGTCATCTATGGGTTGGTTCTGACTAAACAGTACCCAACAACAACAAAATTAAAGCACTAAGCAAAGAGAAAGGAAGACCCTCAACCAAGTGAATTGACACTGTGATGGTTATAATCGATTTTGGGGCATTAAGAAGTGTGAAGATGGCACAGGATAGAATAGGTTCAGATATTTGTTTACAAGGTTGTTATGAGTTGTACACAAATCAACGGGACCTAACAACAACAACAACGTTTAATATTCATTACTAAGAGTTATTTATTCATTAAAAATATTTTTTTATAAAATTAGTATCTGCATGAAGTTAAAATATTAAAGTTGTTAAAAGAGAAGGACCTGAAAGCCATCAATTGCAGCATTTCTCTGGGATAATGATTGCTAAAAGCCCAATGCATTTATTTTTTTTATTTTGTTTAATAAAATTTGGATACATTTTAAAAATAATATTTATTGAGTTCAATCATAATCTTAGCTCATTTAAGTTTTCTATGTTATTTTCAATCATGAAATAGTGCTTATTATTACCAAGCCATTTTTTATGGGTTATTGTGTGGCAGGTAACTACTAAGAACTTACATATTAAGCAAAGTATTTAAAAAAGAAAGACTGATTTTAAGCCAGAGATCATCTCCTGAGGCTAAATTTCTAGAGGTTTTTCACTAGGTTGACATATTAGAATTTTAAGTGCTTTGATAATTAATTACAGTTTGCCTCTGGAAATATTCTATCATAGTAATGTTTAAAAACATTCATTTCACCATATGTTCTATATCATTCTGTGTTATGAATTAAGTTTAAACCAATATTTTAGGTGATAGTGGTATCATATTTGCTTTATTTTATATGTTAATAACTGTAGAAGATGTTCCAAATTTTTTTAATATTTCTTCACAATTTGCCACATTTTGTAAAATTTTCCACTTATTTGCTGATTTATTTACTGCAAAATTAAAAATTTAGTGATTCCCTCTTTTTTAATGAGTTGTAACTATTGTTTTATGATTAGATAGAAGGAAAAATATTAAGGTTGTTACCAATTATAGCTTGCTCGGCTACACAACCAACACTCTTAATACCAGTAGTCAGGAAATAATTAAAAAAATTGCATTGGAAAAATCTGCTGTCAGGGACCTCTCCTGAGTATTGAAAAGCAATGGCTTCAGTCTAGAGACTAAAGAGTGCCTAATCCAGGCCATAACCATCACAATTACTTGCTCTGTTTTGGAGAGCAGGACAAAGACTAAGGATGACAGAAGAATTGATGCCTTCAAATTATGGTGTTGGGGAAAAGTCCATGGACTGTTAAGAAAACAAACAGTTCTGTCTTGGAGAAGATTAAGTGAAGTTTCTCTTTGGAGGCTAGGATTTTGAAGGTCCATCTCACATACTTTGGGCACATGGCCAGGAGGTACAAGTCCTTGGAGAAGGACATCATGCTTTGAAAGGTGGAGGGACAGTGAAGGAGAGGAAGATCATGGATGAGATGGATTGAAACAGTAATTGGGGCAATGTGGGTTGGTGTGTCAGAGTTAGTGAGACTGGCTCAGGACAGGTAAGAGTTAAGAGTTGCTGTACGTAGGATTGCTGAGGGTCCCAGATGACTCAGTTATATACAACAACAACAATAGATGACACAGGATAGAGCAGAGTTCAGATTAGTTCTTTATAGGATCAACTTGAAGAACATCTAAAATCAACAAGAACCAGTCTGTCTAGAGTAGTCATATATAATGTGAGATATGTACAGGAAAAAATGTAGAAGTGAAAGAGATACATAGAGGAGAAAAGTAGAAAAAATATATACATGCATAGGTGAGAAGTATTCAGAAAAGAGAAACATAGAAGTAAAATGATGAATAGAATATTTCAAAAAGCAACTCTGTTATTGTTATTGTGTACCACTGAGTCACAATGAACCCATACTTGACTGTCTTGTGGATTTTTGGAGGCAATTAATTGCAAGAGAGTCAATTCTTCATCCTTCCTCAGCAGAGCAACTGGTGGATTCAAACAAAGTGCTTTCAGGATTTAAGCATGGTTTCTTGCCACTAGCCCACAAATCAATGTATTATGTGAGAATGTGCAAAGAACTGGAGCTGAGAATAAAAACGGAAGAACTCGCTAGGCATTTCTATAGTTGAAAGAACTGATAAACAAATTCAAGCCTCGAGTTGCAATACTGAGAGATGCTATGGGCAAAATCTTGAATGATGCAGAAAGCATTCAAGAATATAGAAGGAATACACAAAGACATTATAACAAAAAGAACTCACTGACACTGAAAGATTTCATAAAGTATAGCATGAACAAGGGCAATTCTTTGTTTTTGTTGTTGTGTACCATCTAATCGTAGTTGACCCTACATTGGGTTTTGAGAGGCAGATAATCAAATGGGAGGAGATTTTCCAGAACACTTGATTGTGCTTATGCAAACTTATACTTAAACCAGAAGGCAGTACAGAACAGAGCAAAGAAACACTACATGCTTCAAAATTGAGAAGGGTGTGCATAGAGGATGTGTCCTATCTCCATGTCTTTTCAATCTATATATGAAAGAGATTTTTCGGGGTCTGGGCTCTATGAGAAGTATGGCATCAGTATTGAAGGTAGACTCATCAACAATCTGTGTTATGCAGATGACGCAACCCTGCTTGCTGAAACTGAGGAGGACCTGAAGCACTTGCTGCAGAGCGTCAAGGACTACAGCCTTTAATGTGTATTTAAGTTCAACATCAAGAAAACAAAGATTCTCACCACTGGACCAATTGGCAGCATCATGATAGATGGAGAAGAGACTGAGATTGTTGGCAGCTTCAGTTTGCTTGGCTCTAAACTCAACAGTCTTGATACCAGTAGCCAAGAAATTAAAAGATGAATTGCACGGGGAAAGACTGCTCTTAGAGACCTCTCCATAGTATTAAGGAGTAACAATGTCAGTCTGGAGATACAGGCCATGCTCTTTGTAATCACTTGCTATGCATCAGAGAGCTGGACAATGAATGATGAAGGATGATAGAAGGAGAGTTGATGCCTTTGAGCTTTGGTGCTGACAAAGGGTATTGAACATACTGGACTGCTAGGAGAACAAACAAGTTTGTCCTGGAGAGGGTGAAACCAGGCTGCTCCTTAGAGGTAAAGATTCTGAAGCTCCATCTTGACATACTTTGGACATGTTGCAATGTGGGATAAGTCCTTGGAGAGGGACGTCATGCTTGCGAGGTTAGAGGGACAGCACAGGAGATGAAAACTCTCAATGAGATGGATTAATTCCATCACTGGTGTAATGGGGATAGGCATGTCTGACTTAGACAAAATGCAATCAGAGTGCCCCTTGAAGGCAATATTGATGTAGCTACATTTCACATTCTTTGGGCATGCTAATAGGCACTATTTATAGGAAGTGTACATCAGGCTTGGGAAGGTGGAGGGTTCACAAAGGTAAGGAAGAGCTTCAACATAATGGAACATGAATTGACAGTGACTGAAGTTATAGTTTCAAGTATGTCAGTGATAACAAGGATTGCACAGGGAAGGGCAAGGTTCAGATCTGTTTTCAAAACAGTGTGCACTCGGCTGGATGGCGTCTTACAACAGCCACAATCACATTTTTTAGTTATTTTGTCTGTATGTTATTTTGGTTACTGTAAAGTACTATCAAGTTAACTGTGATTCATAGAAACCCTAAACCTCTGATCAACAGTTCTAAATCCTTTCCTAACCTATGCCATCCTCACCAACTCCAACACACATGAATTCAATGTCCTGTGACAATCCATAGAGTTTATATCATTTCTACACAACCAATTGCGATAAAATTACAACTGACTCATGCTTGACCCTTCAGAACGTTTCCCGTGTTGTAAATATCCAGGGATGTTCAACTTTTGTGTTAACAGAGTAACTCGCTGGATATCAAATCTCACTATGTCATTTAGGAGTTTAATACAAAGCATAAGAAGAAAATTTGACATGGAAAGTTCTATTATGTCATCTATTTTTATTATTACAACTTTTACTGTCTTCATCCCTACCTCTATCTGTCACTCTTGATCTTTCAAAACATATTCTGCAAAATTCTTTGCTATTTAATTACATTTAATGTCATATTATGTCCTAGTTTCGAGATGAATAGAATATGAATAAGGGTGCATATTCAAATCAAAGTTTCTGATTGTATAAATAAAATTTAGAAATAACTAAACACAGAATGGAACTATGATTATGGTCTATGAATCTCTTCTGATTCACAATTACCCTATTTATGACAGATAGACATTTTGCTCAATGCAAAAATAACTCCTATGTTTGAGCTCATTGTTACAGCCATTACATTAATCCACCTCATTGAGGGCATTTATCTTTTTTCTTTTTAAATGAAAATTTTATTTTAATTTTTTTTTAAATTTAGGTTGTTTATTTTTCATTTCAGTGAACATCTACAGAGATTTTGGGATTCCATTCATTCATTGTTGCACCCTTCTCCCCGCACAAACCCCTCCCCCCCATTTGCTCCTCTCCTTGAAAAGCAAAAGAAAAACTCACTCATTGGTACCCCGCACCTCCCCAAACCCCACCCCCTAGCCCCAAATATAATCCACTCTGCAACCCTCATTGCATACTCCTACGATAAAAATAATGCCCTAAAATATAATACTTTTAGACATTTATCTTTTTAATTGACCCTCTTCTTTATCCTAAAACAGTGAATGCTTTTTTCCTGATAAGAAGTCCAGAGTACATGAAACAAATTTTCCCATCCTTGCTTCTAAGGAATTTTAAGGCTATAATTTTTCTGTTATATTTTTTAATTCTTCTGACAGCTAATGGTATGTTCAGTGGCTTCACTTAAATTTTAACATGAGTACACAAATATTTCTTTGGTACTTTTTATTTATTATTCAGTTTTCATACTCATATGTGGCAAAAGAAAATACTATGGTTGGATCATCGTCTTCAAAACAAAATATTTGTTTTCTAATACATTGCTGTTGATGATATTATGTGCCAATGACTACAATTTATAGTGACCCTGTGAACAGTGGCTCTGAACTTTGCCCTGAGTACCATCTTGGACACACCTGACTCTATTGCTACTTCACTATGTCAAATCATCTCATCTAAGATCTTCTTCTCTTATACTGACCATCTACCCTTCTAAGCATGATGTCCTTCCCCAAGGACTGGCCCCTTTTGACAAAATACCCCAAA
>NW_006399873.1:3944622-3945260 GCF_000299155.1 Elephantulus edwardii
CACTCTGGAGAGATGCTTGACAGCAGATTTTTAAATGCAACTTATGTTTTTATTTCTTGACTCCTGATGCAAAGAGATACAAGCAAAATGAATTAATTAACAGCTTCAATCTTTTCTCCAACTATGATGACAATGCCTATCGGCTCTTTAGTGAGGATCTGTTTTCTTGATATTAAGAGGCAACCCACACTGGAGGTCAAAATCCTTGATCTTCAACAAGTGCTTCAGTCTCCTCGGTTGAGGTGAGCAACTACAAAATGAACTTCTTTTATATTATTTTAAGCTATGTCATGTTCCTGTTCTCTAGACAGCAGCTTCTGGTCTAGACATAGGTTTTGCATAAGCATAATTACAACTCTTCTAGTCTTCATTCATTAGTGTTTAGTCCTTCAAACCTTTCTTGAGATGGAATTTAAATTCAGGGGGTATAGACTAAAAGTTGTATTTTGATTCTTATAGATTTGTTGTGATTTACTTTAGCTTCAGTTTGAAACTATTTGTGGAAGAAATAAAATATATTTGTTGAATATACCCAACAAGAATAGAAATAGAATATAAGATATAAGCATTATTTGTTAGAGGAACATTAACATTTAAGAATAAGTAGTATCAAGTAAAACAATAACAAAAACAAAGCA
>NW_006399873.1:3945680-3947851 GCF_000299155.1 Elephantulus edwardii
ACTACGGAGCCTGAGGTAAAAAATTTTGTCTCTGTGAAGAAAGCCAGAAATACAGGATGTGATTCAAATGAGATTATTTTAAACCTTTTTTTAAAGAAAAATCCATCTGTTTATTTTTTTATAAAATCACTTATAATTAAGGAGACAGTCCTGGGATCACATGGTTAAGTGCTCCAGTGCTAACCTAAAGGTCAAGGGTTTGAATCCACTAGCTGCTCTGAAGTAGATAGACTTGGTAATTTGCCCCCATAAACATCGTTTAGGAAACCCTGATGAGGCTATTCACCACTGTTCAATTTGAATTGGAAATGACTATATGGCACATCATAGAAGAGTTTTACATAAGGACTAATAAATGAAAAATAATGGAAAAAAAGAAATAATAAAGGAAACCAAAAGTCTATATTGAAAGAAAAATAAATCACATTAATAAATGTATTTATATAGTTTCATTGTGGGCTGCTGGGAATCCCTGAAACTGCTGCAGAACTTTGCATTTTGAGATAGAAGACAAAGGACATAGAGAATAAGGAGACTTTATAAAATATTATTTCCCCATGTTGAGCTTTGCTTCAGATGAGTGGAATCCAGAGAGTGACTGATGAGTGAATTGAAGAAAGGAAGGAGAGTTAAATTGAAACTTGAGAGTAACTTACTAATTAAGCTTCAGAAAAATTTATAATGTTACCAATATTTATTGATTTTTACTTTGCTTTCTTAAAGGAGAGTCACTCAAACTTATTTGGTATCCCAAAGGAGAAAAAAAAATTAGACTATTTTCAATAAGATTTGAAACATACAAAAAAAGGAAAAGGGGGTTGGTTATATAGCCTTAGAAACCCAACTGAGCACTTCTAATCTGTTGTATAAGGTCAAGCCTGTAGTATGTTTGAAAGACATTCCTCTGATACTCTCTGCTTTCAGCCAAGATCCATCTAACCTTAACTATAAAATCCCTATTACCATGACCTCTTCTAAACCCAACCTGAATATCTGGCGGTTGATATCTGCTGATGTGCTATTCAAGTAATTTTGGAAATTTTTTCAGCAGAATCTTGTTTGCATGTTATATTAATGGTGTTGTTTGATAATTTCTGCACTCTGTTGGGTCACCTTTCTTTGGAGAATGAGAACACACAAGTCCAGTCAGTTGGCTAGGTGGTTGGTTGTCCTCCAGTTCTCTTGGCACAGCTTGGTGAACGCCTCCAGGACATTGTCTATTTATTGAAATATGTCAATTGATATGTTGTCAATTCCTAGTGTTTTTTTTTTCTTATTCTTTAAAAGGAGCTTGAACTTCTTCTTTCATCCCCCCAGGCTCTTGTTCGTATATTGTTTCATTAAATTCCTCTCTCTCAGTGATTTTTTTAAAATGACTCTGTATATTCCTTAAAATCTTCCATTAATGTTTCCTGTGCCATTTAATATTCTGTTCAAAACATCCTGAAGTACTGTAGCTCGAGGCTTGAATTTGTTCTTCCATTTTTTTAGCTTAAGAAATGCTGAATGAGTTTGGCCCATTTGATTTTCTGATTCCAGTTCTTTACACATTTCATTATACTACATGTTCAAAATCAGGAAGGGTGTATGCCAGGGATGTGTCCTATCTCCATATCTTTTCAATCTGTACGCAGAACAGATGATTTGGGAGGGTGGGCTCTACGAGGAGGAATATCAAGATTGAAGGAAGACTCATCAAGAACCTAAGTTATGCAGATGACACGGCCCTGCTTGCTGAATCTGAGGAAGACCTGAAGCACTTCCTACAGAAGGTCAAGAACTGCATCCTTCAATATGGATTGAAGCTAAACATCCGGAAAGAAAAGATTCTCACCACTGGCTGATAGACAACATTATGAGAGATGGTGAAGAGATTGAGGTTGTTAACAGCTTTAGTTTGCTTGGCTTCACAATAATCACTATTGGTGTTAGCAGCTAGGAAATCACAGACAAATTGCATTGGATAAGTGTGCTGTTAGAGTAATGACGAGTAACGATCTCAGTCTAGAGACTAAGGTTCGCTGATTCAGCCATGCTGCTGCTGTTGCTGTTATGTGCTGTCGAGTCGCCTGCGACTCATAGCAACCTTATGTACAACAGCCCTAAACTCCGCTCTGTCCTGTGCCAATCGCACTGTCTCTGACACTCCCATCCCAATTATCCCAGTCACT
>NW_006399873.1:3949375-3950659 GCF_000299155.1 Elephantulus edwardii
GTTCTGCGGAAAGCATCCTTGATTATAGCAACTCGAGGTTTGAATTTGTTCTTAGGTTTGAATTTGTTCTTCAGTTTAATCTTTGCAATTACTTGCTATACATCAGAAAGATGTACAATGACCACTGATGATAGAAACAGAATTAATGCCTTTGATCTGTGATGCTAGAGAAGAGTATTGAATATACCGTGGACTTCCAGCAGAACAGATTTATCCTAGAAAGGGTGAAACAAGGCTTCTCCTTGAAGGCAGGGATTCTGAAGATTCATATTAGTCAGAAGGAATTTATGAATGTCTAACAGTAAGTAACTGCATCAAAGCAATTTTTGCCAATATAATACGCGAGGAAATGAATTTAAATATTTCTAAAAAATAATGTATTTTAAAGAAAATTATTCTGTTATTTTTTTGTAATCAAATTTCATTAATTAATAGCAAGGAAATAATGATATTGTTGCCCTTTTTTGTGTGCTTATTATGCTTTTTATGTAATGATTCATGTTAAAAGAGATTTTTCTTTTAAAATGAGTGAGGTAAGTAAAATTATATAATATGGTATACTTTTTTATAAGTGATGAGAATAATGAATCAATAAAAATTCTTTTTGTTATTCTTATTAGGTGTCACTGAGTATGACCCATATTGACTCTATGAACAACAAACAGATCTGTGCCCTGTCCTATCTTGTACCATACTCAGAATTCCTGATACACTTGAGTTTATTGCAACAACAACTGTGTCAATCTATATGGTTGATGTCCTGCTCCAAAGAATAGCCTCTACTCGAAACATGTCTAAAATATGTGAAATGAAGCTTTATCATCTTTGCCTCTGAGAAGCACTCTGGATTCACTTTCTTTAAGGTATATTTATCTATTTTTTTTGTCTCTCCATGAGATATTTAGTACCTTCTCCAAAACCACCACATCCCAAAGGCATCAAGTATTCCTCTGTTATTCCTATTAATTGTCCAAAAGCAGTTACATAGTAAATAACTGAAAAGATCATGACCCAATCCAGATATATCTTAGTCCTAAAACTGATGTAATTGCTCCTCAACAATTTGGAAAAGTCTCTGCTTGCAGACTCTCCCATAAAAATACACCGTCTGATCTCATGACTGCTGGTACGAAGAATTGATTGTGGATTAAAGTAAGTTGAAATAATTGGCAACTTCAATCATTTTTCCCACCTATTATGATGTTGCCTATAAGTCAATTTTAAGAACCTTTTTCCCCTCGACATTGAGATGCAATTCTTGTTGAGGACTATATTCTTTGATCT
>NW_006399873.1:3950844-3953814 GCF_000299155.1 Elephantulus edwardii
CTTGGTCTAGGTATAGGTTTCGCATGAGCACAAGTAAGTGTTAAGGGATTGCCATTCTTCTCAATGTTAGTCATAACTTGTTGTGATGAACACAGTCAAATGCCATTGCATAGTTAATAATGCATAATAGACATTCTTCTGATATTTTTTTTTTACTTTCAGATTTGAGCCATCTGACATCAGCAAGGATGTCCCTGATACCCTGACCTAAATCCAGCTTGACCTTTGGGTCATTCCTTGGCTATATACTCTTCTAGCTGTTTTTGAATGCTCTTCAGTAGTATTTTGCCTGAAAGTGATATTAATGATACATTTTTCAATAATTTCCACATTATGTTGGATACTTTTCTTGGAGATGGGAACAAATATGAATCTCCTCCAAACAGTCTTCCACACAGCTTTCCTCCAAATTTTCTGCCATTGACTGGTGAGCACATGCAGGGTTTCATTTGTTAGTAGACTTCTATTGATTCTTGGGGACTTATTTTTTATCAATGTCTTCAATGCAGCTTCAACTTCATCTTTCATTAAAATTGGTTCCTGTTCATGTGGTATTTCCAGAAAATTTTCAGTGTCCATCAATTTTTTTTGTCACTGACTCTGTCTTCTATCTTCTCTTGATACGTTATGCTTAGTTCAATATATTGCCCATAACATCTTCGAATATTGAGACTGAGTTGTAAATTTGTTTTTCAATTTTCCAATGTTGAGAAATGCAGAACGAGTTCTTCTCTTTTAATTCCCCAGTTCCAACTCTCTTAAAATTCTGTTATAATACTTTACTTAGTCTTCTTAAGCGGTCCTTTAAAATCTTCTTTATAGCTCTTTTACTTCAACATCTCTTCCCTTTGTTTTGACTTTTCAATGCTTTAGTGCAATTTCCAGAGTCTCTTCTGACATAGATTTCAGTTTTTACTTTCTTCTCTGTCTTTTGTTTTCTTCATGGATGATATCCTTGATGTCATCCCACAACTCATTAGGTCTCTGATCACTGGTGTTCAGTGCTTCAAATTTATTATTAAGATAATTTTGAAATTCAGGTAGGATAGACACAAGATCACATTTTGGTTCTTGTGAACCTGTTTTAATTTTCTTCAGCCTCAGTTTTAACTTTCACATGAGTAAGTGATAGTCTGCTCCACACTCTGCCCATGGCCTGATTTTAACTGCTAATATTGAGTTTTTCCAATGATTCCTTCTACAAATATAGTCAATCTGATTCCTATGCAGCCCATCAGGTAAAGTGCATGTGTAAAAATGTTATTTGTATTTTTTTAAAAAGGCATTTGCAATGAATAAATCATTGAACATACAAAATTATATTCTTATTTTTTTCAAGACTCTTTCTGACTATTATTCCTTCTTCATTGTTTCCAAATTTTGTATCCCAGTCACCAGTTATCATTAACAAATTTTGATTACATTTTGTTCAATTTCAGACTGTGAGATGTGCTAAAATTTTTCTATTTTCTCTTACCTAGCTTAACTGTATGAGTATATATTTGAATAATAGCCTTTGTAACAGGTCTTTTTTTTTCTATGCATATGGATAATATCCAACTACTCACAACATTGTACTTTGGGATAAAACTTAAATTCTAATTTTAACTATGAATGAAACACTATTCTTCAGTTTTTAATTCCCTACCTAATATACCATATAATGGTCTGGTTCAAAGTGATTAAAGCTAATCTGTTTCTCTAATGGCTAGAATATCAATGTTCATGCATCCCATTTCATTTTTTTACAACTTCTCATTTTCCAACTTTTGTGCTTTGTACAATCCATATTCCAATTATTAAAGGATCTTTGCTTCTATTTTTTTATTTTGATTGACTTCCAATCTTGACTCCAACTCTAATACTGTAACTTTCCATATAATAACTAATATTAATTTAGAAAAGGTTATTTAAATGATTTGATTACTTTTTTAAGGAAAATTCATAATTTACTTATAAATCTAGAACATAGAAAAAAATAAATAAAGCGACTCTGAAGGACCCTATAACTTAAAACTCATAGCTGTACCAATTAATCTTGCCCCCAGGTTCTGTTGTTGTTAGATGACATGAAGTCAAGAATGACCTCCAGTGACCCTATGAACAACACATCATATCTACAGATCCTAACTGAAGGGGGAAAAAAAGAAGTCCAAGCCTAAATACAAAAAAAGGATAACCTCCTATCTTCATGGGCAAACTCTGATATAAAATTCTGTTAAATTTAAGTAAAACAAAAAGATGGTTTAATTTTCCTAAATTAGCAGAACTAACATGAACAATGACATACTAGGCAATAGTGAGATGAGATGGACCAGCTATAGTTACTTTGACTCAGATGTTCATATTGTATACTATGCTGGAAATGAAAAACGAAAGAAGAATGATGCTGTGTTCATAGTAAAAAAAGGCAATTTCAAATTCTATGCTGAAATACAATGTTATGAGTAATAGGATAATTACCATACCCATACATGGAAGACCAGTTAACATGACTATTATTCAAACATATGCTTTTACATCTGGAGCCAAAAAGAAAGAAATTGAGAATTTTCCAAATCTTGCAGTCTGAAATTGACTGTACATGCACTCAAGATGTGTTAATGACAATTGGTGACTGAAATGTAAAAGTGGGAAAAAGTGAAAAAGGAATAGTCATTGGAAACTATGGTCTCAGTACTAGATAAGAGGCTGGAAATAGAAGGACTGCATTTTGTATCTAAAATAATTTTTTTCATTACAAATACCTTTTTTAAAAGACACAAATGATAACTTTACAAATACATCTTACCTGATGGGCTGAACAGAAATTAGGTTGACTACATTTGTGGAAGGAATCATTGGAGAAGCTCAGTATCGGCAGCCAAAATTGGGCCTGGGATGGACTTTGGGTCTGACCATCAAATACTCATATGTAAGTTCAAATTTAGGCAGAAGAAAATTAAAATAAGTCCATAGGAATCAAAATAT
>NW_006399873.1:3954335-3961120 GCF_000299155.1 Elephantulus edwardii
TTCATTGAAGGCATTGGCAAAAATAAGGCCCCAGGAATTTATGGGACACAAATTGACTTGTTTCAACCAATAGATGCAGCCTTGAATGTGCTCACCAATCTATGCTAGAAAATTTGCACAACAGCTGTCTGGCCAAAGGACTAGAAGAGGTCCCTATTTTTTCCCATTTACAAGAAAGATGATCAGGCTGAATGTAGAAACTATCACCCAGTGTCATTAATATCACAAACAAGAATACTGCTGCAGGTCATTAAAAAATGGCTAGACCAGTACATAGATGGGAAACTGCCAGAAGTTCAAGCAGGATTTAGAAGAAGCCCTGGCAGCAGGGATATCGTTGCTGATGTCAAATGGATCCCGAATGAAAGCAAAGACTACCAGAAGAATGCCTATGAGTGCTTAATATATTGACTACACAGAGACATTTGTCTGTGTTGACAATAACAAGTTGTGGCTGACATTGAGAACAATGGTAATCCTAGAGCACATACTTGTGCTCCTGTGGAACCTATTCCTGGACCAGGAGCCTATGACCTATTCAGTATGTATGGTGAGCAAATTATTTTGGAAGCTTGACTCTATGAAGAGGAGCATAGTATCAGGATTTCAGGAAAACTCATCAATAATCTGCGATATACACATGACACAACCTTGCTTGCTGAAAGAAAGGAGGACTTGAAGCACTTGTTGCAGAAAATCAAGGAATGCAGTGTTTGGTATGGATTGCATCTCAATTTCAAGGGGAAAAAAAGGGGGTTTGGGGGTTTGTTTTACCACTTGACCAATAGACGACATCATGATGGATGGAGAAGAGGTTGAAACTCAACAGATTAATCTTACTGGAATTCACAATCAACACCTTTGGTACTAGCAGACATGAAATCAGGAGACACATTGCACTAGTAAAAGCTACAGTTAGCAACTTCTCCAAATTATTGAGGCCTAATGATGTCAATTTCAGGACTAAGGTGCGTCTGATTCTGAACATATTCTTTCCAATCACTTGCTGTGTATCTGAGAGCTGAACAGTGAATAAAGATGACAGAAAAAGAATTGAGACCTCTGAACTGTGGTGTTGAAGAACATTAAACATGCTATGAACAGCCAAGAGAACAAACAGATATGTTTTGGAGAATACTCAGTTGAAGTGTTCCTTCGAGGTAAGAATGATGAGGCTTCACCTCACATACTTTGGGTGTGTTGCTGGGACGAGCTATTCCTTGGAGAAAGGCAAGACACTAGGAAGAGTGGAGAGTTAGCAAATGAGAGGAAGACCCTCAACCAGGTGGATTGACACTGTGACTGCCTCAACAGGCTCTTGTGTGTCAGGAACTATGAGGACGACACAGGATTAAAAACAGTTCAGATCTTTTGTTCATTAGATTGTTACGAATCATACTTGACTCAAAGGCACCTAACAACAACAAGTAGGTTCGGCCAGTATCTTTATAGTACAAAATATCAGATGCCTAGATTGAGTCCACCAGTTACTTGGTGGGAGAAAGATGACCAATCTCCTCCCATTTGATTTACTGTCTCTGAAAATTCACTGTAGCATCAGCTATGGTTTGGCACATCAAAATAACAGTAACTAGTAGAATAGCAATGGTTCCAAACTGCTCAGAGATGTTTTGAAAGAAACTTCTGGTGAGCTGCTTCTGAAAAATCAGTACCATGGAAAACTTTGTATAGTTCTACTCTGAAAGACATGTGTTTGCCATGAATCAGAAATGGCACAGCGCCATCTATTTTTTGTTTGTTTGTTTGTTACAGTTTTAGGTAGGTTATTGTCAAATCAATTGAGTTATCTATAGATTTCACCCTGCCGCAATGCACATCTTCTCCAGGACTGAATAGAATTGCTATTCTTAACGTCAGAAGGCTGTAAAGAGATCAAGGAAATCATAATAAGCTATAAAATGAAGAAGAAACAGGAACAAGAAAAGTAGAATAACAAAATCCTTGCCTAATGACAACAGCACAGCAGTTGGGGATAGCAAGAGAAATCTTATAATATTGAACCTAAGAATATAGATGGCACAGTTAGATTCTTTCACTTCAATCACACATTATTTTTGACTTTATGAAATTTCTTATAAACTTTCTCACCCTTATATCTTTAAAAACTAAGTAGAGAAATTTAAAATAGCTGTTATTTAAAGCTTACATGACACTATTTTAAGATAATGTAAGTGATATGCTTACAAAGCTGCCATCCTCCCACCTAATAAGCATTGAATAGCTTTAACCACTGTCACTGCAGTCTCTAAGTCTCTTGCATACTCTTTGGACATAAAAATAGTCTAGGGAGAAATAGATGGCTTGTGTTTTAATCCACTTTATTAATTGCAGACTTATAAAATAAATACACAAAATCAGGTGAAGGCCAAAAAGAATAAGGCATGTCAGAGAATTTATATGTGTGTGTGTGTGTGTGTGTGTGTGTGTGTGTGTATACATATATATATACACACACATATGTATATGTATATGTATATGTATATGTATATGCATATGTATATGTATATACACAAATATATATACAAACATTAAATATTTATTAAGGGTCACCTCTCTTTGTTGTTGTTGTTATGTGCCATTGAATTGCTTGCGACTCATAGCAACCCTATGTACAACAGCTCTAAACTCTGCTCTGTCCTGTGCCAATCTCATTGTCTCTGACACGCTCATCCTGATTGCCTCAGTCACCGAATCAATCCACCTCCCAGAGGCCCTTCCCCTCCTGCACCTGCCCTCCACCATCCCAAGCATGATGTCCTTCTCCAAGGACCGGTTTCTCCTTACAACATGACCAAAGTATGTCAGACGAAGTCTCAGAATCCTTGCCTCCAAGGAGAAGCCCGCTTTAACCCTCTCTAGGACGAATCTGTTTTCTTAGCAGTCCATGGCACCCTCAGCACTCTTCTGCAACACCAAAGCTCTAAATCGTCAATTCTTCTTCCATCCTCCAGCTCTCTGACACATAACTAGTGATTGCAGAGAACATGGCCTGTACCAGACATACCTTAGTCTCCAGAGACACACCGTTTCTCTTGAGTACTTTAGAGAGGTCCCTAACAGCAGACTTTCCCATCTCAACACATCTTTTAATTTCCTGGCTGCTGGTGCCAAGAGTGTTGATTGTGGAGCCACGCACAGTAAAGCTGTAAACAGTCTCAATCTCTTCACCATCCATCCTGATACTGCCAGTCGGTCCAGTGGTAAGAATCTTTGTCTTCTTGATCTTGACCCTCAATCCATATTGAAGGCTGAAGTCCCTGACCCTCAGCAGCAAGTGCTTCACGTCCTTCTCAGTTTCAGCAAGCAGGGTTGTGTCATCTGAATAACGCAGATTGCTGATGGATCTTCCACCAATCCTGATGCCACATTTCTCCTCATAGAGCCCAGCCTCCCGGGTGATCTGTTCTGCATACAGGTTGAAAAGATATGGAGGCAGGACAGATCCCTGGCATACATCCTTCCCAATTTTGAACCATGCAGTGTTTCCTTGCTCTGTTCTGCCAACTTTCTTTTGGTCCAAATAAAGGTTTTTCATTAGCACGATCAAGTATTCTGGGATTCTCATTGTTCTCAGAGTCAGCCACAGTTTGTTATGGTCCACACAGTCAAAAGCCTTTGCATAATCAATGAAGCACAGATAGACATTCCTCTGATACTCCCAGCTTTCAACCAAGATCCATCTAACATTAGCTACAATATCCCTAGTACCACGACCTCTTCTAAACCCAGCCTGGACTTCTGGCAGTTCTCTGATGATGTGTTGATCCAGTCATTTTTGGATAATCTTCAGTAGAATCTTGTTTGCATGTTTAATTAATGAGAGTGTCTATAGTTTCCACATTCTGTTGGGTCACCTTTCTTTGGAATCAGAACAAATATAGACCTCTTCCAGTCAACTGGTCAAGTGGTTGTTCTCCAGATTTCTTGGCACAACTTTGTGAGCACTTCCAGGGCAGCATCTGTTAGCTGAAATATGTCAATTGGTATACCATCTATCCCCGGGGTCTTATTTTTTGCTATTTCCTTCAAAGCAGCTTGAACTTCTTCCTTCATCACCATAGGCTCTTGCTCCTATGTTGTTTCATTAAATTCTTTTGTGTCTGTCAATTCCTTTCGATACAATGACTCAGTATATTCTTTCCATCCTCTTTTGATACCTCCTGGATCATTTAATACTCTGCCTAAAGTGTCCTTGATCTTAGTAACTCAAGGTTGGAATTTGTTCTTCACTTCCTTGAGCTTAAGAAATGCTGAGCGAGTTCGACCGTTTTGGTTTTCTGACTCCAGCTCCTTGCACAAAATCTTGGAAATAATAAAAAACCCCTGCTTCTACATTGTTCACATTTTAGTGACATGATAAAATCTTGGAAATAATATAAAAAAAAACTGCTTTTACATAGTTTACATTTTAGTGACATGATAAAAAAAATAAGATGTTTGCTTAACATTAATAAGACAGACATATTTGTTATTTATGGTAATAAAAATAACTTAAACAATATAACATATATGTCAAACAGAAGATATAATGTTCATTAGGCTACCTAGAAAAATCCTTATTTGAATGAATTGTGATTTTGAGATAAAAAGGAGACACGAATGGGAACAAATCCTAGATGGAAATGCTAAGGTAAATTGATCAAAAAGACATTATATTTTATATTTTATGTAATGCAGTATTTTATATCATAATAAACACAAACATTTTAATAAAATATTTTATGTAAGGTAGTGCTATGGTGGATAGAGAGGAGATTGATTCCGTCAACAGCTTCACCTTGCTTGGAACCACAATTAATATTCTTGGTACAAGCAGTCAGGAAATAAAGAGACACATTACATTGGAGAAATCTGTTGTTAGGAACCTTTCCAAATTTTTGAGGAGTAGCAATATCAGTTTGAGTACTAAGATGCATCTGATTCAGGTCATAGTCTTTCTGATTACTAGCTATACATCCGAGACCTGGACAACAAATAAAGATGACAGAATAAGAAGTGATGCCTTTGAGCTGTGGTGTTGGAGAAGAGCTCTGAACATCACATGGATGGCCAAGAGGACAAATAGATATGTCTTGGAGAGGGTGCAGCTGGAGTGCTCTTTGGAGGTAAGAATGATGAGGCTTTACTGCACATACTTTGGACGTATTGTTCGGAGGTCCTATTCTTTGGAGAAGGACATGATACTGGGTATAGTGGAGGGTCTGCAAAGGAGAAGAAGACTCTCAACCAGAAAGTGTGAGGATGGTGCAGGACAGGACTAGGTTCAGATCTTTTTTTACATAGTGTTGTTTTGAGTGGTACTCGACTCAATGGCACTTAATACAACAACAACAACATACCATTCTTAATATAATAGAAAGATTAGTAAGTCAGTTAGAGGTGAGATACGTTGATTCACGATTCATTTTTTTACTTTGTATTTCTTTACTGTGATTTTAACAAAACTTTTTAGAAAAGCTGAGTTTTCACTCATTCATTCATTGTTGAATATTTTTCTCCCCCTCCCCCACCTTCAGTTAACTTTCTAATACATCACTTGTTCCAAAATAACTGTCATACATATACTGCCTAAGCATATATTCTTTTCAGGTAATCTTTTCCTTCAATTGTTTAAGTGCAGTGTTCTACCCACTCTTTTCCTGCTCTCTTCATCCCCCACCCCATGTCAATCCCATTTTATATCAAGGGACGTGGTGCTTTTGTACCTGAGATATTTCTTTCAGCATAATCTTTTCCAGACCCACCCATGTTGGGTAGTGTTTTATAAAAACAATATTTTCGATACTGCATAATATTTTGTTTTATTATTGTAAGCGCATTTATAATTCATTCTGCTAAGATTTGTAACAGACCGTTTTAAGGAGTTCCAAGTCAACAGTCTTAAACACTTATTTTGCTGTATAATTCCATAATTTGCAAAATCAGCAATCGCTCTTTTGTTCAGTTTCCTCACTCATCTATGCCCCTTGGAATCAGTGGTTCATTGGAAGGTCTCCCAGAGGCTTAGATTCATCAAGAGAATAACTCACCTGACTACAGGCATGTAAACAGGTTTTTCAGAGACTGGTGAGTATTGTAGATGATAAATTGTGGAGTAGCTAAATACAGGTATCCTCAAAAGAAAGAGGGCTAGCACTGAGTTCCCATGAGTTTATGTAAGTCTCTAATAGGATTAGGCTTTTATTCCACACTAACTCTCACACCTTAATACAATAAATTCAGCATAAAGTAAACAATTAATTATTAGCTAAGAAAGACATTTTTAGTGATAAACTTTTAACAACCCAGAGTACCACAATTTTCTATCCTTCATTGAGCTGCTTCTGTCTCTTCACTATTGTGAATAACATAGCAAGAAACATAGGTGCGATGAAAAAAACCAATCTCCAATTTCGTTTAAAATTGAAAGAAATTCTAAATTAGCAAAAGCTTCTGAAAGTGAAAAACAACATAGTAGGTATTATACTCTTTGTTTATAAATTCTATGACACAGAAACTGTAATCAAGAAAGTGTGGTACTAGACAATCACAGACACATAGATAAATGAAATAGATATGAGAACCAAGAAATAAACTGACTTACATATGATCAATCCTTTTTTGAAAAGGAGACAAAATAAGGTAAACAGGCAAATGACAGGCTCTTTAATAAATGACAGACTCACTGGCCAAATTGTAAAACTGCAGTAAGACACACACCTTATATCATACACAAAACTAAATTAAAGTGGATCAAGGGTTAAAACTAAAGACTATAAAATAGA
>NW_006399873.1:3976273-3978091 GCF_000299155.1 Elephantulus edwardii
AAAAAATAATGTTGGTATAAATAGCTGAAACAGGATCATATATATAAAATGCAGAAAATAAATACTCCTAATGAATGGTGGACACATAGTGCAGGAGAGGAAGACCCCAGAAAAGAAGGATCGATACAGTAAATTGGGCCATGAGGGTTGGTATGTCACAATTAGTGAGACTTGCTCAGGACAGGCAAGGGTTCAGAGCCTATACACTGCAGGTGACTTGATGACACATAACAACAATATACTATGACATGTTTGGAAGCAGGAGTGGCATCCACTTCCTAAATAACATGTCTCTAGAAACTCTATAAAATTTGATATATGTTGATAGCTGTAGAGGGGCTTCTGGCCTTTTGTTCTTAGGATTGCTATGAGCCTTGCTTGACTCGAAGGCAATCAACAACAATTATGTTATTACATATTGTAGTTTCTTTATATATATGTCTTCTGAAATTCTTAGATTTATGTTAAATAAATTTTTAGGACTGGAAGACCATATAGAATGGAAAGTTTCTCAATCTTCCAGCATCTTCAAGACCATTAGTAAACTTACAACAACTATCTAGATTGGGAAGATAGGCTCGCAAGAAAAACTTGGTAAACTTATTGCAAAAACTAGCCAACACAAACTCTGTGAAATACAAAAGAATATTGTTAGACACAGTGCTTGAAGATAAAACTCCTTGGTTGGACTCACTTATTGCCATTTTGTTGAAATCAACTCGCAGCTCATGCTCCAAGGGGTTTACAGGAGTCTTTGGATTGCATGAAAGTAGATTTGTCATCTTTATCCCAGAGAGGTGCTGGCCCAGCAATAAAGCTCCACCTTTGGAATAGCAGCATAATTCCCTACAGGCTATGTCACTAGTGGTTGGAAGTCACTCAAAATACACATTAACTACAATAACATTGGCTCTTCAAAAGTCACAGTTGATTTGACAGTTTACAACATGGAAAGCATTGGTTACACAATCAATAGAGAGTCGCTCTTCTAATCCAAAGGTTAGTGGTTACTCAAAATCATCTTAAAATAATCCAAGCGTTATTTGCATCCTGGCTAGTGGTTTGAATCCTAGCTTGTGGTTTGAATCTGCCAGTGGCTCAGTAGGAGAACGATAGGCATTTTCTTGTGTCATTTACTATCTAAGAAACCAAATGGTGGATTAGCTATGAGTTTGTTTCTATTTGATGGCGATAGATTAAACAATATGCTGAAATAAGTAGGAGCTTTTCATATTATGGCAAAGAGAGTGCAGTATATATGTATGGACAAGGGAAGGAAATCAAGTAGATGCAAAAAAAGAAAAACATAACAGGACATCTCTTCCAAGAATTTCAGAGAATGTTTACTGCCAAGGATGCATTTATGCAGAATGTCAGGAAGTCCTTCAGCACACAATCGCTAAGCACTGTTGTCGTTATTATGTGTCATTGAGTCACCTGAGACTCATAACGATTCAATGTACAATAGCTCTGAAACCTGCTCTATCCTGAGTCAATCTTACTGTTTTCAAAGATACACCTAATCCCTTTGCCCAGTTACCATGTCAATTCATCTCATCTGTGGTCTTCCTTTCCTACGCTGTACTTCCATTCTCTGATGTATGATGTTTTTCTCCAAGAACTAATATATGAGATGGAACTTCAAAATCCTTGCCTCCAAGGAGAAGCTTTGTTTCACGCTCTACAAGACAGATCACTTTGTTCTCCTACCAGTACATGGTATGTTCAAAAATCTCCAGCACCACAACTCAGAGGAATCAATTATTTTTCTGTCATCACTTGGCCAACTGACTGGAAGAGATCTATATTTGTTCCCAT
>NW_006399873.1:3980042-3981115 GCF_000299155.1 Elephantulus edwardii
TAAAAATATTAAATTATTTCAAAAAGTCATAAATTAATTTACTTAAATAATTATATATTTAGAAAAAATGGACATGAAAAAATATGCTCATTGTTTTTATTAAGTCCCTAACAAATGACAATGATAAGAGAGTAACCTGAATGAATTGACAATTGGACGTATATTCTTAAGTGCCTTGAAAAATGTATCTGAATTGCTTGCATCACATGGAAAATAGACTATTTAATAATCACTTCTCTGACAACTAAGAGTAACATCATTTTTCTAGCTTTGACTGCTAAAATTAGATGCCTTCCTCTTGGAAATATGCATTCTCTGACAGCATTCAGGGGATGACAGCCTTTATCGTATGATAAGAGGGACTAATAACTCATTTTTAAGTGAACAATTTCTGTGATGATGGGGGGAAAAGGTCCCACACTAATTACTGTAGCAATATTTAGTCTAATGTTCCTGTGGTTTTAAATAGACTGATAGAATTTTTGAGCTATTCACTTATTAACGTTATCTTTACTAGTAATGAAGACATTTTTTGGTGACAAAAGGGCTTTTAGCAACTTGTTACAAGACTACGCTCACTTGAATAAACTACACAATATAATATACTTGTTAGAAGTACAAACAAATACTTTATCAACTGTTGCCTTAAGGCTGGTAGCTGTTGATAATAACTGTCAGGCCATTGCCATGATCATTTCCCTGGCAGTGCAGAGCTACAGTACAGTACCTTGTCAGGCCATCCATCACAGCTTGTCACATAAAGACAAAAATAAAAATTCAGCTTTTTCCCTGGACTATTAGAAATCTAGTGTATCTGTTTAGAGTGCTCATGGAAAAATTATGGCTTAAATCCAGATTTTAAAAATTTATATAGTATGGACATTTATTCAACATTCAATATAAAAATTGGACAAAACTTGCAAGAAAAATTAGAATTAGGTTAAATTAAAAGTGAGGGAAATAATTACTAAAATAATGTTAAAAGTCTCTAATTTAATGAATCATAGTACATGTTGTAAGGAGAGACAGGTCTTTAGAGAGGGACATCATGCTGGGAAGAGTAGAGGGACAGC
>NW_006399873.1:3981953-3983941 GCF_000299155.1 Elephantulus edwardii
AAACTATTCATTCTACATATATTCATACATATATGGAACATTTTATGAAATTGAACAATAATTACCATGACTTTTGTTGTGTGAATGTATGTATAGATTTTTAAGTCAAATAAATGTTTCTGACTATATGCACAAATATCAACAGATGATGTTTAGTGCAAATTGAATAATAAATCAAATGTGTACTGTCATTCAAAAAAATTCTGTGGCTGATCTTCAGACAAATCAATTAAGTTCAATGTCCATATCAGATTTTCAAAATTGTCCTGTTAGCACTTTAAACATATTTTTTGTAATCAGTTAACTAATTAATTAATCAAGTTGTGGTTGACATTGAGAAGAATGGGAATCTTATAACACTTGATTGTGCTCCTGTAGAATGAATCTATACCTGGACCAAGAAACTGTTGTGTGAAAAGAGCAGGGGAGCCTGCATGGTTTGGAATTGGGAAGGAAGTGCTCCAGGAATGCATTCTCTCTCCATATCTATTCAGTCTCTATGCTGAGCAAATTATCCAAGAAACTGGACTCTATAACGAAAAATTTGGCATCAGGACTGGAGGGAGACTCATCAGTAACTTGGGTTGAGCAGTTGACACACCTTGCTTGCTGAAAATGAAGAGGGTTTGGAACACTTGTTGCAGAAGAACCCTTGGTACCAGCAGTTAGGAAAAACGAGACACATTGCACTGGGAAAATCTTCAGTTAGGGCCCTCTTTAAATTATTGAAGAGTAGTGATGTCAGTTTGAAGACTAAGCCATTTCTGATTCAGGCCACGGTCTTTGTGCTTATTAACTATGCATCAGAGAGCAGGACAATGAATAAGGATGACAGAAAAAGAACTGACACCTTGCAGCTGTGGTGTTGGAGAAGAGCACTGAACATTCCATGGATGGCCAAGAAAACAGCTGTGTCTTGGATAGGGTGGAGAGTGCTCTTTGAAGACAAAAACGATGAGGCTTTAACTCACATATTCTGGACATGTTCCTAGGGGGTGCTATTCCTTGGAGAAAGACATGATGCTGGGGACGAAGGAGAGAAAGACCTTCAACCAGGTGGATTGACATGGTGACTGCTGCAATGGGCTCCTGTGTGTCAGGAAGGGTAAGGATGGCACAAGATAAACAGGGTTCAGAAAACAAACGGTCACTATGAGTTGGAGCTTAACAACAACAAAAAATCTTAGTGTATCCATATGCTTATATTGGCTATTTAAATATGCATTATCAGTTGCATTAGATCTTTTGTAAGTGGCCAACAAATAATCTTTTAAACTTTTATTTTACAAAAGAAAAGGTAATGAGTATGCAGAGTCATTATACCAAAAATAATTGGCTAATACAGAAGAATTTCACTAAACAATGTATGAGCAAGAGCCTGTGGTGATGAAGGAAGACATTCAAGCTGCTCTGAAAGAACAGCCAAAAACCAAAGTCCCAGAAATTGACAGCATACCAATTGACATATTTCAAGATACAGAGGCTGAGCTAGATATGCTTATCAAGTTGTGCCAAGAAATGTGGGGACAGCCACCTGGTCAACTGACTGGAGGAGATGCATAATTGTTCCCATTATAAACAAAAATGGCCTGGCACAGTGAGGAAATTATCAAACAATACCATTAATATCTCGTGCAAGTAAATTTCTTCTGAAAATGATTTTTAAAAAAAAGACTGGAATAGCATATCAACAGAGAACTGCCTGATGTGCAAGCTGAGTTTAGAAGAAGCCATGGTACTAGAGATAACTAATGTTACGTGGGTCTTGGCTGAAAGCAAAGAGTACCAGAAGAATGTATACCTGTGTTTAATTGTCTATGCAAAGGCATTTGACTGTGTATATCACAACAAACTATGACTAAGTCTGAGAAAAATAAGAATCCCAGAACACTTTATTGTGCTTATGTGAAATTTATGCTTGGCCACGGAGGCATCAAGGAAAATTTGTGTGTTTCAAAATCAGGAAGGGTGTACACCGGTGTAGGGAA
>NW_006399873.1:3984326-3990699 GCF_000299155.1 Elephantulus edwardii
CTGGATACTGTCTAGTAGGGATAATAAAAGGAGAATTGAAGTTTTTGAGCTTTGTAACTAGAGAGGAGTATTGGACCATAGACTGTTAGGAGAACAAATAGGTTCATCCTAGAGAGGGTGAAACCAGGCTGTTCCTTGGAGACAAAGATTCTGAAGCTTCGTCTCCCATGCTGCAAGTAACAATAGGGAACTAGTTCTTGGAGATGGGCATCATGCTTTGGAGAATGGAGGAAAATACAAGTAAGGAAGACCCTCAATGTGATGGATTGACTCAGTTACTGGAATTATGTGGGCAGATGTGTCAGAGACAGTAAAGTTGCCTTAGGATAGAGCAGGGTTCAGACCTGCTGTACCTAGGATCACTATGAGTTGGAAGCGACTCAACAGCACATAACTAAGACAAACATTGGTCTGCATTCAAAATGTGTATATATTGTGTTTCACACTTTTCTTCACTCACTTTGTGTTTTATATAACCCTTCCCAGTTACTGTGCTTTGTAAAATTGATTACCATGGACCATGCCACTCCAACTTTTCAGGCCCCATCAGATATTTTCCTTTTTTTTACCCCTTTCCTCTACCTATCAAATGTGTGACTAAGTTGCTAAACATAATGTACAGTAAATAACAGTATCATTACCATGAGATCCAGGAGAGTACTGATGTACATCATAGTACACAAATTATTGCTGAATTTAATATTGCTTAGGAATGACAACAATGTAAGTGAATATTTTGTCATCTTGTCCTATAACGAACAGTAACATTCTGCATAAAGTTATGTGATTTACTGAAAATCTAAAGAAAGTTAAGACAACTATTCTTCATTCAATAAAGAATAAACTATTTTGTAGAGTTCTAGCTGGAAATCAAAAGTTTCAAAATTATAATTGACTGAAAAATAGAAATGTTGTACTGTCAAGTAAGAACCGATATACAGCTGACCTTCCAGAGAGTTTCCAGAGGCAGTAAAATGGTGTTTCCAGAGGCAATAAATTGCACAGGAGAAGATAACTTACATATCTCCCATGGAGCAGCTGATGAATCCAAGCCATTTTGGGATTGCAGCACAGCATTTTATATGCTCTTCCAGTTATTATAAGATTGTCTTAGAATGGTGGCAAGACAGTTTTTTTTTTTAACAAGCTACAAAAATGTTTTCCCAAATAATTTCTGTGTATCAAAAAGGGAGGAATGATTCTACTGAATAGATTTAGGGATTATGCATTAAGTACCTTGGATATAATATGTCCAAACTTGTCCGTGTGTGACCATAGTGAATAAGATTGTCTGGGAATATATTGCTATATCCTGCCCCTGCCAGATCTAAAATAATAAAAATATTTCCATTGTTGTTTTTGTCATGATGTGTCATCCAGTCGCTTGGGACTCATAGTGACCCTATGTACAAGAGCCCTAAATGACGTTCCATCCTGTGGCAACCTCGCCGTCTTAAACACACTAATCCCCACCATTCCACTCACAGAATCGATCCAACTCATGGGGGGTCTTTCTCTCCTGCACCATCCCTACACTCTCCCAAACATGACATCCCTCTCCAAGGACCAGTCCCTTCTTGCAACATGCCCAAACTATGTCAGACAAAGCTTCAGAATCCTTGACTACAAAGAGCATTCCAGCTTCACCTTCTCCAGGACAAACCTGTTTGTTCTCCTAGCAGTTCATGGTATATTCAACTCTTCTCCAGCACCACAGCTCAAAGGCATCAATTATCTTCCTATCACCCTTATTCACTGTCCAACTCTCTGATGCATAGCACGTAATTGCGAATACAATAGCCTGGATCAGGCACACCTTAGTCTCCAGCCTGACATCATTGCTCTTCAGTACTCTTGAGAGGTCCCTCACAGCTGACTTTCCCAATGCAATTCATCTCCTAATTTCTTGGCTGCTGTTACCAAGAGTGTTGACAGTGGAACCAGGTAAACTAAAACTGTTAATTACCTCAATCTCTTCACCATCCATGCTGATGTTGCCAATTAGCCCAGTGGTGAGAATCTTTGTTTTCTTGATGTTGAGCTTCAATCCATATTGAAGGCTGCAGTCCTTGACCTTCTGCAGCAAGCACTTCAGGTCCTCCTCAGTTTAAGCAATCCTCAGTTTCAGCAAGCAGGGTTGCGTCATCCACATAACACAGGTTGTTGGTGATTCTTCCACCAATCCTGATGCTACATTCCTCTTCATACAGCCCAGCATCTCGGATGCTCTGTTCTGCATACCAGATGAAAAGGTATGGAGACAAAATACATCCCTGATGGACCCCTTTCTTGATTTTGAACCATCCAGTGTCTCCCTGCTCTGTTCTAACGACTGCCTCTTGGTCCAAGTATAGGTTTTGCATTAGCACTATCAGGTGTTCTGGAAACCCCATTCTTCTCAGAGTCAGCTTGTTGTGATCCACACAGCCAAAAACCTTTGCATAGTCAATGAAGCACAGATAAACATACTTCTGCTATTCTCTGCTTTCTGCCAAGATCCATCTAACACTAGCTATACTATCCCCAGGACCACGACCTCTTATAAATCCAGGCTGCACACCTGGAAGGTCTCTGTTGACATTTTGTTCCAAACATTTTTGGGTAATTTTCAGCAGAATCTTGCTTGCATATGATATCAATGATATTGTTCAATAATTTTCACACTCTATTAGAATGGGAAAAAAATATTGATCTTTTCTAGTCAGTCGGCCAGCTGCCTGTCCTCCAGACGCCCTGGCCCAAATTAGTGAGCACATCCAGGGCAGCATCTGTTCATTGAAATAAATCAATTGGTATGCTATCAACTCCTGGAGCCTTGTTTTTTGCCTCCGTCACCATAGGTTCTTGCTCATATGTTGTTTCATGAAATTCTTCTGTGTCAGCCAATTGCTTCTGATACAGTGACTCTGTGTACTCCTTCCATCCTCTTTTGATACTTCCTGGATCATTTAACATTCTACCCACACAGTCTTTAAGTATTGCCATCCTTGGCTTTAATTTGTTTTTCAACTCCTTCTGTTTAAGAAACACTGAGCAAGTTTGATCCTTTTGATTTTCTTACTCCAACTCTCTGCACATTTCATTATAGTATCTTGCTTTGTCGTCCCGGGTTGCCTTTTGAAATTTTCTGTTCAGCTCTTTGAATTCTTGCTTTCTCCCTTTAGCTTTGGCTTCTCTGCGCTCTCATGCAATACTCGGAGTCTCATCTGACATCCATCTTGGTCTTTTCTTCTTCTTCAACCTTTGTAATGGTCTTTTGCATTCCCCATGGACAATTTTATTGATATCCTCCCAGAGCTCATTTGGTCTATGCTCATTGGTGCTCGAGGCCTCAAACCTGTTCCTGAGATGGTTTTGAAATCTGAGTGGGACAGACTTAAGGTCAAATCTTGGTTCCTGTGGACTTGATTTTATTTTCCTCAACTTCAGCTTGAACTTGCATATAAGTAGTTGGTGGTCCGTCCCACAATCAGCAGCTGGCCTGGTTTTCACTGCTGATATTGAGCTTCTCCAGGGAGTCTTTCCATTAATATAATTGATTTGATTCCTATGCATACCAGCATGTGTACAGCCTGTGTTTATGTTTCTTATAAAAGGTATTTGCAATGAATAAATCATTGAATGTGCAGAACTCTATAATTCTATCTCCAGCCTCAATTCTCTCACAGAGCCGGTGTTTTCCAGCACTGATCCTTCTTCCCTGTTCCCAACTTTTGCGTTCCAGTCACCCATTATTACTAATGCATCTGGATTGCATGTTTGATCAATTTCTGACTGCAAAAGTTGATAGAAATCTTTTATTTCCTCCCCTTTGGCTCTACTTGTTGGTGCATATATTTGAATGATAGTGGTATTCACTGGATTTCCTTGTATGCATATGGATATTATCCTGTTGCTCACCACACTGTATTTCAGGATAGATCTAGAAATGAATTTTTTACTTATGAAACCAACCCCATTTTTCCTCACCTTTTCATTCCCAGTATCATGTGATTATCTTATTCAAAATGCCCTATGCCAAGCCATCTCATTTCGCCTATACCTAGTATGTCAATATTTATGGATTCCATTTCTTTCTTAACAATATCCAGTTTTTCTACATGCATGCTTGTCACTTTCCACGTACCAAACACTAGAGTCTCCTTACCACTGTTCCTCTTTCTCTGTGTTTCCATCTCTAAGATCTCAGTTTCAATTGCCATGTCTGTTAGTCCAAATGATAGTCTAAGTGTGCTATATTATACATAGGGTTTTCGAAGGCCTGTCATTTCGGAAGTGGATGACCAATCCTTCTTCCTAGTTAGTCTCAATTTCTAAATACATATAATATTATCTGACAGACAAGCATTCTACAGAAAAAATCAGATGAAAGACATGTACCAGTTAGAAATAGACCAATGTTCAATGTTGCTGACCACCTCACTACATGTTTGGTTGTTGGGGTTTTTTTTGTTTTGTGTTTTTATTTCGTTAATTATATTGTTGTTTTTGTTGGTGTTGTTATGTGCCATTGAGTAGCTTGTGACTCATAGTGACCCTCTATGTACAACAGCCCTAAACCCTGTTCTATGCCTTGACAATCTCACTGTCTCTGACATTCCTATCCCCTTTACCCCAGTGACAGAATCAATCCATCTCATCTAAGGTCTTCCTCTCTTGTGCTGTCCCTTCACCCTCCCAAGCATGACAGTCCTCTCCAAGGTCTGGTCCCTCCTTGTAACGTGTCCAAAGTACGTCAGACAAAGCTTTAGAATCCTTTCCTCAAAGAAGCAGCCTGGCTTCACCCACTCCAGGACAAACTTGCTTCTTCTCCTATCAGTCCATGGTATGTTCAATACTCTTTGCCAGCACCGAAGCTCAAAGGCATCAACTTTCCTTCTATCATCCCTAGTCATTGTCCTACTCTCTGAAACATAGAATGTAGTGGCAAAGACCATGACCTGTATAAGGCACACCATAGTCTCTAGACTGACCTCTTTGCTTCTCAGTACCTTGGAGAGTCCTCTGACAGCAGACTTTCCCAATGCAATTTGTCTTTTAATTTCCTGGCTACTGGTACCAAGGTGTTGATTGTAGAGCTACACAAACTAAAGCTGTCAACAATCTCAATCTCTTCACAATCTATCATGATGTTGCCAATCGGCCAGGTGGTGAGAATATTTGTTTTCTTGACATTGAGTTTTAATCCATATTGAAAGCTGCAATCCTTGACCTTCTGCAGCAAGCATGACAGGTCCTCCTCAGTTTAAGCAAGCAGGATTGTGTGATCTGCATAACATAGATTGTTGATAATCTACCTCTAATCCCTATGCCATCCTTCTCCTCATAGAGCACATACCCCCGGATAATCTGTTCTGCATATAGATTCAAAAGATATGGAAATAGGAAACATCCTTGAGGCATACCCTTCCCTTTATTGAACCATGAAGTGTTTTCTTGCTCTGTTTTGCTGACTGCCTTCTGGTCCAAATAAAAGTTTCTGATAATAAGCACAATCAAGTGTTCTGGGATTCCCATTCCTCTCAAAGTCAGCCACAGTTTGTTGCAGTCACATGGTCAAATACCTTCGCATAATCGATGTAACACAGGTAGACATCCCTTTGGTACTCTGTTTTCAGTCAATATTTATCTACATTAGCTACTATATCCCTAGTGCCAAGGTCTCTTCTAAACGCATCCTGTATTTCAGGCAGGTCTCCGATGATGCACTGTTCTAGTCATCTTTGCATAATCTTCAGAAGAATCTTGCTTGCATGTGATATTAGGGAATGTCAGCATCAATGTTAAGACAGCTCCAAGGTTTTAAAATTCATCATGATGGGGAGGGGTGGACCCAAAATAATTGTTGTTTGTTGTTGTTATGTGCTGTTGAGTTGTTTGCAACTCATAGCGACCCTCTGTACAACAGCCTGCTCTATCCTATGCCAATCAATCGCACTGCCTCTGACACACCCATCCCGATTACCCCAGTTACCGAATCAATCCATCTCACAGAGGGTCTTCCCCTCCTGCGCAGTCCCTCCACCCTCCCAATCATGATGTTCCTCCAAGGACCCGTCCCCTCCTGGCAACATGTCCAAAGTATGTCAGACGAAGCCTCAGAATCCTTGCCTCCAAGGAGTAGCTTGGTTTAATCCTCTCCAAGATGAATCTGGTTGTTTTCCTGGCAGTCCATGGTTCATTCAGTACTCTTCTCCAGCACCACAGCTCAAAAGCATCCACTCTCCTTTTGTCCTCCCTAGTCATTGTCCAAATCTCTGATGCATAACAAGCGATTACAAATACCATGGCCTGTATCAGGTGCACCTTAATCTCCAGAGAGACACCGTTGCTCCTGAGTACTTTAGAGAGGTCCCTAACAGCAGACTTTCCA
>NW_006399873.1:3994419-3995848 GCF_000299155.1 Elephantulus edwardii
ATAATCCTTTACATCTGCCAAGTCACTTCAGAAAATATCTTCCATTGTCCAACCCATGATCTGACAGCTTGTATCTTAAGCTTTCTTGGCTTCTATGATTCCAAACACGTCAACTGCTGACATTTTTTTTTCTTTTGACCAGTGTCTCTTAAGTTTAGTTGTACTGTCTCTGAGGGAAGGTGACGTGTCCTGTAGAACTCCTGTTTAAATTATGTTTTCCTTTCTGTTTTTCTGTGTACCTGGAAGATGCCTCTTCGCTGTTATCCAAGGTGACCTTCCCAGTGCACAGCTTCCCGGCTTCCCCTCCACCCAGGAGCACGTTCTCCCGCTGGTTTTTCTGTGTACCTGGAAGAAAAATTCAAACTGGATTCTAGGCTTGTGTCAAGACTTTCATAGGGAATTAAGGCTCTTGTCAATCTTCTGTTTCAACCATCTTTGCTTTACCTGGGAGAAAGATGGCTAATCTTCTCCACTGCAATTTAGAGACTCTGAAAACCACCCAGGAGTCAGTAATCAATAATTTAAGACTTGATAGCACATGATAAAACATATGATTTGTATTCTTTTATTTGTAGTCTGAGTTGGCAGAAAAAAATACATGAACAATTCTGTTGTTGCTGTTGTTGTTGTTGTTATGTGCCATCGAGTTGCTTGCGTATAACAGCCCTAAGCAATTCTCTATCCTGTGCCAATTGCACTACCTCAGACACACCCATCCCAATTACCCCAATCACTGAATCAATCTACCTCATACAGGTTCTTCCCTCCTGTGCTGTCCCTACACCCTCACAAGCATGATGTCCCTCTCCAAGGACCTGTCCCTCCTTACAATATGTCCAAAGTATGTCAGAAAAAGCCCCAGAATCTTGCCTCCAAGGAGAAGCCTGGTTTAACCCTCTCCAGGCTGAATCTGTTTGTTTCCTTAGCAGTCTTTGGTACACTCAATACTCTTCTCCAGCACGACAGCTCAAAGGCAGCAATTCTCCTATCCTCGCTAGTCATTGTCCAACTCTCTGATGCATAATAAGCTATTGCAAAGACCATGGCCTGTAACAGATGCACTTTAGTCTCCAGAGTGATACCATTGCTCTTTAGTACTTTGGAGAGGTCCCTAACAGCAGACTTTCCCATTGCAATATGTCTTTTAATTTCCGGCTGCTGTTGCCAAGAGTGTTGACTGTGGAACCAAGCAGACTAAAGTTGTTAACAATCTCAAGCTCTTCACCATTCATCCTGATGCTACCAATTGGTCAGTGGAGAGAATCTTTGTTTTCTTTCTCAATCCATACGGATGGCTGCAGTCCTTGACCCTCTGCAACAAGTGTGAGATGCTCTGCTGGCTCAGGAGGGACAATCTCCTCCTATACCAGTCAGAACAAATTTGACAGTACACACGCACACAAATAATAAAATAAAATAGTTTTAAATT
>NW_006399873.1:3996263-4013022 GCF_000299155.1 Elephantulus edwardii
TCTGGTATTCCCTGATTTCAGCTGAGATGCATCTAACATCAGTTACAATATCTCTAGTGCCCCGACCGCTTCTAAACCCAGCCTGGACTTCTGGAAATTCTCTGCTGATGTGCTGATCCAGTCGTTTTTGCATAATCTTCAGTAGAATCTTGCTTGCATGTGAAATCTATGAGATTGTTCTATAGTTTCCACACTATGCTGGGTCACCCTTCTTTGGAATGGGAAGAAATATAGATCTCTTCCAGTCAGTTGGCCCAGTGGTTGTTCTCCAGAATTCTTGGAACAAATTGGTGAACACATCCAGGGCAGCATCTGTTTGCTGAAATATGTCAATTGGTATACCATCTATTCCTGGGGACTTATTTTTTGCTATATCCTTCAAAGCAGCTTGAACTTCTTCCTTCATCACTATAGGCTCTTGCTCAAATGTTATGTCATTAAAGTCTGTATCTGCCAATATCTTTGGATACAATGACTCAATATATTCCTTCCATCTTCTTTTAATACTTCCAGGATCATTTAATATTCTGCCTAAAGTATCCTTGATTATAGCAACTCAAGGGTTGAATTTGTTCTTCAGTTCCTTGAGCTTAAGAAATGCTGAATGATTTCGGCCCTTTTGATTTTCCAACTCTAGCTCCTCACATATATCATTATAATATTTTGCTTTGTCATTCCATGCTGCCTTTTGAGATCTCCTGTTCAGCTCTTTAGTATCTTGAATTCTTCCGTGTGCTTTGGCTTCTCTACGCTCCAGTGCAATCTTCAGAGTTTCTTCTGACATCCATTTTGGTCTTTTCTTCCTCTTCTGTCTTTGTAATAACCATTTGCACTCTTCCTGGATGGTACATTTGACATGGTCCCACAACTCATCTGGCCTTCGTTCACTAGTGTTCAAGGCCTCAACCCTGTTCCTAAGATGATTCTGAAATTAAGGTGGGGTCAAGGACTGCAGCCTTCATTATGGACTGAGGCTCAATGTCAAGAAGACGAAGATTCTCACCACTGGACCAATTGGTAGCATCAGGATGGATAGCGAAGACATTGAGATTGTTCACAGCTTCAGTTTGCTTGGCTCCACAGTCAACACTCTTGGTACCAGCAGCCAGGAAATAAAAAAAAAAAAACTTATTCCAATGGGAAATTCTGATGTTAGGGACCTCTCTAAAGTACTCAAGAGTAATCGTGTCTCTAGAACTAAGTTGTGCCTGATACAGGCCAAGGTCTTTACAATCACTTGTTATGCATCAGAGAGTTGGACAATGACTAGGGAGGATAGAGGGGAATTGATGCCTTTGAGCTGTAGTGCTTGAGAAGACCATTGAATGTACCACGGACTGCCAAGAAAACTAATAAATTCATCCTGGAGCCGGTTAAACCAGGCTACTCCTTGGAGGCAAGGATTCTGGGGCTTTGTCTGACATACTTTGGACATGTTGTAAGGAGGGACAGGTCCTTGGAGAGGGACATCATGCTTGGGACGGTGGAGGGACAGCATAGGAGAGGAAGACCCTCTATGAGGTAGATTGATTTCGTGACTGAGTAATTGGGATGGGTGTGCAGTGCGATTGGCATGGGATAGAGCAGGGTTTAGGGCTCTAGGGTCGCTATGAGTTGCAAACGACTTGACAGCACATAACAACAACCACCACCACCTCTGGGATTGCAGTGAAGCTTCTTGACACCTAAAATAAAATTTTAAAAATAAAATTAAAACAACTCTGAGTGACTAGTCATAAACTAAGACTTTGTAGTTTAAACATTAATGTTAGTATTTTTTTAAACATCTAGTATCTTTATTGACCACTACATTACTAAAACTGTTCTCATTGCTACTGTTCATAGGGTTTTCAATGTCCTATTAATTACCAAGTATGACACATCCTGCTTCCTAGTCTGTCTTAATCAGGGAGCTCTACCAAAACGTCTCCATGAGAGAAAACTTTTATGGCATTTGATATACCAGTGGCATAGATTCCAGTAACCTCATGATACCTCAATATAGCAAATTATCAGAGAAAATTACTCAAGAAGCTAGAGTCTATGACTAGGAATATGGTATCAGGATTGGAAGGAGATTCACCAATAATCTGTATTATGCAGATGACACAACCTTGATTGCTGAAAGTGAAGAGGGACTGAAACATTTGTTGCAGAAGATCAAAGAATGCAGCCTTCATTATGGATTGCATCTCAAAGTCAGAGAGGAGATTGAAACTGTCAACAGTTTTATCTTGCTTGGATCCACAATTAACACTCATGATATGAACAGTCAGGAAATAAGGAGATGTATTACACTGGGAAAATGTTCAGTTAAGAACCTTTCCAAATTATTGAGGAATAGTGATGTAAGTTTGAAGACTAAGGTGCATTTTATTCAGACCATCGTCTTTCTGACTGCTAGTTATGTATCTGAGACCTGGACAATCGGTAAGTATGACAAGAACTGAGGCCTTTGAGCTGTGGTGTTGGAGAAGAGAACTGAATATCCCATGTACAACCAAGAGAATGAACAGATATGTCTTGGAGAGGGTGCAGCCAGAGTGCTCTTTGGAAGCAAGAATTATGAAGTCTCACTTCACGTACTTTGGACATGTTGGAGAAGGAGATGATACTGGGTAGGGTGGAGGGTCAGTAAATGATAGGAAACCCTCAATCAGGTGAATTGGCACAGTAATTGCTGAAATGGGTTCTTGTGTTTCAGGAAATGTAATGATGATGCAGGATAGAACACGGTTCAGATTTTTTGTTCATAGGGTTGAGCACAAATTGACAGCACCTAACAGCAACAACACAAAAATATTTTTATTGGTCTACATTGAAAAATTTTTACATATTTCATTCATTTACATTGTGTTTCATGTAATTCTTTACATATATTGCATTTTATGTATAATTAACTACTATTGACCTATGTCTATTATTGTGGTAATTGTTGTTGTTGTCTATTGCAGTCAATTTGAGCACTACTCATAGTGAACTTTTGAGCAAAAGGCCTGAAGTCTTTCTATAACTATCATTTATCAAAGTACATAGAGTGTCCAGAGGCATGTTCTTTAGGAAGTGAATGCCACTCCTGCTTCCAAATCTGTCTTAAACTGGGAGCCACACCAAACACAATCTACCATGAGTAAATGTTATGGCATTTGACACCCTAGTGGCACAAGGTTCAGTATCACAGCAATCCCAGTTTGCTTGAGTACAGCACATGGACAGAAAAGTGCTGTACCACTTAGAAGAATGTTCCTTCAAAATATAATAACTGACTTTTAAACACAAAATCTCTCCCTGAGGTCTTGTTGACTCTAAGCAAGAGGCTTAAATTTAAAACAAACAAACAAACACACAAACAAACCAAGCAATATACTATGTTGCTGTTGTTTTGTGCCGTTCAGTCACCTGTGATGTATAGCGGCAATAAGTACAGCAGCTCTGAAACCTTCCCTGTCATGAGACAGTATCACTAATTCTGACACTCCAACCTCCATTGCCCCAGATACTGTATCAATCCACCACATCTGGGGTCTTCCTCTTCTGCACTGTCCTTCCATCCTTCCTGGCATGAAGTCCTTCTCCAAGGACCTGTCTCTCCTGGTAATATGCCCAAAATGTGTGAGATTGAGCTTCAAAATCCTAGCCTCCAAGGAAAGACTTGGTTTCACCCTCTCCAAGATAGACCTATTTGTTTTCTTGGCAACCCATGGTATGTTCAAGACACTTCTCCAGCACCATAACTCAAAGACATTTATTCTTCTGTGATCCTTAGTCATTTTCCAGCTTTCTTAAGTGTAACAAGGAATTGAAAAGACCATGGCTTGGATTAGGCTCACTTTTCTCTCATTTTTACAAGTCTCCATTGACTCTGTACTTCACCCTGTTCTCCACTAACTAACCTCTGATATCCTATTGATTTCCCTTCTTCCTCTTGTTCTCACTTTCTCCTTAACCCCTTCCCTTTTTGGCCAATTGTACACATCTTGCTTAGTTATGCTTCTAGTTTTTTAGTAATGATTTTATACAATATTTGTCTTTATGAGTTATTTTATTCAGTATAATGCTATCTAAATCCTGCCATGTTAAACTCAATAATTTGACAAAGCATTCCTTAATGCTGCATAGAATTTCCATGTGTGAATATAAAACAATTTCTCAATCCATTAATTTGTTTATGGGCATACCCCTATTCATATCTCAGTTCTTATTTCCTGAAATATATTCCTAGCAATGGGATGGCAGGGCCATGTGAGCTTTCTAAGCCAGATTTCTTAGGAAATGTCAAACTACCTTTCAACGTTTTTGTATCAATTTATAATCCCATCAGCTGTGTGAAAAAATTCCAATCTCTCCACATTCTCTCAGCTTTTATTGTTTGTTGTCCTATCAATCTGTGCTATTGCTACTTAAGTGAGATGGTATTTTTTTAATTTGCATTTTCTGATTTCTAGATATTTTATACCTTTTCTTAATGTGTGTTGAACATCTTGATGTCTTCCTTAGTGAGGGATTTTTTCACATATTTTGCTCATTTTGTTATTGGATAAATAATCTTCTCTTGCAGAGCCCCTGAAGTATTCTGTAAACTTTCTTTATAATACCCTAGTTTGAAATGTCATTACCAAGTGTTTTATCCCAGTTTGTTGCCCTTCTTTTCACCCTATTGAAAAAAGGTTTTGATGTGCAGAGACTTAGTTTCAGAAGATCTCATTTTATCCTTTCCTAGTTGTGTATTTCTGACTTTTTTATAAATAGGCTATATTTTCAAGCCTATTTATGCTGTCCATGGTGAACAGTGTTTGGTGGAGCTTCCCAAACAAAACAAGCTTGGAAGCAGGAGTGGCATCCACTTCCAAAATGGCTTGCCTCTGGAAACTCAATGAACATGGAGAAAAGGCAAAATTATACAAGTGTTCAGGTCTTCAATTCATAGGGTTGTTATGAGTTGTCTATGACTTGGCAGCCCTTAACAACAACAATAACAACTACAACAACAAAATTTATGCTGTAAGCTTGAGATCCTAAGTTTGGTTCACATTTTATCTCTTGTGATCCTTACATTTTGAGTTTTACTCATAGGACTCTGATTCACCTTGGGTTGATTTTTAGGTTTGGTATGAGTGTGAATACTCCATTTTCTCCAGGTATATGTCTGGGTTTTCCAGCTTCACTTAATGGTGGGTTGTCATTTGCCCAGCTGACAAGATTTTGATTCCTTGTCAGAAAACAATTGACCATAGGTAGACCAGTTGGCAGCTGGGAGACCAATTCTGTTCCATTTGTCTATGTGTCTATTATTGTACCAGCACTATGCTGTTTTTATTATCAGGGAGTGCTTTGTCTCTCACTGAATTTATATCTTACTGAAGAGCATTGTTTATTTGAAATTTCTTTCTTACCATTATAATATTTTTGATTGCTTCCTCTATATCTTAGAAAAATGAATTTGATATATGTTTTAGGATTGCTTTAAACATGTAGATTGAAAGGATATTCATTTCCACAATGTTTAGCTTTCCATGAACAAGGAATTTTTTTCCTATTTATTTAGGTCTCTTGTAGCTTCTTGTAGTATTGTTTTATAGTTTTCCTTAAAAAGATCTTTTATGTCTCTACTTAGGCTTATTCCTAAGTATTTTATCTACTGCTTGTGTATTTATTCTTGTAAATATTATTGTTTTTCTGTCCTTCCTTTGTTGTTATAGAGAAATCCCACTGGTTTTCATGTATTTATCACAGCAACTCAATTAAATTTATCTAACAGCTTATTAGTTGAGTTTTGGGGGGTTTACTGTGTACATTATGATGTCATCTGCTATGTGTCAATTTGGATGCTTCGTATTTCCTTCTTTTGTCCTATTACCCTAGCAAGTATTTCCACTACAATATTGAACAAAGTGGTTATAGTGGACATCCTTCTGTTGCCTTTGTTCACAAGGAGAATGCCTTCATTTTTCATTTATTTGTTTTCTATTGAGAAGAATTTTTTTTTGTTTTGCATATGTGCTTTTCACTTTATTGAGCAAATTCCAATTTATTCTTATTTTAATAATTAGTGTTGGATTTTATCAATGGCCTTTTCTGCATTAATTGATAGGATCATGATATTCTTGTTATTTGTTTTGTTAACATGGTAGATTATATTGATTCTTTTTCTTACACTGAACCATCCTTACATATATTTTATGAATCCTACTGTGACATGGAACAAGCCACCAATTGATTACACTTGTGCAATTACAAATTGAGGCAGAGGAAAACTACGTAAGTGCACAAAAACCAAGATATGATATTAAATCTATTCCATCTATGCCAAGATCATCTTAAGAATAGGTTTGGAAGCCGAACATAGAAATTCCGTATGAGCCAGGTATTCCACATCTTGGAATATACCCTGAAAAAATGAGAACTAAAACACAAATGAAGATTTGTATACCAATGTTCATAGCAGCATTATTCACCATCACAAGAACATGGAAACAGCCCAAATGTCCAACCACAAACGAATGGATTTAGAAATTATGGTGCATTCACACAACGGAGTACTATGCAGCACACAGGAGCAATGATTTTATAAAGTATTACCTAACTTGACAGGGACTGGAGAGTATTATGTTGAGTGAACTAACTCAGTCCCATAAGGATAAATATTGTATAAAACCATTATTGAAGAATGAGTATAAGGATCCAAGAGGGTTGGGAGAGGTCTGAATCAGAAGGATGAGGATGTGCGTAGGAAGAGGGTGAATAATCATGAGATTGTACAACTTGATGGGAAGGGTAAAGGAAATTGCAAGAATCTATTCTTGAAAACAATGTATTTGAATTCTGTGAATAAACTACTCTGTGTGTGTCTCTGTATGTGTGTATGTAATGAATAGGTTTGAAGCATTGAACACCAATGATTAAACACTAGATGAGTAATGAAATGATATCAAAGATCTCATCCATGAAGAAAGCAAAGACAGAGGAGAAAGAAAAATGTGAAATTTATGTCATAAGACACTGTAAAACTTGGAATATATGACTAGGTATTATTGGCATGACAAGAGTTCAGAAAAAGTTACATAGTAAAGTTCTTGAGGTGACAGGTGAGGAGAGGAAGACTGTATAACAATGAAATAACTTTTTTCCCCAAAGAAAAAAGTAAACTGGAGAGAGGGGGGACAGGGAGGAAAATGTGCAACAAAGAATGAATTAAAAAAAAAACAACAAAAAACAAACCTTGCACTAGAGTGTTAAAAAATCAAAACGAAGGTGAAACATACCAAAGTAAAAGAGCTGAATGGAAGATTTCAAAGAGCAGCTCAAGAACATAAATAGTATAATGGAATGTGCAGAGCTAGAATTCAAGGAAAAAGAGGGAAGAACTCGCTCTGAATTTCTCAAGCTAAGAGAACTGAAAAGCAAATTTAAGCCTCAAGTTGCAATATTGGAAGATGCTATGGGTGATAAATTGATTAACCCAAAAAGCATCAGAAGAATGTGGAGGGAACACACAGAATCACTGCCAAAAGGCATCACAGTCTTTGCCTCTAAGGAGCACTCTTGTTTTGTTTTCTCCAAGACTTAACGCTTTGTTCTTTCCACAGTCTGTGGGATATTCAGTATGTTCTCCAATATCATAACTCAAAATTATAAAATCATCTTCTGTCATACTTACTCAATGTTCAGCTCTTTATTTTATTATTATTATTAATTTTAATGAAAGTTTACAGAGACTTTGAATTTCTATTCATTCATTGTTGCACTTTTCTTTCTGCCCACCACCATCCCCCACAATTATCTCTTCTCTTTGAAAAGTAGAAATAAAAAAATTCCTTCATTGTTGTACAATCCCTCCCCCCAAGTGCATTTCACTATGCAGCCTTCTTTCTGGACTCCTGTCATGATGATAATACCTAATCATATATCCCTTTTAAACAGTTCTCTCCCTCATCTTGTTCAATGCAGTATACATAATTCATCCCATCTTCTCAGTATCCCCCCAATCACATTGTCGGTCCTGTTTTACAGCAGTGGCAATATGCAATATTTATCCTTTAGTTTGGGTTTTTTAAAAATTAATTTTAATGAAAGTTTACAGACTTAGGATTTCCATTCATTCATTGTTACACTTTTCTTTCTGTCCACTCTATCCCCCCCAATTCACTCTTCTCTTTGAAAAGTAGAAGAAAAATCTCTCATTTTTAGGCAATCCCTCCCCTCAAGTCCACATCACTGTGCAGCCTTCATTCTTAACTCCTGTCATGACAAAAATACCTAGTCGTATATCCCTTTTAAGCAGTTCTCCCTCTCATCTGTTTCAGTGCAGTATATGCTATTTCTTCCCTCTTTCTTATTCTTCACTCAATCACGATGTCAGTTCCATTTTACAACATTTTTATCCCCCTACGCAATATATGTTCTTTGCAACTGAGATATTTCATTCAGCATAATGTTGTCCAAGGTCATTCATTTTGTATAATACATGAGTTCCTTGTTTTTCAGTGAAGCATAGTATACCATTGTGTGAATATACCACAGCTCTCTATCCATTCCTTTGTTGATGGCACTTAGGTTGTTTCCAACTTTTTGCTATTTTGAACAAAGCTGCTATAAACGAGTGTGCATATATCTGCCTGGGTGGTGGTTATGGTTTCTTTGGGGTATAGTCTTAGTAGTGGAATTGCTGAGTCAAATGATATTTCTATTTGCAACTTTCTGAGAAAACACCATACTGACTTACATAATGGTTGTACCATTTTACACTTCCACCAACCATGAATAAGAGTTCCAGTTTCTCCACAACCATGCCACCATTTGTTGTTTGCTGTTCTGTTAAATTTTGTTATTGTTACTGGGATGAGATGATATCTCAAAGTTATTTTGGTTTGCAACTCTCTTAGAGCTAAGGATTTTGAAAATTTCTTCATGCACTCGTTGGCCATCTGAATGTCTTCTTTGGTGAAGTGTCTGTTCATATCCTGTGCTCATTTTTCAACTGGGTTGTTTACCTTTATCTTGTTGTGATTATTGCCCAGCTCTTAAATATATAACATGTGATTGAAAAAGGTTATGGGTTTTCAAATTCAGATGTTCTCTCAATACAAACAAACAAAAAAAAGACAAGACTATGACCTGAATCAGGAAAACCTTAGTCTTTAAACTGACATTATTGCTCTTCAGGATTTTGGAGTTGTCCTGGACAGCAGACTTTCCCAATGGAATACACCTTCGGAACTTCTGACTGCTAATATCAAGGGCTTTGAATAGGATTTCTATCTAATCAATTTTACACTGAACACATAATTTGAAAAACTAGACTAAACAAAGAATAATGAAAAATTGTGATCCATTGAAGACTCCTTAACAACCTGTTTTATGTAGATGACACAAACTGCTTACTGAAAGTTAAGAGGTCTTGTAACACTTACAACAGAAAACCAAGGACTAAGAATCTGCAATAAGAATCATATCTCACATCAAGAAAATAAAAATCCTTTTCCTGGTTTGATGGGCAACATAATCACAGACAGAGGAGAGACTAACATTGTCAATTATTTCAATAGTAAAGCCTGGGATTGAGTTATACTTAAATTTGGAAATTTGAAACTTACAGGTGACTGACAGGCTAGTGAACTGACTGACACGGAAAAATTTCAATAAGTAAGGAAATAGCAAAAAATAAGTCCCCAGGAATAGATGGTATACCAATTGACATATTTCAGCTAAGAGATGCTGCCCTGGACGTGCTCACCAAGTTGTGCCAAGAAATATGGAGAACAAACACTTGGCCAACTTACTGGAAAAGATCTATCTTTGTTCCCCTCCCAAAGAAAGGTGACCCAACAGAGTGTGGAAACTATAGAAAAATCTCATTGATTTCACATGCAAGCAAGATTCTACTGAAGCTTATCCAAAAAGAACTGGAACAGCACATCAGCAGAGAACTGCCAGAAGTCCAGGCTGGGTTTAGAAGTGGTTGTGGTAATAAGGATATTGTAGCTGATGTTAGATGGATCTTAGCTGTAAACAGGCAAAACCAGAGGAATGTCTATCTGTGTTTCATTGACTATGCAAAGGCGTTTGACTGTGTGGATCATAACAAATTGTGGCTGACTCTGAGAAGAATGTGAATCCCAGAACACTTGATAGTTCTAATGCGAAAACTATACTTGGACCAGGAGGCAGTCATCAGAACAGAGCAAAGGAACACTGCCTGGTTCAAAATTCGAAAGGGCGTAAGCCAGGAATGTCTCCTGTCCCCATACCTTTTCAATCGTTATGCAGAAGAGATTATAGAGGCTGGGCTCTATGAGGAGAAATGTGAGGTCACGATTGGTGGAAGATATATCAACAATCTGTGCTGTGCAGGTGACACAACCCTGCTTGCTGAAACTGAGGAGGACCTGAAGCGCTTGCTGCAGAGGGTCAAGGACTGCAGCCTCCAATATGGATTGAGGCTCAATATCAAGAAGAAAAAGATTCTACTGCTGGGCCAACTGGCAGCATCAAGATGGATGGTGAAGAGATTGAGAATGTTCACAGCTTTAGTTTGCTTGGCTGCACAGTCAACACTCTTGGCATCAGGAGCCAGGAAACTAAAAGGCGTATTGCCATGGGAAAGTCTGCTGTTAGGGACCTCTCCAAAGTACTGAAGAGCAATGGTGTCTCTCTGGAGACTAAGGTGCATCTGATACAGGCCATGGTCTTTGGCATCACTCGTTATGCATCAGAGAGTTGGACAATGACCAAGGAGCATATAAAGAGGATTGATGCTTTGAGCTGTGGTGCTGGAGAAGAGTATTGAGAGTAGGATGGACTGCTAGGAAAACAAACAGATTCGTCCTAGAAAAGGTCAAACCAGGCTGCTCCTTGGAGGCAAGGATTCTGAGGCTCCATCTAACATACTTTGGACATGTTGTGAGGAGAGACCAGTCCTTGGAAAAAGACATCGTGCTTGGAAGGGTGGAGGGACAGTACAGGAGGGGAAGGCGCTCTATGAGGTGGATTGATTCAGTGACTGGGATAATCTGGATTGGAGTGTCAGAGACAGTGGGATTGACACAGGACAGAGCAGAGTTTAGGGCTATTGTACATAAAGTCGCTATGAGTCACAAACGACTCGACGGCACATAACAACAACAACATCTTGATTAATTTATTTTGGAATTTTGACGATTTGAAGTTCACTGAGTTTCTTGAATGTGGATTTCCTTTTTTCTCATGATACCTGGGAAGTTTTCATCTAGTACCTCACAATTTTCTCGGTGTTTTTAATTCCATCCCCATGTGGAATTTTGATCACACATATGTGGCTCCTTTTGATGTGATCCTAGACCATTGTAACGTTTTACTCTTTCTCCTTTCATATTCTCTTTTTCTTCTACTACATTCTCATTTAATAATAGTATTTAATGTCAAACAAAAGTTTGAAGCAAAGTTCGCCTGAACTACAACTATTTCGGTTTTTGTTTAGTTGTTGCTTATTTTTATATTTCTTTTTCCATAGAACCATTCTTATCTTTTGTTATTGTTGTTGTTCAAGCAGTAGGAACTTACTAAGTCTAGAGAAAACAAAATTGTGATTTTCTATGGCTATTATGATAACACTGGTATTATACACTTAAGAATAATAATTTCTCCCACCCCACAATTTTGAATATTTGTAATTTTTGTCAGTTTTCCATTCAAGTTCATGCCCTCACTCCAGGATCCTGGTTTTTAATTAGTTTGCAGTCTTCTCGTTGTTTATGATTTTCATTTGTGTACATATTTACAATAATGTTATTGATATCTAGCCATTACACATTATTGTAGGCTACTATTTCTTTTTTTTTTCTTTTCGTACTATTTGGCTAATTATTTCCTTTGACTAGTGAATCTTTCACATTCTGTTTTGTTAGTTTCTCTTTCTACTTCATATATAGTTGAAACTTTTTTCTTATATGCATTTGTTTAAAACTCACAACAAGTAAATTACAGACAGCGGAAGTGTCAGAAAGAAAAAAAAATAGTAATTCTATTCTCTAGAAAACTTGGAAGTGAACCATGCAAAGTATAAGAGGACTCAATGGGTATTTACGACCTTGGTTATCTTGCTTTGTGTCTAGATTTATCTATGAGGTAGAAGACTTCTGTTCCTTCCACTGCTAACAAAAGGGAATCCAGGACATGCTGAGTTTTGTAAAGGCTTTGTGGTCCATCACACAGCAGGCAACTTTCCACTTGACCCAGAGTTTTCCCAATGAACAGTTTTATTGTATGTTTTCATTATGGTTAAGAATCAAATGTGATTTTTTTTTTCATACTTAAACATGGGCATTTTGTTTACATAATGACAAAGACAGTGGTTTTAAATAAATTTTTTTAGCATTTTTTCTGATTATATTACATGCTATATCAAATACTAGTGAAAACACAGTTAACAACAGCTAAGCTAAATGACTGGTAAATGTTTATTTTTGTTTTAATAAAATTTTTATTTCATGCTCATTTACTTTCACAGTTCGTATACATTGTTTTTCACACCATATCTTTCACATTTTCTTTGCCCACCCCTCCTTCAACCTATCAAATAGTATGACCCACCACTTCCCCACCCCACTCATTCTCATCAACCTGCTCCCACTCTCCTCCCCTTGTATGTTCATATACATTCTTCAATAATGATCTTATATAATATTTGTCCTTATAGGACTGAGTTAGTTCACTTAGCATAATGCTCACCAGTCCATCCCAAGTTAGGTAGTATTTTACAAAATCATTGCTCCTGGGTGCTGCATAGTATTTTATCATGGGAATGTATCATAATTTCTCAATCCACTCTATTGTGGTTGGACATTTGGGCTATTTCCAAGTTCCTGCAACAGTGTGAATAACACTGCTATGAACATTGATGTATAATTCTCCATTTGTGCCTCAGTTCTCATTTTCTTGAGATATATTCCAAGATGTGGAGTAGTTGAGTCATATGGAATTTCTATATCTAGGTTTCTGAGGAAATACCAACTTGCCTTCCAGTGTGGTTTGTACCATTTTACAGTCCCACCAACAACGTATAAGAGTTCCTATCTCTGCACATCCTCTCCAACATTTATTAAACTGTTAAACTTTGCCACTTCCACTGGAGTGAGATGGTTTCTCATTGTAGTTTGTATTTGCATCTCTTTTATTACCAGTGATTTGGCGGTAAATGTCTTTTTTACTAGTTTTTTTAAAAGGTCTTTTAAAGAAACACATGCTTTCCTATAAGTGACTCCACGTAAAAACTATTTCTGTTTGTATAAAACACAGAAATAACTGGTCTTATAAGAATTGTCTAATATTTAATTGCAAGGGGAGATACTTGAAGATTTAATTAATTCTTCCAATCATAGTGGTGATACTTTCAGAATATTAAAATAAGCTGATAAGACCCCTTAGTTTTAATAACATTTTAGATACAGCAAAGCAATTTCACTGAGTTTTTATTGAAAGTTTTTCCTCATTTGTAGTTTATCTTCACAGTCTCTGTTTTCTCAGTCTTTTTAATTGAAAAAAGACTGTGCTTTCTGTATCAGCCTTGAGAACAGAGAAAGGGAACACTCATGGTTTAAAATTAGGAAAGACATATATCAGAATTGTGTTTTTATTACTTATACCTATTTAATCTGTATGCTGAGCAAATTATTTGATAAGTTGGATTCTATGAAGAAGAATGTGTCATCAGGTTTGGAGGAAGACTCATCATTAGCCTTCATTATGCAAGTAACACAACCTCATTTACTGAACATGAGAAGAAGATCAAAAACTACAGCCTTCAATATGAATTGCTTCTCAAAGTTAAGAAAACAAAAATCCTCACTACTGGGTTGATAGAGAACATCAAAATGGCCAGAGAAAGAATAGAGACCGTCAACAACTTCATATTACTTTTATTCACAATCAATATACTTGGTACCAGCAGTCAGGAGATAAGGAGCTACATACTGGGGAAGTCTACAGTAAGGGGCCATTACAAATTATTGAGAAACAATGAGGTCAGTTTGAGCTCAAAAGGTGTGCCTGATTCAGGCTATGGCATTTTCAGTAACTTGTTATGCATCTGAGAGCTGGAAATTACTAAGGATGACAGAAGAATTGATGCCTTTGTACTACAATCTTAGAGAAGAATGCTGAAGATCTATCACATGGGCTGCAAAAAGAACAAAAAGAAATGTCTTGGAGAAGTTTCAGTCAGAGTGGTCTTTAGAGACAAGGGTGGTGAGGCTTTGTCACACATAATTTGGACAGATTTCTGAGAGAGGTTATTCTCTGAAGAGGGACATTATGCCTGTATGGGTGGAGGGGAGGTGAAAGAGAGGAAGACCCTAAACCAGGTAGGTTGACACAGTGACTTGAGTGCATCAGAGATTGTGAAGATGGCACAGAAAAGGATAATGTTTAGACCGGTTGGTCATAGGGTTACTACGTGTCAAACTTGATGGCACCTAACAACAAAATCAATATTGTAATTCTGAGGATCTGTGGACTATGTGACAATAGATAGGTATCTTTTAAAGAGAGGCCTGATAGTGTAGTCTGTAGAAAAATGGAGTATTTACACAAAAATGGCACTTCTCAAGCAATACAAAGCAACTAGCTCCATAGAAGAAAATTGGGCTATTTCTTCCTATATGATTTATAAACTAAAAACCATGGGAGGGTCAGTTATGAGTCAGTTTTGACTCAATGGCAATGAAAGAGAGTGAATGATAAAGAAAAATTAAGTATGTAATAGAACATAAAGTGAATGATTTATTATGTGTTTTTAATGTGTAGTCAATCTTAAATCAAGTATGTTTAGGATTAAATTAGCAAGAAAATTATGATGAATATGCAATATCAATGATTTACAGAGGTAAAAAACGACCTTTGAGTAGAAGAATAAATGGCATACTGCATGGAAAAAGAAAATATTGGTCTTAGATTGTTTAAAAAGTATCAAATTTTATTTCACATAGCAGATTTGGTGGGAAAAAGATGAAAGCATAATTTCCTGATTTATTCTCTTGGAGTAATATTTAAAGTTACTGGTAAAGCTAAACAATATTTTAGCTTAAAATATATTATGCTCCAATAAAATTTCAAAAAGTGACTGACATTATCTCAAGTTGAATATAGTGTCAATGAGTGGAGAACAGGCTCAAAAAAAAAAAAAGAAGAAGAAATGCATTGCAAATTCCTAGTGCTGTAAAAGAAATTACAAGGTTGAACGAGTATTCAGAAATAAAGATAACATTATATTGTAGAAATGATGGAAAAGAAGTTGAACAAAAATTCTAGCATGACCGACGGCATGTATGACCTCTATCAAAAGTGGAGAGCTGAAAAACTAATAAGAAATAGGAATAATATTGACCAAGCAAGTCAGATTTTAAAAAATCCACCCCAAAAATTGAAATAAAAATATTTTAAAGGATTAAATCTTCAGCATCATGTGAACTTGAACTCTCTGCTTTTGGGATTGTATCACAGCTTCTTATCAGAAGGTCACCATAGCTTCCTGCATAGTGACTTAAGAACCTTCTGAAGTATTTGTAGTAATTTTTTAAATGTCCTTTCTCATTTTTACTGTATTTTCTCTTTTCCTTTTTTTTTAAAAAGTAAGTGAGTGTTTCTTTTTCTAGCATTAAAACCTTGGTTCAATATTTACTCGCACTGGCATTTGTAATGTAAAACTATACGAGATATAATAATGAGATATTTTCTATTGTTGCTGTTGTCATGTGCTTTCAAGTAAGTATGAATAATAGAGACCCCATGAACAAGGGGTCTGAAACCTGTACTATGTATTATATTGTATTATGCTCACTACCTCTGACACACTTCACTTCATTACTATAGTCACTGGGTCAATCTATCTGTTGAAGGGCTTCCTTTTTTATGTTGGGGGACTTTCATTATGAAAACAACAATGTTGCTATTTTTAGGTGCTGTAGAATCAGCTTATACTCATTTAACACATAAATACTCATATATGTATCTATGAGCAACAGAAAGAAATACTGGCAGTTTATGGTCATTCTTAAAATTGTCGCTGTTTGAGTCCATTATTGCAGACACTACATCAAGCCCATCTTCTTTTTTAGTTGACTCTACTTTTCCAAATATTATATACTGCCCAAGAACTGATCCTTCCTGATAACACATCCAAAACATTTTAGACCAAGTCTCATTATTCTCACTTCCAAGGAATATTTTATTTGCACTTCTTCCAAGACAGATTTGTCTGTTTTTCTGACAGTCAATAGTATGCTTTATCAACATTGTAATTTAAAGATATCAATTCTTCTTTGGTCTTCGTTGTTCAATATCCAGCTTTCACATAATAATATAAGATAGCTGAGGATATTTGAACCTTTCAAATATTAAGTAACTCTTCAAGGTCCCATGTTACGTTAAGTAGCACAGACATGGAGTTAGAACAATTCATTTCATAAACTCTTCTAAAGAGAAGAATTAGTTAGAAAAGAAATAAAAATTCTGATACATATAACAAGTATGCCTTGAATCTCAGAATCAGAAAGGCTAGCTACTATGAACTTATATTAAAATCTTTTCCTTTGAATTACATGTAGAAATGAAGACGTTCTCTTTTGGGCTCCCTCCGCCCCTTTCTGAAACAGCATTCAAAGAATAGACTTCCTACCTATATTTAGATTGTACAGTCTCAGTCTTAACCCCACCCCAAAGCCAGCCTCATTCTACAACAGTGGCACCATGTAGCATTTGTCCCTTTGTGACTGAGAAAAACTGGATG
>NW_006399873.1:4013407-4018959 GCF_000299155.1 Elephantulus edwardii
AAAAAATTCCTTTAGCTTTTTGCTAGAATGTGGACACACAGTGGATTTTATATATTGATACTTTTTGTCCTAAAATTGTTACATTTTCTTACTAATAATAAGGATATGTCTTAGATATGTTGTAAAGTTTTCTATAAACATATTATTTGAAAAAAAATTCCATGTGACACACACACAAAAAAAGAATGTACAGGATATTGAAAGACATAATGATGAATGATTTTTATTTCTTGACACATTGTATTTTAGGACAATTGCTTCCTTGAGGAGTGGTTGTTTATATGTGCTGTTGAGCTGACTATGTCTCATAGCAACAATTTGAACAAGAGCTTTGAATCATGCTTTATCTTGAGCCAGACTGACTCTCTCTGACACATTTGGACCCATTGCCACAGTCATTATATCAATCTATCTCATCTAGCGTCTTCCTCTTCTGTATTGACCCTCTACCTTTCCAAGTATGATGTCAATCTCCAAAAATTGTTTCTTCCAGGCAACATGCCTAAAGGTAGTAAGACAAAGCTTCAAATTTTTTTCTTCCAAGGACCAAATTAGTTTCACCCTTTCCAGGACAGATTTGTTAGTTCTTTTGGCATTCCAATTTGTTTTCTTGGAATCCTGTAGTATATTCAGTACTCTTCTCCAAAACCACAACTCAAGGGTATCAATTCTTCTTCTGATTCTTATTCACTTCCAGTTTCCAAGTGCATAGCAAGCAATTTAGAAGAACTTGGACTTGATCAGGTGCATCTTAGTCTCTAGACTGAAATCATTCATTAGCGCTCTGGAAAGGTGCTTGACAGTAGATTTTCCAAATTCAACTCATCTTTTGATTTCCTGACTGCTTATGCCAACACTGTTTATTGTGATTCAAAAAAGATGAAATTGATAACAACGTCAGATTTTTGGTCTGTTGGTGAGTTTCTTAGTTTTTTTGAGGTTGAGATGCAATTCTTACAGAAACCTGCAGTCCTTAACAACTCTGCAAAAGACACTTCAACTCCTCCATGTTTTTGGCAAGTAAGATTGTGTCAAGTGCAGAAAGAAAGTTGTTGATGAGTTTTCCTCCAATTCTGATGCCACATTCTTTCTCATAAAGTCTAGCCTCCTGAATTATTTGTCCAATATATATAGTCAGTCAAAAGGTAAGGAGGAAGGATACATCTCTGACACATCTTTTTCTTGATTTTAAAGCATATCAAAAGCTTCTGAAAACTATAGAAAATAAGTTTTATAAACTTCTTTATAAAGTCTAACTTTCCTATAAAAATAAGAAACTATATGAGAGTAAAAAATATATTAATAAATTTACTTTGGAAAAATTGTAATGTCTGACAACATTATTTACTTGCCTGTCTGCTATTACTACCTATTGACTCAACCATGTAACAAAAAATATTATTTAGGATGCATTATTAAAAGAGTTATTTCAAGCCATTCACCATGTTTACAATTCACACAAATTCTAATTTTATTGTATCATTAAAAGTTCACTTTAAAAAATTGACTTTAAAATTTCAGGCATTTGGAAAAATATATACATAAGCTTATTTTGGCAGAATCACTTTTGTTTAACAATGACAAATTTGCAAATTCTGAGGTAATATGTATAAAAATATTTGAATGATTTTTTCACCATGTAAGTTCTGTTTATTTTTATTATATTTGCATCAAATTTAATGTAATTGTTACAGAATTTATGAACCATGGTAATAAAGTGTTAGAAGCAGAACAAGGTGATACTGATATAACAAGCATTGATTTAATTCTGTTTATAAAAGGTGACTAAAGATTATGAGGAAATGTTATGAGGAGCAAGAAAATAATTTTAAATATTACCAATTAAACTTTCTTCCCTTAATTAAGTGTGAGAAAAGAGAGCTAGGCAACTATTTCTCTCTTAGTCTATAAAATTTACCAATTAAATATAACACTTCTCTCCTAGTATTCAAAACAGATTAAAGAAATCATTCAAGAAGCTGAACCCTATGAAAAAGAATGTGGCATCAGGATAGGAACAAGATTTATCAACAATATGCATTAGAGGACACAATCTTGCTTGCTGAATATGAGTACTATTTGAAATACCTCCTTCAAGAAGTGTCTTGCTAAACAATGGAATGAATGACTCAAGACTTCCATAGTCAACACGTAAGGGGAAAGAAACTTATGGTTCAGTAACCTCTATACTTGTAAGTCTTCACACATTTTATTGAAAAATTTCTCATTACATACACACATACAGTGAAATATGTTAATTGGACTACAAAGTGTGTGTGTGTGTGTGTGTGTGTGTGTGTGTGTGTGTGTGTGTTTCCTTTTTTTTTTCTTATTTGTTGGCCTTCACTATTTCCAAGCTGAATCTTTATCTAAAGAACAAACAAATATGTCTTAGATAAAGTGCAGCCAGGGTTCTCCTTGGAAGCAAGGAGTGGAAAGCTTCATCTCACATACTTAGGGCATGTTTTAGGAAGGTTTATTTTTTGGAGTGAAACATCATTCCATGAAAGGTGGTTTTTGTTGCTGTTGTTAGGTGCCATTAAATTGAGTATGACTTATAACAATAACAATCCTATGATCAAAAGATCTGAACCGTATTCTATCCTGCACCATCCTCATGCTTTCCAACGCACAAGAGCCATTTGCAGCAGTAACCATGTCAGTATACCTGGTTGAGGATTTTCCTCTCCTTTGTCGACCCTCCAACCTTCACAATATCATGTCCTTCTCTAAGGAATAGCCCTCTAGCAACAGAGTTCACAGTATATGAGGTGTAGCCTCATCATTATTGTTCCAAAGAGCACTCCTGCTGCACACTCTTCAAGATATATCTGTTTGTTCTTTAGGCCACCATGGGATGTTCAGTGTTCTTCTCCAATTCCAAAACTCAAAGACTTGTTATGATCCACAAAGTCAAATAACTTTGCATAGTCAATACAAATAGATGATCTTCTGGTATTCCTTACTTTCAGCTAGGATTCATCTGACATCAGTAGTGATATCCCTGATGTCATAACTTCTTCTAAATCCTACTTGAACTTCTGATAATTCTCTACCTATGTACTATTACAGCCATTTGAAGATGAAGGGAATACACTGAGTCACTGTACCAGGAATAACTTATTGATACTGAAAAAATATTCAGGAAGTACCATATGAACAGGAACCAATGGTGATGAAGGAGGAAGTAGAAACTGCATTGAAGGCTTGGCAAAAAATAAGGCACTAGGAATCTATGGGATACAAATTGACTTGTTTCAATTAACAGATTCAGCCTTGGCTTGGATGCAGCTACTAGTCTATGGAAGGAAATTTTGAGGATAGCTGTCAAGCTAAAGGATTGAAAGAGGCCCATTATTTGTTCCCATGTGCAAGAAAGGTGATCCAACTGAATGTGGGAGCTATCAAATAATTTCATTAATATTACATGAAAGCAAAATACTGCTGAAGATCGTTCAAAAATAACTAAGGAGGTGGCAGGTTAGTAAAATAAAGGAAAAAATTCAACAAATGGATTAACAAGATGACTGCAGCCAGGGGCTCAAGTGTGTCAGAAAGGATGAGGCAGAGGATAGGACAAGGTCCATTATCAGTTTTTGACATGGTAGCTATGAGCTATACTCAACTCATGGATGCCCAGTAATAGTAACAATAACAACAAACATAACAAATACATGGAATGCTTCACAAAAAAGTCAAAGATGTTGATTGTTTATTGATACACATCAAAAGACCTACTTTCCCCCTTGCTATGAGATAGACACAAATAATATTTTAATCAACAGTCAAACTCTTCAAAGTTTCCATACTCACAGTCTGTTTTCCATACTCTTATGCTCTTTACTTTCAAGCTCCATAGTAGTTACCAACTTCTTCACTAAAAATAGAAGATTCTTGATTTGTCTCATACTGTCACATAACTGAATCTAATGAAATTGTTCAGGTCTTGCTAATATTTGACCTTTGCACACAAAAACATGATATTTCATACAGCTATGAAGAACAGTTATCCGCATAATGCAGGTTGTTGATAAATCGTCCACCAATCTTGACCCCACAGTTCTCCTCATAGAGCACAGCCTCCCGGATAATCTGTTCTGCATATAGGTTGAAAAGGTATGGAGATAGGATGCATCCCTGGCATACGCCCTTCCCAATTTTGAACCATGCAGTGTTCCCTTGCTCTGTTCTGACGACTGCCTCCTGGTCCAAGTATAAGGTTTACATTAGAACGATCAAGTGTTCTGGAGACACAACCCTGCTTGCTGAAACTGAAGAGGACCTGAAGCGCCTGCTACAGAGTGTCAAGGACTGCAGCCTACAATATGGATTGAGGCTCAATGTCAAGAAGACAAAGATTCTTGCCACTGGACCAATTGGCAGCATCAGGATAAATGGTGAAGAGATTGAGACTGTACACAGCTTTAGTTTGCTTGGCTCTGTAGTCAACAGACTTGGCACCAGCAGCCAGGAAATTAAAAGGCGCATTGCTATGGGACAGTCTGCTGTTAGGGACCTCTCCAAAGTACTGAAGAGCAAGGATGTCTCTCTGGAGACTAAGGTGCGTCTGAAACAGTTCTCTTGAGAGGTCCCTCGCAGCTAACTTTCCCAATGCAAATGAATAAATCAAAAGACAATTTGCATTTGCAAAATCTACAATCAGAAACCTCTCAAATGTACTAGCAATTCCAGCTTAAAGGGTAAGGTACCGCTTATTCAAACCATGGTCCTTTTAATTGTTTGTAATGCACCTTCAAGTTGAACAATAAGGATTACAGAGAAAAATTCAATGTTTTGTGTTGTGATTTTTAAAATTAGTGTTAAGTGTTTTATGGACCACCAAGAGATCAAAATGTCTATATGGTCATAAGTATATTCTTTTTCACCTGTTCATATCCATTTTTCTTGGCTTTTTCCCTATATATCTGCTGTGTTGTCTTTATTTCTTCCCTTTATTTAGTGATTTTTACTGATCATCTACGTAGTGTATATTCCCAAACCCAACTTCTACGACTGGATATCAGAAGAACAAGAAATCGTCTGCTTACCACCACTGATCACTACTCAAGGTATAACTGTATAAAATATTGGATACATTAAAAAATACTGGGCACAATGGAAGAAAATATAGAAAGATATTTAAAAGGCCAGGTTTACTGATTTGATAGAGGCTAAGAGAACCCCATGGAAGCAGGAGCAGCATCCACTTCCGAAATGGCTTGCCTCTGGAAACTCTATGTAGGAACAGTGCTCAGGCCTTTCATTCATAGGGTCATGAGTCATCTGCAAATTGACGGAACCTAACAACAACAAGAGAACCACAAAGATTATGACTCTGGGTTATCCTTTGAACCTGGAACAAAATCCATCCCCTGAATCAACATTCATTGAAAACACAGAATGGAATTTAATGTGATAAATGCCACCAGGGTAGCAATCATTCTTTGTTGTTGTTGTTGTTATGTGCCGTCGAGTATCTTGAGACTCATAGCGACCTTATGTACAACAGCCCTGAACTCTGCTGTGTCCTGTGTCAATCGCACTGTCTCTGA
>NW_006399873.1:4019554-4021391 GCF_000299155.1 Elephantulus edwardii
TCTTGACATTGAGCCTCAATCCATATTGTAGGCTGCAGTCCTTGACCCTGTGCAGCAGGTGCTTCAGGTCCTCTTCAGTTTCAGCAAGCAGGGTTGTGTCATCTGCATAAGGCAGATTGTTGGTAAATCGCTATACATCACAGGCGACTCAATGGCACATCTTCCCAGGTAACACTGAAGATGCCAAACCTCGCGATATTTGTTCCTCAGGCCACGCAGACAGGGTGCCGTGCAGACAGAGTATAAGGAGCCTCACTGGCAGAAAGGTGGACATCTAAAGGGTCCATCACACACAATCATTCTTTAGAATAACCGATTACCTAGGGTTAAAAGAACAATATTTGCCCAAGGATAAAGTCATGAAAGCAGGAAAAAGTATAATAGAAAGATTAATGGAAAAGATAATTAGAAGGAAGAACTGAGATAAATGAGTTTTGCATTCAGTTAGATGAAACAAAGTATATGTGAAAGATTGAATGAAAAAATAAATAGGCTGTGTAAATTTTTCACTCAAAACACAATATAAAAAGACGACTGTACCCAGGACAGAAACTACTTAGGTTGGAGAACCTGGATATGCCATTCTGAAGAAAAAATATATTAGACTTTAGGAAAGGGGCCTACAGTCAGGTGAGACACTCACTCCTGTTGTTGCTGATTGCCTTTAAGTTGAGCACAACTTATAGGGACCTATGACCAAAAGGCTTGAAGTCCCTCTACAACTATCAACACTTATCAAACTTCATTGAGTTTCCAGAGGCATGCTATTTAGGAAGTGGATGCCACTCCTGTTTCCAAACCTGTTATAGTATATTTTTTGTTGTTATGTGCCATTGAGTCGCCTGTGATGTATAGCGACCCTATTTATAACAGCTCTGAACCCTTCCCTGTCCTGAGCCATTTTCACTAAATCCGACTCCCCAACCTCCATTGCTCCAGGTACTGTATCAATCCATCTCATCTGGGGTCTCCTACTCCTGCGCTGTCTGTCCACCCTTCTGAGCATGAATGTCCTTCTCCAAAAACTGATCTCTCCTGGCCACATGTCCAAAATAAGTGAGGCATAGTTTCAAAATCCTCACCTCCAATGAGAAACGTGGTTTCACCCTCTTCAAGACAAATCTATTTGCTTTCTTGGCAGTCCATGGTATGTTCAAGGGTCTTTTCCAGCACCACAACTTGAAGGCATCTATTCTTCTGTCATCCTTAGTCATTGTCCAACTCTCTGAAGCATAACAAATTGAGAGGACTATGGCCTGGATCATGCGCACATTTGTATCTAGGCTGAAAACATTGCTCTTCAGTACAATGGAGAGGTCCATGTCAGCAGATTTTCCCAGTGCAATTTGTCTTTTGATTTCTTTACTGTTGCTGTTAAGAGTGTTGACTTTGGACCTGAGCAAGCTGCAATTGTTAACAACCTCAATCTCTTCTCCACTTAATATGATGCTGCTAATTGGCGCAGTGGTAAGAATCTTTGTCTTCCTGATGTTGAGCTTCAATCCATAAGGAAGTCTATATTCCTTGGCCTTTTGCAGCAAGTGTTTCAGGTCTTCTTTAGTTCCACAAAGCAAGATTGTGTTATCTTCATATTATAGGTTATTAATAAGTCTTCCTCCAATCTTGATGTCACACTCCTCCTCATAAAGCCTGCTTCCCGAATGATCTGTTATATATATACAATAACAGGGTAGAGGGAGAGACTGCATTCCTCATGCACTCCTTTCCTGATTTTGAACCATGAAGTGTCTCCTTGCTCTATTGAGAAAACTGCTTCTTGGTCCAAGTATGTTGTTGTTGTTGTTATATGCCGTTGAGTCGCCTGCGACTCATAGCG
>NW_006399873.1:4023266-4029665 GCF_000299155.1 Elephantulus edwardii
ATATCCTCCCACAACTCATCTGGCCTTCGTTCATTAGTGTTCAAAGCCTCAAATCTGTTCCTGAGATGGTTCTGAAATTCAGGTGGGATATACTCAAGGTCATATTTTGGTTGCCTCGGATTTGGTCCAAGTATAGGTTTCATATAAGCACCATCAAGTGTTCTGAGATTCAAGCCATTAATTAAAAATGCTATGGGTAGAATTTTTTATTATTCAAGAAGCATTAAAAGCAGGTAGGAGTATACAGAGTCACTGTACCAAAAAGAATTGGCTGACACAGAAGAATTTCAAGAAACAACATATGAAAACGGGGCAATGGTGATGAAGGAGGAAGTACAGGCTGCTCTAAAGGACTTGGCTAAAAATACAGCCCTAGGAATTGATGGAATACCAATTGAAATATTTCAGCAAACAGATGCTTGCCTGCATGTGCCTACCAATTTGTGCCAAGAAATCTAGAGGGCAACTACTTGGCCAACTGTTTCAAAGAGATCCATATTTATTCTCATTCCAAACAATGGTGACCCGATGATAGAGCTTCGAAAATTTCACACACTAGCAAATTCTGCTGAAGATTATCCATAAAAAATCTTGAACAATATATTGACAGGCAACTAACAGAAATACAGGTTGTGTTTAGAAGAGGTTGTGGTACTAGGGACATTATTGCTAATGTTAGATGGATTTAGTCAGAAAGCAGAGAGTACCAGAAGAATGTCTATCTACTTCATTGACTATATAAAGGCATTTGACTGTGTGGATCACAATAAATTGTGGCTAACCTTGAAGAAAATGGGAATCTCAGAAGAGCTGATCATGCTTATACTTATTCGTAGGGCTGGTATATTGAAGTGCTATGGAGGAAGCTATCCACAAACACTGGAAAGAAAATCCTTAAGTGTATAGCCTGGTAACACCACTCTGCAGACCAAAGAAGGCAACGAACTTCAGGAGATGGAACTATGATCAAATAATAAATTCATTCTCAGAGTCAGCAGTTTGAGTTGCTAGGGAGGGAAAGGTCTGCAATTCTCCGAGAGAAAAACTTCTCCAGTTGGGGAAATTGTCTGTGTCACTCTGCAGAGTGACTTTAGAAGAGGGGGTTGCAAAAAGGTGATCCCTTATCCCAAGGATGCACTGTAGACTAGAAGAGACCAGAAGGACTTTAGGAAAGGTAAACTTTACCAAGTCACAGCCCCAAAAAGGACTTCCAGTAGAGCAAGTTGCCAACTGTTACAGAAGGAAAGCTTGATGTCTGTAACTGATCAATAACATCATAAAGTTAAAAAAAATCCAAATAAAAAAAACACCACCACTATAAACAACTTATGCAGACACAATGAAAATGATGTAGCATAAAACAAGAAAAATTCATACAATGCCAAGAAATCAGTAGGCAGCTTAAAACATTGTACAAAAACAAAATAAGCCTTCTCCCTTAAAAGCAGAGCATATTAAAGACCCAGTGAATACTCCAGAAACAAGAAATCAGACAAAATACACTGACAGAGAGTGATGTAAACCACTAATGGAGAAGGTATAAACGATGGAAAAAATAATTAAAGCCATAAATAAAATGAATACCCCACAGAGAGGGGATTAAAAGAAATATATCTTTATGAGGAACATTAAAAACCAGAAGTGAAATAGTAAAACATGGAAGAAAATTCAAATTATAGATAAATCAGCATAAAAACTTAAAAATATCACAAGACATAGAAATTATAATCAACACAGTACTAGAAATAAAACAAATCAATGAAAATGCAATCCAGAATATCAAGACCAAAAGCCAGAAGTTTCCAACATGCTGGAGAGAGAAAAAAACAGACAGTGAGCTAGAAGGCAAGACTCTCAGTGGGAGCATATTAGAAGGAAAAACAGAGAGGAGATTGGCAGAAAATGGATAAAACTCTAGGATCATGTGTGATAACATCAAAAGGAACAACATAGATAGGATCAGAATTCCAGAATATGAGGGACCAAGGAAGCACTGAGAAAATTAAGTCATTCTATGAAGCAAGCATATGAATAACAAGAAAATCCATATTTAAGAAGCTCAGTGAACACTAAGCAGAAAAAGACCCTAAAAAAAGAAAACCCAAACCAACATTAAGACATGTCATTATAAAACTATCCCAAAGTCACAGATAAGGATAGAATACTAAAAACAGCATGAGAAAACAAATAGTTACTTACAAAGTAGATCCAATTTGATAAAGGTATGATTTCTCAGCAGAAACCATGTGAGAAAGACAATTGGATAGCATGTACATAAGGTTGAAAGAAACTAATTTCTAGCCAAGGTTCTTGTACCCAGTAAAGCTGTCCATCAAATATGAAGGCAAAATTAGGTCCTTTTAAGAAAAGCAAAACTTAAGGAACTTATGAAAAGAAGATCAATGATACAAGAAATTCTAAGGGAAGTCCTTCTTACAGAGCAGCCAAAGAAAGTCATATAGTCATCGTAACTAGAGATAACAAAAGAAAAATTCATAAAAGTGGCAGTGATAAAATCTGTTGTGTCAATAAGTACAGTTGGTATGAATAGATAAAAAGCATTCATGAAGAAAAAAAACCCCAAAACCAAAAACTCAAAACAAATCTCAAAGCGAATAAAAAAGCAACATCCCAAATAAAAAACTCCAAACCAAACTTGTCAATGTATTCAGGGTATGGCATCCTTTTAAAAATCTATTTATATTCTTCTCAAGTGCTCATGGTACGTTCTCTAGAACTAAAAATGTATTAGGACACAAAGCAAGTTACAACAAAATTAAAAACATTGACATAATACAAAATATATATTAAAACAAAAATGTCATAAAAATAGAAATTAATTACAAATGGGTAAAATTTATGAAAACACCTACATGGGAGCTAAATAATATCTTCCTAGAATATGATTAAGTTATAGAAGAAATAAAAATGAAATTAAAAAGTTCTCAAAACAAATGACTATAAAAATATAGCTTACCAAAAAGTCTAGGGTACAGCTAAAGTAATCTTCAGGGAATTGTTCATAGGAATAGGCAGACAAACACATAAAAGAGAAAGTTATTATTGTTGATTGCCTTGAAGTAGAGCATGCCTCATGGTGACCCTATGAACAAAAGGCCTGGAGACTTTCTATAACTATCGACATTTACCAAAGTTCATAGAGTTTCCGGAGGCATGTTGTTTAGGAAGTGGATGCCGCTCCTGCTTCCAAACCTGTCTTAAACTGGGAGCTTCACCAAACACTGTCCGTCATGGGTAACCGTTATGGTATTTGATACTCTAGTGGCACAAAGTTCAGCATCATAGCAATCCCAGGTTAACTCAGTACAGCATATTGATAGAAGAGTGCTGTACCACTTAGAAGACTGTTCCTCTAAAACATAATAACAACCAATTTCAAAAAGAAGAGTGGAGTAAAATTAATGACCTAACTCAACACCTTCATCAAATAGAAAAAGAACAACAATATAACCCCACATTTACTACAAGGAAGAAAATTATAAGGATAAGAGCTGAAATTAATTAAATAGAAAACAGGGGAAAAAAAAACAATTGAAGCCATCATTAAGACCAGGAGCTGGTTATTTGAAAGGTTAAATAAAAACATTGGTAAAGTTAACAGAAGAAAATAAGAAGACACAAATAATACAAAGGGAGGAAGGGGTGAGACAAGAGGGGTGACGATGGATGGGGCAAAACCACAGGTTTACACAATTTAGTGAGTGGAGGGAGTGGGTGAAGAAATGGGAAGGATACAGCAGGGACCTAAAAGGACAGAGTAATGATGGGTATGGTTCAAGGTGATTAATTTTATAAAACGTAACGCATGGGAAAGATTGTATGAAACACAATGTGAATGAAGAATAGTGTGAACAAAAAGAAAAAGAAATCATGAAGGTAACCTCACAACAGAACCAGATGAAATTAAATCAATAACCTAAGAATATTGTGAAAAGGTATACTCCTACAAATTGAAAATCTAGAGGAAATGGACAATTCCTTGAAACTCAAACCCTACCCATATTGATATGAACAGATGTAAAACACTTGAACAGACCCATCACAAAAGAAGAAATTGAGCAAGTCATAAAGAAATCTCCTCCTAAAAAAAGTCCTGGCCCAGATGGCTTCACAACTGACTTTTACCAAACATTCAGAGATCTATAGGCAATTCTAGTTAAATTATTTAAAACAAAAACAAACCAGGAAAAATAGAAAGCAAGAATATAAAAAATAGGTTAAGACATTACCAAAAAAGAAAACTAAAGACCATTATCTTGCATGAATATATATGCAAAACTCTTAACAAAATCCTAGCCAATAGAATTCACAAAAACATAAAAAACTTCCTCATGACCAAGTGAGATTCATAACAATTATGCAAATGGTTCAACATAAGAAAGGTATATACACAAAACCAGGACCTAACATCATTCTCTATGGAGAAAAACTAAAGGCATTTCCCTTGCAAATATGGACTAGAGGATAATATTGAATAAGAAGGTATCTTTTATTATTCACTATTGTATTGGACATTCTTGCTAGGGATATACAACAAGAGAAGGAAATAAAGGCATCCAGATAGGCAAAGAGGTGGTAAAACTGTGACTGTACGTAGATGATATGATATTGTACACAAAAAGTCCCTAGGACTGAACCACAAACTGTTAAACCTTGTACACCAAGTTAATAGTGTACCTATGTGTAGAGGGACAGCGCAGGAGGGGAAGACCATCTATGAGGAGGATTGATTCAGTGACTGGGATAATCGGGATGGGTGTGTCAGAGGCAATGTGATTGGCACAGGATAGAGCATGGTTTAGAGCTGTTGTACATAGGGTCGCTACGAGTCGCAAATGACTCGACGGCACATAATAACAAACAACATGCATAGCTATGTTTTTACTCCGGTATTATTAAGGTATTACTCACCTCTTAACAGAGCACATGCACTATTTGAATCATCCAGGACATCCTTGTGTCTCTTAGGAATATTGAATGATGTGGAGTGATGCAGGTAATGTGTAATATTTAATAACATTTATAAAATCTATTCTGACAATAATGCATGAATTGTCAAAAGTAATAGCATGTGTGACTAAAAATGAAGTTTTATGGGTTGTTGGGTTTTTTTACTTTGAATTTTTGTGTGTGTGTGTGTGATTATTTGGTGAGAATTCTGTCCTTTGTTACCTAGTGCTGCTATAACGGCAATGCCACAAATAGTAGAATTTAATCACAAGGAATTCATTTACTCCATAGACATTTTAATTTGGAGAATCAGCTTTAGAAGAACTCAATAATTCTGGAGGATGGTCTTTATCCCTCTTCAGCTTCTCTCATCATCAGTTACTTGGTGATCTTCATACAGTCTTGCATTCATCATTCCCATATATGCTTCTTGGCTTCTGTACCTAATCTGCTTTTTTTAATATCTCAGAAATAAATGGATTAAAACACACTCTACACTGATATGGCCTCTTTAACATAACAAAGAAAATCTCATTCTGAAATGAGATTACATCCATAAATTTTATAACACCCATTTTAATTTATAACAGATTCTCTCATGTTATGTTGTTGTGTGCCATCAAGTTAGAACTGACCCATAGCTGGTCCTACAGTGTGTTTTCAGAGACAGTTAATCACATGCAAGGAGATTGCCCATCCTTCTCCTGCATTCTTTCATAATAAGCCCAATTATAAATTTCTTGGATCTTAATGTTAAACACTTCTAGCTCTATACATAGACAAAACATTTCTAGCTCTATACATAGACAAGTTCTTGAACTTGTCTAAAAATAGGTTTTACCAATTGAATAGTTAGGAGTACAATATCTCACATGCTTGTCATGATAAGTAAAAGAGGTAATTAATACAAATCAATGCTTCACGAATTCTGAAACAAAAATGAAAAATATAGGAATCATAATTATAATCATAAATACAAATCATTCATTAATTCCAGGTGATTGACCAGGTTCTGAGTTTATTTTGAGCTGATAATTTCAATGACTTAATTTATCTTCTATATTTCAAAACCAATCTCTCAATTACAGAATATTCTACATAATATTAATGTGAAAAGAAAAAATAGTTATAACATTCTGTGCACTTGAACAATAATGCAGTGTTGATTTTGTTGTGTTCTGTTCAGTCACAATTGATTGATAGTTGACCCTTCAGTGCATTTTCAGAGGTTGCAAATCATGCGGAATGAGATTGACCATAATTTTAATGTGGAATAGGTGATTGATTCAAACAGTGCACTTTTGGTTTTGTAGTGAAATTTCTTACCAAAAGACCACCAAATCTCCTTGAATGATAATGAAAATAATATAAATGTTTTTAAAATCTTCAAAATTTTAATGTACTTTTAAATAGATTTTTTTTGTTTTT
>NW_006399873.1:4031087-4043101 GCF_000299155.1 Elephantulus edwardii
TTATTTCAATCATTCCCTGGCGTTGTTGGTGTTGTGTACCATAGAGAACAAACCTATAACTGACACTCAGATGGGTTTTCAGAGGCAGTTCATCGTATGGAATGAGATAGTTCATCCCTCTTCCATGCAACAGCTGGTTACCTTGAACTGTTTGCCTTTGGGATTGTAGTGCAGCTTCCTGACACTAGGCTATCAGTGTTCTCATGCATTATGTTTTATAAAATTAACCACCATTGGACTGTGCCCATCATTACCCTGAGTCAATCACTGCCTTTATAAGAAGCCTTCACTTAGGTTTTTTAGGCTATAAGTTGGGTGTTGTTTTTTTCCCTCTCATAGAGATTGTTCATTTTTTCTAGTGAAGCCAACTGGTGGATTCTAAGTGCTGATCTTTGAGTTAACAGGCTAAAGTTGTTATACACTCTGTCAGTATGAAATAATTCTTCTATTATAAGAACAGATATAGAAAAATATGTATGCTGAGTGCCTTTGATATGATAGATGAGGTTTTAAATAATTCTACCTTGGCACCAGTAGACAAGAAATCAAAAGATGTATTGCTACAGGCAAGTCTGCTGTTAAGACCATTCCAAATTACTGAGGAACAATGATGTCAGTTTGAAGACAAAAGTGCATCTGATTCAGGTCATGTATTGTCTTTTCAATCACTTACTATGCATCTGAGAGTTAGGTAATGAATAAGGATGATAAAAAAGAATTAATGCCTTTGAGTTGTCGTGTTGTGGAAGAGTACTGAACATGTTATGGTCTGCCACCAGGGATGTGTCCTATATCAGTACCTTTTCAATTTATATGTGGAACAGATAATCCAGGAGGCTGGGCTCTATGAAAAGTGTGGCATTAGGATTGGAGGTAGACTCATCAGTAATCTATGTTATGCAAATGACACAAGCCTGCTTGCTGAAACTGAGCAGGACCTGAAGTACTTGATAGAGAAGGTCAAGTACTACAGTATTCAATATGGATTGAAGCTCAACACGAAGAAAACAAAGGTTCTCATCGCTGGGTTGATTGGCAGCATCATGATAGATGCTGAAGAGATTGACATTGTTGACAGCTTCAGTTTGCTTGGCTCTACAATCAACACTCTTGTTACCAGCAGCATGGAAATTAAGAGATGAATTGCACAGGGAAAGTCTGCTCTCAGAGACCTCTCCAAGATACGGAGGAGCAACAATATCAGTCTGGAGACTAAGGTGTGCCTGATACAGGCCATGGTCTTTGCAATTACTTGCTATGTCAGGAAAATGACTAAGGATGATAGAAGGAGAATTGATGCCTTTGAGCTGTGGTGCTGGGAAAAGAGTATTGAATATACTATGGACTGCTAGGATAAGTCAAACAAGTGTGTCCTAGAGAAGGTGAAGTCAGGCTGTTCCTTGGAGGCAAGGATTCTGACATACTATGGACGTGTTGCGAGGCAGGATCAGGCTTTGAAGAATATGTCATGATTGGGAGGATGGATGGACAGCGCAGGAGAGGAAGACCTTTGATGAAATGCGTGTCATACTTTGGACGTGTTGCGAGGCAGGATCAGGCTTTGAAGAAGATGTCATGATTGGGAGGATGGATGGACAGCGCAGGAGAGGAAGACCTTTGATGAAATACGTGTTGCAAGGCAGGATCAGGCTTTGAAGAAGATGTCATGATTGGGAGGATGGATGGACAGCGCAGGAGAGGAAGACCTTTGATGAAATGCATTCATTCCATCACTGGGGTAATGGAGGTAGACATGTTGGAGACAATAAGATTGGCAAGGGATAGAGCAGAGTTTAGGGCTGTTGTCCATAAAGTAGCTATGATTCACAGGTGACTGAATGGCACATAACAACAACAAAAACAAGTCCATATTTAGATGAAAAGCAGATTGAAACACAAAACTATTAAAATAGATTCAGGTTTAAAGAAAACACACAAAATTTTTAAAAATATGTATGAGAACAATGACAAATAATTACTCTAAAAACAAAGATGAGAAGGAAAATAAACAGAGCAAGAAAATAGAATAGCTAGAATGTAAAGATTTTATTGACACATTGTGAAGCATGAAACTAATATTGACAATTTGTGAAGAAATTATCAAATTGGAGTAAAATTTCTTCATGATTTTCCATTGAAAAGATAATACAATATTATTTAAATGGAAATTAAACATTTTATTATGTTACTTGTTGTTTGGTTCCATTCTATGTGTGTAGAAAAGATCAGGTTTAATTCAATTTCCAGGATTTTGTCTTTACAGAAAGGATCCCTGGTCACGTGGGATGTTACATGTTAAGGTGCTAACCAAAACGTTCATAGTTTAAAACTATTACTTCTCCCAAGGAAAAAGACAGTATGCATAAAGATTCAAATCCTCAGAAACAAATGAAGAGTCAAAATAAATTGGAATTTAATATAAAGCACTTTGGTTTTCTGATTTTCATCTTTTGCAAGCTCATAATTTTAATTTTTAAATGTTTTTTAGCAAAGGCATTTGACTGTGTGGATCATAAAAAACTGTGGCTAACTATGAGAAAAATGGGAATCCCAGAATACTTGATTGTGCTAATGTGAAACTATACTTGGACCAGGAGGCAGTCATCAGAACAGAGCAAGGAAACATTGCATGGTTCAAAATTGGGAAGGGCGTACGCCATGGATGTAGCCTATCTTCATACCTTTTCAATTGCTACACAGAACAGATTATCCTGGAGGCTGAGCTCTATGAGGAGAAATGTGGCATCAGGATTGGAGGAAGACTCATCAACAATCTGCATTATGCAGATGATACAACCCTGCTTGCTGAAACTGAGAAGGACCTGAAGCACTTGCTGTGGAAGGTCACGGACTGCAGTCTTCAGTATGGATTGAAGCTCAATGTCAAGAAAATAAAGATTCTCACCACTGGGCTGATGGGCAGTATTATGATGGATGGTGAAGAGATTGAGATTGTTCACAGTTCTGGTTTGCTTGGATCCATTTTCAACTGCCTTGGTACCAACAGCCAGAAAAATAAAAGACATATTGTGATGGGAAAGTCTGCGGTTAGACACCTCTCTAAAGTGCTGAAGAGCAAAGATGTCAGTCTGGAGACTAAGGTGTGTCTGATACATGCCATAGTTTTGTAATCACTTGCTATGCATCAGAGAGAGGGACATTGACTAGGGATGGTAGAAGAAGAATTGATGCCTTTGAGCTGTGGTGTTGGAGAAAAGTATTGAATATACCATGGACTGCTAAGAAAACGAACAAGTTTTTCCTGGAAAGTGTGAAACCGGGCTGCTCCTTGGAGGCAAGGATTCTGAAACTTCCTCTGACATATTTTGGACATGTTGCAAGGAGGGACCAGAACTTGGAGAGGGAAATTATGCTTGGAAGAGTGGAGGGACAGTACAGCAGAGGAAGACCCTCGATGAGAGGGATTGATTCAGTGACTAAGGTAATGGAGGTAGGTGTGTCTGAGATAGTGAGATTGGCACAGGATAGGACAGAGTTTAGGGCTGTTGTACATAGGGTCACTATGAGTCACAGGTGACTCAACAGCACAGAACAACAACATTAGTTTTTATTCAATCACACATGTACAATTAACTTTATAACATTCATTACACTAGTATAATTGTCATTAATTACACAGCCTTATTGAAACCTCACATTACCCTTGTTTCCTCTTCACTCTACGCATCCATTTGTTAATGTCTGTTCCTTCTCTCTCCTGCCCACCTGCCTGTCAATCCTCCACAAATGGTTTTTTGTGAAAATATTTTCTGTTACCAGCTCATCTTCCCATGAAAATACTGAGTGGATGTGACGTATCAATCTTTACTTAGCAACTAAGTGCTTAACCTTTTTGTACCCAGTTTTTGTTCAGTGCCACTGAATTGAGTACAATGCACAGTGACTCTACGAACAATAGATCTGAATGCTGGCTTACCCTGTGCCATCCTTACAATTTCTAACACACTTGAGACCATTGCTGCAGTCACAACATAAATCCAACTAGTTCAGGGTCTTCCACTCTTTTACTAATCCTCCTCCTTTCCAGGTATGATGTACCTCTCCAAGGAATGTTGTTGTTACGTGTTGTCAAGTCACCCAAAAGTTATAGCTCCCTTATGTACAACAGCTCTGAAGACTGCCCTGTCCTAAGTCTCACTGACTCCAACACACCTGCCCCCATTGCCCTAGTCACTGCATCATTCCATATGTATCAGAGGTCTTCCTCTCCTGCTCTGTCCATCCACACTTCTGAGCATGATGTCCTTCTCCAAAGACTGGTCCCTCCTGGCCACACACCCAAAGTATGTGAGATGGTTTCACTTTCTCCAAGACAGACCTATATGTTTCCTTGGCAGTCCATGGTATGTTCAAGATTCTTCTCTAACACTACAACTCAAAGGCACCAATTATTCTATCACCCTTAGTCATTATCCAGCTCTCTGATGTATAGCAAGTAATTGGCGAGACCATGTACCATTGTAGCACCCACTGTGTCAAGCCACAATTAGATAGAGACCTCTTCAAATTACAAAGGAGCAGTGGTGTCAGTTGGAAGACCAAGGTACACCTGATTCAGCCCATGGTCTTATCAATCACCTGAAATGCATCTGAAAACTAGCCAATGAATAAGAATGACAGAAGAATTAATGAATTTGAATGGTAGTGTTGGAAAAGAGTACCAAACATCCCATTAACTATGAAAAGAATAGGCAGAGATGTTCTTAAAAAATTGCGCCCAGAATGTTTCTTGGAGGCAAGGATGTTGGATCCTTGTTTCACACACATTGGACATGTTGCCATAAGAGGCCACTCCTTGGAAATGGACATAATGTCTGGAATAGTGGATGGTCAAAAAAAGAAAGAAAAAAAATCCTCTTTTTTAAGAGGAGAATTCTCAGTGAGATGGATCAACATAGCAACTAGAACAATGACCTTAAGTGTATCACAGATGATGAAGATGACATGGTATAAGATAGGGCCTAGATCTGCTGTCCATAATGTCGTTCTGAATCATACTCAACTGGATAGCACTAAGAAATGACAATATCCCTTGGGATTGTTAAAAGATTTGGTTTTTTTACCATTATGTATTGAGTTTGTAGAAATATTCATATATTCAATAAAATTATAATTTTTACTGTCCTGGGTTAAATGTCATAATGCAGTTGTGGGCAATATTATAATTTTAAATGGAAATTGCATTTCTCTATACTGTTGTTGTTGTGTACCATCAAGTATTAACTGACCCACAGCTGACCCTCCAGCAGGGTTTTAGAGGCAATTAATTTCACAGGAGGACATTGCCCAGCAGCTGGTCTGATGGATCCCAATCATGTGCTTTTGAGATTGCAGTGCAGCATCTTGCCTTTCAGCCACCAGAGTTTACTCTTCTATTTCTGGATACTTTAATAAGGTGATTATTCACCTTCCTTTCACTTCTTTATTTACTTTTCATTCAATTCAATCATTAATATATCTTTTGTTTTAGAACATTAATTACAACTGTATAATGTCATTATTTACATCTTATGAAAACCTCACTATACCCTTCCTTTCGCTTCACCATATTCATACATTTACCAATTTCTTCTACCTCTTCTTCCCCTCCTATCTCTTTCAATCCTCCAGGTCTCTGAAAATACTGTAAATAAAAAAGGGGGGGCATAGATAGCTACAATCTCAGAGGTGGAACTCAGATTAAAAACCTATCAATATGAGGAAAAACAGTTGTAAAAATCCTTTAATAGTTTGAGCGTGTTGTTGTTGGATTTGTTATGTGCTGTCCAGGCACTTGCAACTCATAGAACCCCTATGTACCACAGCCCCAAACCCTGCTCTATCCTGTGCCAATCTCACTGTCCCTGACACACCTACCCAAGTTAACCCAGTCTCTGAATCAATCCACCTCACAGAGGGTCTTCCTCTCCTGTGCTGACCCTCCAGCCTCCTAAGCATGACGTCTTTCTCCAAGGATTGGTCTCTTCTTGCAACTTGTTCAAAATACATCAGACAAAGCTTCAGAATCCCTGCCTCCAAGGAGCAGCCTGTTTTAATCCTCTCAAGGATAAATCTGTTCATTTTCTTAGCAGTCCAGGGAATATTCAATACTCTTCTTCAACACCACAGCTCAAAGGCATAAATTCTTCTATCATCCCTAATCTTTGTCTAGCATTCAGATGCATAGCAAGTGATGGCAAAGGCCTGTATCAGGAGCACCTTAGTCTCCAGAGTGACAATTGCTCTTAAGTACTTTGGAAAAGTCTCTAACAGCAGTTTTTTTCTATTGCAATGCATCTTCTAAAATCCTGGCTGCTGGTGCCAAGAGTGTTAACTATGGAGTCAAATAAACTAAAGTTGTTAACAATCTCAGTCTCTTCACCATTCATCCTGATGCTGCCAATTATCTCAGTGGTGAAAATCTTTGTTTTCGTGATATTGAACCTTAATCCAAATTGAAGGCGGCAGCCCCTGACCTTCTGCAACAAGCATTTAAGTTCCTCCTCAGTTTCAGCAAGCAGGGTTGTGTCATCTGCATAATACAGACTATTGATAAATTTTTCTCCAATCCTGATGCCACACTTGTTCTCATACAGCCCAGTCTCCCGGATAACCTGTTCTGCATTTAGGTTGAAAGGGTATGGAGATATGACACATTCATGGTGTACCCCCTTCTCAAAACCATTCAGTGTTTCCTTGCTCTGTTCTGAGGACTGCTTCCTGGTCCAAGTATAGGTTTCACATTATCCCAATTAAGTGTTCTTGAGTTCCCATTGTTCTCAGAGTCAGCCACAATTTTTTGTGATCTACACAGTAAAACACCTTTGCATAACCAATGAAACACAGATAGACATTCTGATTTCCACCAAGATCCATCTAACATTAGCTACAATATCCCTACTTTCATGACCTATTCTAAACCCAGTCTGCACTTCTGGCACTTCTGCTGATTCATTGTTCCAGTCATTTTTGGTCAATTATCAGCAGAATCTTGCTTGCTTGTGATATTAATGATATTATTCAATAATTTCCACACTCTATTTGCTCTCCTTTCTTTGAATTAGGAACAAATGTAGATATCTTCAAGTTAGTTAGCCAAGTGGCTGTACTCCAGATTTCTTGACACAATTTGGTGAGCACATAAGGGCAGCGTCTGTTAGTTGGAATACGCCTCTTGGTATACCATCAATTCCTGGGGCCTTATTTTTTGCCAATTCCTTCTAAGCAGCTTGAACTTCTTCGTTCATCATCATGGGCTCTTGTTCATATGTTATTTCATGAAATTCTTCTGTGTCTGCCAGTTCCTTTTGGTACAATGACTCTGTATACTCTTTCCATCTTCTTTTAATACTGCCTGGATCATTTAATATTCTTACCAAAGCATCCTTAAGTATAGCAACTTGAGGGTTGAATTTGTTCTTCATTTTCTTCAGCTTAAGAATGCTGAGCGACTTCAGCCCTTTTGATTTTCTTACTTCAACTCCTTGCACATTACAATGTAATATTTTACTTTGCCTTCTCGAGGTATCTTCTGAAATCTTCTGTTCAGCTCCTTAATATCTTGATTTCTTTTCAGTGCTTTGGCTTCTCAGCACTCTAGTGAAATATTCAGAGTCTCTTCTGACATCCATTTTGGTCTTTTCTCCTTCTTAGTCTTTGTAATGACCCTTTGCACTCTTCCTGGATGGTATCCTCCCACAATTCATCTGGTTTTCACTCATTTGTGTTCAAGGCCTCAAACCTGTTCCTGAGATGGTTTTGAAATTCAGGTGGGATAGACTCAGGTCATATTTTGGTTCCTGTGGATTTGATTTAATTTTTCTTAGCTTTACCTTGAACTTGCACATGAGTAGTTGGTCGTCTGTTTCACAGTCAACAACCGGCCTACTTTTCACTGCTTGTATTGAGCTTCTCTAACAGTTCTTTCCACAGATGTATTCAGTGTGATTCCTATGCATACCATCAGGTGAAATTCATGCTTATAACCTGTGTTTATGTTTCTTATAAAATGTATTTGCAATGACTAGAGCATTGATTGTGTAAAATAGAGTGTAAGAATTATAAATGTTAGAAAACTAGTGAAAAGCGAAGCAGCATGTATGAACACAGAAATTCTAATCAATAATAAGATGAGATGGACCCACTTTGGTCGCTTTAAATAAGATATTATATTTATTATTATTATTATTATTATTTATGCTGAGAATATAAAAAAGGAAAAATAGTATTTATTCCCTAAGGATATGAATTATTATCTGCATAGGTTAGTATTAGAAAATTTGGATGTATCAAGTAAAAATTAAATCTAGGTTTATCACTTTAAATTAGTTCAGTTTCTTTTAGGACAGAGTTGAAGTTGTCAGGATATTAAAAGTGGTAATTATGCTTACTTTGATGTTGTAATTCTATGGTTAAAGGCCTTTGGTTCCCATTCCTATTTGTTTGGCAGCTTTCCCAGCCAGTAAATTCACTTCAGTGGTTTCCTAGAGGACAACAGGGGCTTTTCAATAGAGAAATCTCAGTGAGCTATGTTTAGAAAGAATTGTTTGTTTCCTGCATTGAAACATTGGCCTACTTCCATTCAATATGTGTATCAAATAAGTTATTTTATACATGGGTACATTAAAAAAGTATATGTAGTGCAAAATGTTGTACAACATCAGAAATATGAAATTTCAAGCCTAATTTTCAAATAAATTTTGGAGGGTAGAGACATATAAAAAAAAATCCTTAAACAAATTAGCATTATTTACACATGAATTCATCTTTTTGAGCAATCCTGGATTTGCTCACCAGTCTGTACTAGGAAATTTTAAAGAAAATCTCCCTACAAACTAATCGGAAAATATTCATATTTTCCACATTCCCAATAAAGGTGATCCAACACAATGTGGAAATTATTGAACAATATCATTAAGATCACACGTAAGCAAAAACTGTTGAAGATCATTCAAAATTGAATTGAATAGCATACTGAGAGAGAACAATTATAAATTCAAGATAAGTTTGGAAGAGACCTTGGCACTAGGAATATTATTGTTGAAATAAATAGTCTTGACTGAAAGCAGATAATATCAGAAAAATGCTTATAAGTTTATTATTGATTGTGAAAAGACATTTCACTGTGTGGATCACAACGAGATATGGCTAACCTTGAGAGGAATGAAAATTAGAGAACACTTAATTGTTATTATTGTTGTTATGTGCCATGAAGTCACCTGTGACTCAAAGCAACCATATGTACAGCACTTCTGAAGCCTGCCTTGTCCTGATCCAGTCTCACTGACTCTGACACACCTATACCCATTGTTCCAATTACTTTATCAATCTATCTCATCCAGGGTCTTCCTCTCCTGCACTGTGCCTCCAACATTCCAAGTAAGATGTCTTTCTCCAAGGACCAGAACCTCCTAGCCATGTGCCTAAAGTATGTGAGATGGAGCTTCAAAATCCTAGTCTCCAGGGAGAAACTTCTTTCAACTTCTCCAAGACAGACTTGTTTTCTTGATGGTCCATGCTATGTCCAAGACTCTTCTCCAGCACCACAACTCAAAGGCATCAATTCTTCTTTGTCATTTTCCAGATCTCTGACACATAACAATTAATTGAAAAGACCATGGCCTGGCTAAGGTGCACCTTAATCTCTAGACTTACTTAGTTTCTTCTTAGTACTCTGAGAGGTCCCTGATAAAAGATTTTTCCAGTGCAATTTGTATTTTGATTTCCTGACTGCTGGTGCTAAGAGTGTTGATTGTGGAGTTGAGCAAGTTAAAACTGTTAACAACTTCAATTTCTTCTCCATCTATCACAGTGCTGCCAGTTGTCCTAGCGGTGAGAATCATTGTTTTCTTGATATTTAGCTTCTATCCGTATTGAAGATGACATTCCTTGACCTTCTACAGCAAACACTTCAGGTCCTCCTTAGTTTCAGCAAGCAAGGTTTTGTCATCTGCAGAATGCAGGTTGTTGATGAGTCTTCCTCCAATCCTCATGCCTTGCTCCCAGTAAAGCCCAACTTCTCAAACTATCTATTCTGCATATAGATTGAAAAGGTATAGAGACAGGATGCATCCCTGATGCACACCTTTCCTGATTTTGAACCATGCAGTATTTTCTTGCTCTGTTCTGAGGACTGCTTCAGGTTTCACAAAAGCACAATTAAGTGTACTGGAATTTCCATTATTCTCAAGATTAACCACAATTTGTTGTGATCCACATAGTCAAATACCTTTACATAGGCAAAGAAACACAGATAGACATTGCTCTGGAGCTCTTTGCTTTCTGCCAAGACCCATCTGACACTGGCAATAATGTTTCTAGTGCCACGACCTCTTCTATAGCCAGCTTATATTTCTGGTAGTCTTTTGTCTATGCACTGTTACAGTTGTTTGTGGAAAATCTTCAGCAGGTTTTTGTTTGTGTGTGATATTAGTGATAATGATCCATAATTCCTACCCTCTGTCAAGTCACCGTTTTTTGGAATGGGAATATATATATATATATATATGGATCCTTTGTAGTCAGTTGGTCAGGTAGTTATCCTTCAGATTTCTTGGCACAACCTGGAGAGCACATCCAGGGTACTATCTGTTTGTCGAAATATGTCATTGTTATTTTATCAATTCTGGGGACCTTAGTTTTTGCCAAGTCCTTCAGAGCAGCCTGCACTTCATTGTTATTTCATCAATTCTGGGGACCTTAGTTTTTGCCAAGTCCTTCAGAGCAGCCTGCACTTTCTTCTTCATCATTGCCTCTTGATTGATCGTTTTCTGTTTCATGGAATTTTTCTGTGTCAACAAATTACTTTTTGGTACAGTGACTCTTTATACTCTTTCCATCTTCCTTTAGTGCTTCCTGGATCATTCAATATTTTAAATATTGAATATAGCAACTCACAGCTTGAATTTGTCCTTTGTTCCTTTAGCTTAAGAAATGTCAAGTGAGTTCATTCCTTTTGATTTTCCTACTCCAGCTCCTTGCACATTTCATTTTAATTCTTTGTTTTTCTTCCTGAGCTGCCCTTTGAAATCTTCTGTTCAGCCCCTTACCTTATTTCTTCACTTTGCTTTGACTTCATAGAACTATAGTGAAATATTTAGTGTTTCTTATGACATCCAATTTGGTCTTTTCTTCTTTTGTCTTTTAAATGACCTGTTGCATTCTTCATGGATGATATTCTTGATATCCTCCCACAGTTCATCTGGTGTTGAAAACTTCAAACCTGTTCATGAGTCAGTTTTGTAAATTCAGGTAGGATAAAATCAAGATAAAATTTTGGTTCCTGTGGATTTGATTTGACTTTCCTTAGCTTTAATTTGAACTTGATATAAATGAGTAGTTGATGATGTGTCCTGAAATCAGAACCTGGGCTAGTTTTCATTTTTTGTATCAATCTTCTTCAACAATGCTTCCCCTGATGTAATTGTTCTGATTCCTGTGCATCAGGGGAAGTCTGTGTGTGTAGCTTGCATTTGTTTCTTATAAAAGGTATTTGCAATGAAGAAATCATTGTGCATAATTCTTTCATTCTATCTCCATTCTCATTTTTGTTGCTAAATCCATGTTTTCTGACTACTGATAATTCTTTCCTGTTCCCAACTTTTGCATTCCAGTAATCCATCATTATTTTTTTAGGTTTGGGTTTTTTTTAATTTTTATTTATTTATTTATTTATTTTTTTACAGAGGTTTTGGATTTCCATTCATTCATTGCCTCAATTTTCTCCCTGCCTACCCCTCCCCACCAGCTCACTTCCCCCTCCGAAGAGAGAAAAAAAAATTTCTTCATTAGTATACAATTCCCACGTCCCTTCCCCCCACCCCCCACCCCGAGTACACTCCTCTATGCAACCTTAATTCTGGATTCCTGTGCTAACCATAATACTCAATCATATATCACTTCTAATCTGTTCTTTCCCTCATCTGTTTCAATACAATATACATAATTTATCCAGTTTTTTCTGTCATACCCCCACCCTGATGTCAGACCCATTCTACAACAGTGGCACCATGCAG
>NW_006399873.1:4043201-4058688 GCF_000299155.1 Elephantulus edwardii
TGTCAATACAATATATATAATTTATCCAGTTTTTTCTGTCATACCCCCACCCTGATGTCAGACCCATTCTACAACAGTGGCACCATGCAGTATTTGTCCCTTTGTAACTGAGATATTTCACTCATTAATGGATCTTGATTGGATGTTCAATAGATTTCTGACTGCAAAAGTTAATAGAAATCCTCTTTGGCTTTGGTTGTTGATGCATGAATTTAAATGAAAGTGACTCTAACAGATCTTTCATGTATGCTTATAGATATTATCCTGTCACTCTCACAGCATTGCATTTCAAAAGGGACCTAGAAATGGCCTTTTTAACTATGAAACAAACCCCAAAAGTGACTAAAAACATTTTTTCCTCAACTTCTCATCTCCTGTGTAGTAGATTATATGATTGTCTGATTAAAAATATCCCATTCCACACCTTCTCATTTTGCCAATACCTAGTATGTTAATATTTATGTGCTCCATTTCTTTGTCAATACTGTCCAGTTTTCCTACTTCATGCTTTGCACATTCTTATTAGCATCTGCTTACAATTGTTCCTTATCCTTTGTGTTTCCAAATTTGAGGGCTCAGCCTCGGTTGCCATATGTGTTATTTTGTCTGTGTTTGCTCTACTATACAAACAAGCTTGGAAGCAGGAGTGGCATCCACTCCATAATAGCTTGCCTCCAGAAACCCTATGAGCCTTGAAAAAGGATCAAAGTCACACAAGTGTTGAGGACTTTTGTTCATAGAGTTGCTATGAGTCGCCTATGACTCGACGGCACTTAACAACAACAACAATTTATCAGAAAAAAATACTGGTTTTGATTATACAAAGAGTGTCAGTAAAAGTTTTTTTAAGGGAAAAGGTACAACTTATTAATTCAGACAATTCATTTAAATTAGTTCACTGTTTGTAGTATTATTGTTGGTGATGATAGAAATACTAGTGATTAAAATTCAGACTTGACAGCTTTCCTGGTCCCCATATCTCTCAAGTGTAAACAAAATCCCTTTGAAGTAAATAAACCCATTGTTCCTTTTCTCATAGAATCAATTGGATTCTTCATCTTGAATTGTGTTCTGCTAGAAATATCTTTGCGTCACAGTTTCTAACTATACTGTCCTGTTCCAATAAAATGAAAGGCTTTTCTGGTGGAAATGAGGCCTTCATCATGTTTGAAATAAATGCATTTTTCCAAAGATCATTTCAGCTGCACCCTCTCTAAGACATATTTGATTGTTTTCTTGGTCATTCATGGAATGTTCAGTGCTCTTCTCCAACACCATAGCTCAAAGGCATCAATCCTTTTGTCATCCATATTCACTGTCCAGGTCTCAGATGTATAACAAGTGATTGGAAAGGCTATTACCTGAATCAGACGTACCTTAGTTATCAAACTGACATCATTACTTGTCAATAATTTAGAGAGGTTCCTAACTGAAGATTTTTCCAGTGCAATCTATTTCCTTATTTCCTGAATGCTGGTCCCAAAGGTGCTAATTGTGGCTCCAAGCAAGATGTTGCTGGTAGTTTTAATCTGTTCTCCGTCAATCATTATGTTGCCTTTTGGCCTAGAGTAAGAACTTTTCTTGACATTGAGATGCAATCCATACCATACTATGAATATACACCAAGGAAATCAGAACTGAAATGCAAACAGACATATGTACACCAATGTTCATAGAAGCCTTACTCACCATCACAAGAACATAGAAACAGCTTGCATATGTAACCACAACTGAAGGGATTGAGAAATTGTGGTTCAGTAATTACAGAATATTATGCAGCACTCAAGAACAATGATTTCAGAAAATACTACATAACTTGTGAGAGACTGGAGAGCATTATGCTGAGTGAACTAACTCAGTCCAATAAGGGCAAATACTGAGTAAGACCATTCTTGCAAAAAATAGAAGCTTAACAAGTAAAATATATATGGGAATACAAGGAGTAAAGGGGTGAGAACAAGAGTGAGGATGAGTAAGTACAAAACTACAGAGGTGAATAATTTGGTGGATAGAGGAAGGGGTGCAGGAAATGGAAATGTTCCTGTGAGGACTCGAAAAGACATTGTAATATTGGGCAACTTGATATCTATTTTGCCTGAGATTAATATTGCTACTCAACAATAAGCCAAAGCAAAGGGAAGAAATTAGGAATTTAAGGGGCTGAACAGAGGATTTCCAAGGGCAATTCATGAAGACAAATCTAAGTATTATAATGAAATGTACAAAAAGCTGGAGTCAAGAATCAAAAGGGATGAACTTTCTTGGTATTTCTTAAGCTGAAGGAACTGAAGAACAAAATCAAGCCTTGAACTTTATAATGGTATGGGCAGAATATTGAATGATCTAAGGAGTATCAAAAGAATATAGAAGGAGTACACAATTGTATGGAGTACTGTACCAAAAAATAACTGACTGACAGAGAAGAATTTTACAAAAGAGCAATATGAAGTGATAATGGTAATGAAGGAGGAAATTCAAGCTGTTCTGAAGGATTTGGCAGAAAACAAACCCCAGGAACTGATGGTATGTCAACTGACATATTTCAACAAATGGATACTGCCCTGGATATGCTCACCAGTTTTAGACAGAAATCTGACTGAAGAAGATCCATATTTATTTCCATTCTAAAAAAAATGTGAACTCATAGAGTGTAAAAATTATAGAACAATATCATTAATATCATATGCAAGCAAGATCTATAAGCAGCTGAGAGAGTATATCAACAAAGAACTCTCAAATGTGTAAGCTGAGTTTAAAAGAGGCCATGACACTAGAGACATTATTGCCAATAGTAAATGGACCTTAGCTGGAAGCAGAGAATACCAAAGGGATGTTTGTGTTTCATTGACTGTACAAAGGATTTTGAGTGTGTGGATCATGACAAATTGTAGCTAACATTGAGAAGAATGGGGATCCCAGAATGTGTAACTGTGCTCATGTAAATCCTATACTTGGTTCAGAAATCCGTAGTCAGATCAGAGCGAGGAAACACTGTATGGTTTAAATCCAGGAAAAGTGTATACTAGGGATGCATTCTATTCTAATACCATTTCATTCTATCTGCAGAATAGATCGTTTGGGAGGCTGGACTTTATAAAGACCAATGAGGCATCAGGATTGGAGGAAGTCTCATCAATAACTTGCACTATTCATATGACACAACCTTGTTTACCCAAGCTGAGGAGGACCTTGGCATTTGTTGTAGAAGATCAAGGATGGCAGTATTCCATATGGATTGCACTCAACATAAGAAAAACAAAGAATTTCACCACTGGGCCAATTGTCAACATCATGATAGATGAACCAGGGATTGAGAGTATTAACAATTCAGCTTGATTGGTTCCACATTCAACATTCTTAACACCAATATTCAGAAAATTAAAAGACATATTTCATTGAGCAAAATCTGTTGTCAGGGACCTCTTCAGAGTGCTGAAGTGCAATGATGTCTATCAGTCTAGAACCTAAATTGCTCCTGATCCAAGCCATGGCCTTTGCAATTATTTGCTGTGCATCAATGCATTTGAGAGTTCATTAGTGACTATAATGATAGAAGAAAAAATGATGCCTTTGAGTCATGGTTCTGGAGAAGTATATTAAACATAAAATGGACTTCCAAGAAAGCAAACAGTTCTGTCTGGAAAAGTGTGAAACCAAGTTACTTCGTGAAGGCCAGGATTTTGAAGCTCCATCTCACATACTTAAGTTCTATGGGCAGGGGGAGACAGGCCTTGCAAAAGGACAACATGCTTGGAAAGGTGGAGGAATAATACAGTAGAGGAAGAGATTGAATGAGATGAATTGATCGTAACTAGGACAATGAGATTGGTTCAAGATAGGGTATGGTTCAGAGCTCTTGTACACAGGGTCCCTTAGCTTTTCAGGCAACTCAGTGGCAATCCACATAACAATAACAACAAAAACAACAACATTTCTTTGCTCTGCTCAGAAAATAGCTTCCTGGTCTTAGTATAGGTTTTATATGAGCACAATCAGATGTTCTAGGAACCTGGTTTTTTTTTTTTTTCAATGTTAGCCACAATTTGTTGTGATCCACAACATATATACCATTGTTGTTGTTGTTGTTGTTGTTATTGATTTCCTTGAAGTTAAGCCTGACTCATACCAACCCTATGAACAAAAGGTCTGAAGCCCCTCTTCAACTATCGATATTGATCAAAGTGCATAAAGTTTCCAGAGGTAAGTTGTTCAGGAAGTGGATGCCACTGACATATAATATTAGATATAACTTGAATTTTTTTGACTAATGAAGTTTTTACCTCTTTAGTTGTTATTTAACCTTCTTTGGTGAAGGTTCTTTTGAAAAGTTAGATAAATTTTGTGTGTAACATCCTTTGTACCAGCAGTCAAGATAAAAGGAGATGCATTGCTCTGGGGAAATCTGCATTTAGCAACCTCTCCAAATTATTGAGGAGTAATGATGTGTTTGAGGACTAAGGTGCATCTGATTCAGGCCATAGTCTTCCTAATCACTTGGTATGCACCTGAGAGCTGGACAGTGAATAAGGATGACAAAAGAAGAATTGATGCATTTGAGCTGTAGTGTTGGAAAAAAGCACTGAACATGTACAACCAAGAAAATAAACAGATATATATTGAAGAGGATACAGCCAGAGTGTTCTTTGGAGTCAAGAATGATAAGGCTTCACCTCACATACTTTGAGCATGTTGCTAGGAGAGGGACATGATGCTGGGAAAGTTAGAGGGTCAACCAAGGAAGAGGAAGACCATCAGTCAGATGCATTGACATGGTGACAACTGCAATGGGTTCTTGTGTGTCAGGAAGTTTGAGGGTGGTGCAGGATAGAATAAGGTTCAGATCTTTTGTTCATAGGTTTGCAATGAGTGATTGGCTCAATGGCACCTAACAACTGACAACAACACTAATACAGAGTTGTTTATTATATATTGTTTGTGAAGGACAGGAAAAGCCTAGGAAAGGTGGAGTGACACAGAAACTATAGCAATAGACTTTAATGTGTCAGATAATGTGAAGATGGAAAAAAATAAGACAGGGTTCAGATCAGTTGCTTATTGTGTCATTATGAGTAGTACTCGACTCAATGGCACCTAAAAGCAAAGCCAACAAAAATATTACATATACTTTGGGAGCTCTGGTGTTCTAACGGTAAGGACTGTGCTCCCAACACAAAGATGAGTGTTTCAAATCCAACAGCAGCTCTGAAAGAGAAAGTTGTGCACTATCTTGCCTTATGACAGCCTCCAAAATACTAAAGGTGGGTCAGCTATGAGACCATTCTGACTCGAGGACACATAAGAGCAGCAATACACTTACACAGGATTTGGAATTGTCTTCTTCCATACAAGAACTCCTTTTTCAAATTATTTATTGTCTTGTTTATTATATAATATTTTCATGAAGTTAAATTCACTGATTTGTTATATTATGAATCTAATTAGTGGAATTGTATCTAAAAATTTTTGCCAATTACCAAGTGTTATAGCATTTTATCAAAGAATAACTCTTCATTGAATTATATTTGCACTGTTGTCAAAACTACACTGTCAAAATGACGATATGGTTTCAAATTAAGATGGGAATGTGTAAAGTTTGCATTCTCTATCCATGCCATCAATCTTTCTCTAAGGAAATTATTCGAGAAACTAGACTCTATGAAGGGAATGTGGCATTAGAATCAAGAGTGCGACTCATCAATAATCTGCATTATCCAGTTGATAAAACCTTGTTTGCTGAAAGCGAGGAGGACTTGAAGCACTTGTTGCAGAAGATCAAGGAATGCACCCTTCAATGTGAAATGCATATAAGTGTCAAGAAAACAAAGATTCTTACCACTGGACTGATTGGGCAACATCATATAGAAAACAACCTGTGGGAAAGATTGAAATTGTCAATAATTTCATTTTACTTGGATCTACAATTATCAATCTTGGTACCAGCAGTCAGAAAATGAGACAGATTGCACTGAGAAAACCTGCAGTTAAGAACATCTCCAAATTATAGAGTAGTAATGTCAGTTTGGGGACTAAGAGGTGTCTCAATCAGGGCATGATTTTTCTTTTCAGTTGCTAAACATCTGAGAGCTGGACAATGAATAAAGATGACAAAATAATTGATGTCTTTGAGCTGTAGTGTTGGAGAAGAGCATTGAGCATCCTATGGGTTGCCAAAAGAACCAATAAATATGTCTTGAAGGTGCACCTTGAGTACTCTTTGACGACAAAGGTGATGAGGCTTCACATCACATACTTTATACGTGTTGTGAGGAGGGGTTATTCCTTGGAATGGGATATGATGCTTAGAAAATTAAAGAATCAATGAAGGAGAAGAAGATCCTCGACCAGGTGGATTGACAAGGTGATTGCTGCAACGGGCTTTAATATGCTAGGAAACATGAATATGGCACAGGAAAGGACAGAGTTCAGATCTGTTGTCATAAAGTTGTTAGGGATCATACTTGATTTGATGGCATCTAACAGCAACAACACCACCTAACAACACTGTCAATATATGTATGAGCCTATTTTTTTGACAAATGTCTTCAGTTTAAACATTGCATTACTGTACAACTGCGGTACCCTAGTTATTTTAACTTTAGCATTTTTTTAATTATTAAAATCACTCTATGATAAGTTTCCCATCTCTTTTTTTAATACTGTTACTAATCTATATCTTTTACATATTCATAATAGTGTTTCTACTCATCTGGATGTTTAAAGATCTACAATAATTTTCATTGAGATTGATTCAAATCTATTCTTCTATTTTATGGATAATTAAAATAATAAAATATTAAACGTTTTTTACTCTGAGAAGAGCTATGTCCCTCTACTTATTACAATATTTAATTTTTTTCAGCATTTTTGCAACTATTGTGGTCAGGCTTATCATATCTTTTGTGAGATATACCCCATAGTTTAAAATATCATAGTGAAAGACAGGTTTTTAAAAAAAATATAGATTGTTCTTTGCTAATATAAAGAGGCATATTTCTCTCCAATCTTACTTGTGCAGGCTGATCACACTCACTTCTTTGTTCTAATAATTCTCTTATGGATTCCATTGGATATTCAACATGTGAAACTATAGTATCTAGAAATAAATAAAATTACACTACTTAGTTTCCAGTGTGAGTGCACTCTATTTTTCTTGCTGGATTTCACAAGTCAGAAGTTCTACTTCAGGGTTGAATAGGAATTATGTAAGCAGCCTTACCTTGTTTGATTTTATGCTGTTAATTGCATATTTTTTCAAAGAAACTACTGTCAGTTACACTAATTTTCACCTATGTTTTCACAAAGTGTTCATTATAAATAAATGTAAATCTTTTTCAAAGTTGTTGTGTTGGGTTTTTTTTGTTTGGGTTTTTTTTTTATTTCGTATGGTCATTAAATTGGAATACAACTTCAAGTCAGTTAATATATATTAAGTTGAAGTTCCAAAAAGAGAGGTATGATAAAGAAAAATTTAAAAAAACATTTGAAAAGAAGTGCAGGAAAACTTCCATTTTCATAAAAAAATGTAAAACTATAGTTCTATGGGACTCCACAAATTCCAAACACACCAAAAATTATTTCAAACCTCAAGATCAAATTGAAGAATATATTTTAAAGCAATTTACATGGAGGTGATTGTGTATATGTATTCGGTATCTTTGTATCTATCTATATACCTATCTATGGGTGAAAGCTGATTTCTCATAAAAATATATAACAAAGATGACAGTGAGATAATCAGTATTGTCAACTCTCTAGGAAATATTCACTTTCTAGCAAAACAAGAGAAATAAAGAGTATTTGTAAATACTACATGAAAGCATAAACAAAGAGCATCAGAGCTGTAAGCAGACACTAGTGACTGGAACATAGAAAGTGAGAAGCATAAAAGTGGGAAAAGTGGACAGTGCTAAGAAGGAAATGGAATGCATAAATTTTTACATACTAGGTATTGGCAAAATGAGATGGACTGAAATGGAACATGTTGAAACAGATAATCATGTGATCTACTTTGTTGGAAATGAAAGGTAAAGGGGAAATGTGCCTGCTTTCATAGTTAAAATAACTAATTTCTAGATCCATCTTGAAATACAATGTTGTGAGTGATGGGATAATATCCATATGCATTCAAAGAAATCCAGTAAACACCACAATCATTGAAATACATGCACCAATACCTAGAGCCAAAGAGCAGAAAATAGAGGGGTTTTTTTTTACCAACTTTTTTTTAAAGTCAACAAAAATATTTATTAAACACGTCACGAGGAATTGTGGGGAAAGTGTGTGATACTGACGGACTTAATTCCTAGTTTTCCAACGGTAACAAAAGTTGGTTCTCCCCGTTTAAATAATTTTAACTTGTGATTTTAGTGAAAGTTGACAGAAGAATTTCTATTGATTCATTGTTGCACGTTTTCCTCCATATTCCTCTAGTTCACTTTTCTCTTTAAAAATTCTTTCATTGTTGCACAATTTCCTCTCTCTCTGTCACTTCAGTTTATTGTTGCTGTTATGTGCTGTGGAGTCACTTGCAACTCATAACAACCCTATGTACAACAGCCCTAAATTCTGCTCTGTATTGTGCCAATTGCAATGTCTCTGACACTCCCATCCCCACTGCCCCAGTCACTGAATCAATTCACCTCATAGAGGGCCTTCACGTCCTGTGGTGTCCCTCCACCCAACCAAGCATGATGTCTTCTCCAAGGACCAGTCCATCCTTACATCCTAACAGACATGTCCAAAGTTTGTTAGATAGAGCCTCAGAGAGACACCATTGCTCTTCAGTACTTTGGAGAGGTCCCTAACAGTAGGCTTTCCCATCACAATATGTCTTTTAATTTGCTGGCTACTGGTGCCAAGAGTGTTAACTGTGGAGCCAAGCAAACTAAGGGTGTGAGCTATCTCAATCTCTTCGCCATCCATCCCAATGCTGCCAACTGGTCCAGTGGTGAAGGCTGGAGTTCTTGACCCTCTGCAGCAGGCACTTCAAGTCCTCCTCAGTTTCAGCAAGCAGGGTTGTGTCATCTGCATAACGCAGATTGTTGATAGATCTTTCACCAATCTTGACCCCACATTTCTCCTCATAGAGCCCAGACTCCCAGATAATCTGTTCTGCATAACGATTGAAAAGGTATGGAGACAGGAGACATCCCTGGCATACACCCTTCCCAATTTTGAACCATGCAGTGTTCCCTTGCTCTGTTCTGACGACTGCCTCCTGTCCCAAGTATAGGTTTCACATTAGAACGATCAAGTGTTCTGGGATTCCCGTTCTTCTCAGAGTCAGCCACAGTTTGTTATGATCTACACAGTCAAATGCCTTTGCATAGTCAATGAAACACAGATAGACATTCCTCTGGTATTCCCTGCTTTCAGCCAAGATCCATCTAACATCAGCTACAATATCTCTAGTACCACAACCCCTTCTGAAACCAGCCTGGACTTCTGGTAGTTCTCTGTTGATGTGATGTTCCAGTCGTTTTTGGATAATCTTCAGTAAAATCTTGCTTGCATGTGAAATCAGTGAAATTGTTCTGTAGTTTCCACATTCGGTTGGGTCGCCCTTCTTTCGGATAGGAACAAATATCGATCTCTTCCAGTCAGTTGGCCAAGTGGTTGTTCTCCAGATTTATTGGCACAACTTGGTGAGCACATCCAGGGCAGCATCTGTTAGCTGACATATGTCAATTGGTATACCATCTATTTCTGGGGCAATATTTTTTGCTATTCCCTTCAATACAGCCTGAACTTCTTCCTTCATCACCATAGGCTCTTGCTCAACTGAAAAATTAGTTATGTTATTTGAAATATTAGTGAGGATATTCTATGAAATTTTGACTCTAAAATTCTAACACAGGGAACCAAATTCAATGCAATATTCAGCTGCAGATAAGCAAACTCAGTATTTTTTCGGTTTTGTTGTCATTGTAAATATGTCTATGACTGAACTTTTGTCAATATAGTTCTTAATAGTTAGAAATTTTATGAGTATACTTTTAATGTTCTTGTTGTTATTGTTACATGCCATCAAGTCTCTTGTGACTCATAGCAACCCTATGTACAACAGCCCTAAACTCTACTCTTTCCTGTGCCAATTGCGCTGTCTCTGACACTCCCATTCCGATTAATCTAGTCACTGAATCAATCCACCTCATAGAGGACCTTCCCCTCCTGCACTGTCCCTCCACCCTCCCAAGCATGATGTCCATCTCCAAGGACTGGTCTCTCCTTACAACATGTCCATAGTATGTTAGATTGAGCCTCAGAATCCTTGCCTCCAAGGAGTCACCAATTTAACCCTTTCCAGGATTAATCTCTTCATTTTCCTAGCAGTCCATGGCACTCTCAATACTCTTCTTCAGCACCAGAGCTCAAAGGCATCAATTCTCCTTCCTCCTCCTTGGTCATTGTCCAATTCTCTGATACATAACAAGTGATTGCAAAGACCATGGGCTGTATCAGACGCACCCTAGTCTTCAGAAAGACACCATTGCTCTTCAGTACTTTGGAGAGGTCCCTAACAGCAGACTTTCCCATGGCAGTGTGCCTTTTAATTTCCTGGCTCCTGATGCCAAGAATGTTGACTGTGGAGCCAAGCAAACTAAAGCTGTGAACAATCTCAGTCTCTTCACCCTCCATCCTGATGCTTCCAATTGGCCCAGTGGTGAGAATCTTTGTCTTCTTGACATTGAGCCTCAATCCATATTGGACGCTGCAGTCCTTGACCCTCTGCAGCAAGTGATTCAGGTCCTCCTCAGTTTCAGCAAGCAGGTTATGTCATCTGCATAACGCAGATTGTTGATAGATCATTCACCAATTTTGACCCCACATATCTCCTCATATAGCCCAGCCTCCCGGATAATCTGTTCTGCACACTTTTAATAGATTCTGAAAATCTACCATGGTCAATGTAATTTTTTCATCATTGTAAAATCAATATTTTGTCTCCTTATTTCCTGACTGCTGGTACTAAGGGTATTTATTGTGTATTCAAGTGAAATGAAGTTGTTGACAGTTCCAATCTTTTCACCATTCATCATAATGTTGCCTATAAATCCAGGGGTAATCTTCTTTGTTTTCTTGACATTGAGATGCAATCTGTACTCAAGCCTATATTCCTTGATCTTCTGCAAAAAGTACTTCAAATCGTCTTCACTTTTATCAAGGAAGATTGTATCATCTGTATAGTACGGGATATTGATGAGTCTCCCGCTAATCCTGGTGCCACATTGCTCCTTATAAAATACAGCTTTGGAATCATTTATTCTACAAATAAATTAAATGGGTATGGAGAGAGACTACAACCTTGACACACTCTCTTCTTAATTTTAAACCCTCCAGTGTTCCCTTCTCTATTTGTACAACAGCCTCCTAGTCCAGAAGGTTAGGTGGTTGTTGTTATGTGCCAGCAAGTTGAGTACAACTAATTAGGACCCTATGACCCAAAGGTCTAAGACTTGTCCTATCTTATACCATCCTTATCATCCCTGAAAGACTTGAGTCCATTGCCATAGTCACTGTATCAATTCATCTTGCTGAGGATATTCTTCTCTTTCATTGACCTTCTACCTTTCCAAGCATAAAGTCACTTTCCAAATAACACCTTCTCCTAACAAAAAAACCCAGACCATGTAAGATGAAACTTTGTCATCTTAATCTTTAAGGAACATTCTGGTTATACTTTTCCCCAAATATATTAGTTTGTTCCTCAGGCAGTCCATGAAGTAGTCAATATTTCTCTCTAACACCATGACTCAAAGGCATTGACTCTTCTTTTGTTATCCTTATTTATTTTCCAGCTCTCAGATGCACAGCAGGTGATGAAAATTCCATAACTTAAATCAGATGTGCCTTAGTCTTCAAACTGATATCACCGCTATTCAGAACTTTAGAGAGAACTCTGGTAGCAGGTTTCCCCAAATTTATATGTCTCCTAATCTTTTGACTTATAATTCCCTTACTCTGTTGTCTAATTAAAAAAGTCCTCAGCTTGCAATTCTTTGTCTCAAGTCAAGAATCAATTATTTCCCCTTGTTGTTGTTATTGTTACGTGCTGTCAAGTTGTTTGAAACTTAGAGCAATCCTTATGTACAATAGCCCTGAAACCTGCTCTAGCCTGTGCCAACTTTACTGTCTTCTAACACACCTACCCTCATTATCCCAGTCACTGTATCAATCCATCTCATCGATGGTCTTCCTCTCTATCTCAGTCCCTTCACCCTTCCAAAAATGATATTTCTTTCCAAGGACTGGTCCCTCCTTGCAACATGCCCAAATTATGTAAAACGAAGCTTCAGAATACTTGCCACCAAGAAACAGCCTGGCTTCATCTTCTCTAGGACATAGCTGTTTGTTCTTCTGGCAGTTCATGGTATATTGAACACTCTTATCCATCACCATAGCTCAAGGACATCAATTTTCTTTCTATCATCCTTATTCCTTGTACAGCTCTTTGAGGCATAGCAAGCAATTGAGAAGACTATGACCTGGATCAGGTGCACCTTAGTCTCCAGACTGACAACATTGCTCTTCAGTACTCCACAGAAGTCCCTGACAACCAACTTTCCCAATGCAATTTATCTATTGATTTCTTGGCTGCTGGAACCAAGAGTATTTACTGTGGAGCCAAACAAACTAAAGATGTTAACAATCTCAATCTCTTGACCATCCATCATGATTAAGAGAAAATTTTGTGCCTGATACTGTGTAATTTAATAATCAACAATGAAAATATTACCTGATACTCAGTTTAGAAAAGCTGTAGAGATAGATACCTGTAGGAGAATTATTTTAGGTGCTGAAATAATAAGTCAAGCTGAAATTATGAGTCAAAATTAACAATAAACAATTTATTTCAGAAACATAAAAAAAGATTTAAGAAACTACTCTTCACAGGGAAAATGTGTAATGTTCATTTATATTTGAGAGAGTAAAGTATTTTGTTAGTCTAAAAATATACAAGTTGATGTAGTTGCCAGCAAAGAAAATATGGTCATTACATGTAAATTGGAAAAATAGCCAATAGTTAAATAAAGAGAACACAATAGCTGAGTTGAGCTGAGGTTCAGATATCCTTGTTTAGATAAATCAGTTTGTTTGCTTTCCCTCTCTAGGACAAAAAATCCCTTGAAACTATCTTATAAAGAAGAATATGAGAGGATGAAAACAAATTATTTTTAAAATATGACCATTCACATGATGAAATATGATGCAACATACAGGAACAACGATTTTGTAAATCACTAAATTTGGGAGATACCAGACAACATTATGCTAAGTGAATGATCTCAGTCCCATAAGGACAAATAAAACCAGTATAGTAGAACGTGTATCAGGATCCAAGGGAGGGAGGGTGGGAGCAGACAAGTGAGAATGCGTGGAGGTGGAGATAGAGAGGGTTACTTATACGGTCTCATAATTTTATAGGTGGAGAGAGAGGTCAGTGAAAGAAATGGGAAAGATTAGGAGTGAAAGATAATGTATACAAGCTTTGTAAATAATCCAGTTTAAAATAAACATTTTATTTAAAAAAATCACCAAAAGAAACAAAGTTTCAACTATTTGGGCATCTAGAATTGTGTAAGATATTATTTCATATATTATGTAGATCTAGAAAATAATGCTCTTAGTTAAGGGTGGTTGAATTCAGGCAAGGCTTTTCTTTAAGCTGTTGTTATGTGCCCTATACCATGCTCTATCCTGTGCCAATCTTATTGTCTCTGAGGCACCTACCCCATTACCCCAGTCACTGAATCAATCTATTTACTCAAAGGTCTTCTTCTCTTGTGCTGTATCTCCACCCTCCAAAGCATGACATCCCTCTCCCAGGACTGGCCCTGCCTTACAACATGTCCAAAGTATGTCTGACAAAGCTTCAGAATCCTTGCCTCCAAGAAGCAGCTTGTTTTCACCCTCTCTAAGATGAACCTGTTCTCCTAGAACTGTGGTATATTCAATACTCTTCTCCAGCACAACAGCTCAAAGGCCTCAATTCTCCTATCATCCCTAGTCATTGTTCACCTTTCTGATGCAGAACAAGTAATTGCAAACACAGTGGCCTGAATCAGGCACACCTTAGTCTCCAGACTGACATTGTTTTTCCATACTTTGGAGAGCTCTCTGACAGCTGACTTTCCCAATGTTATTCATCTTCTGATTTCTTGGCTGCTTGTGCCAAGAGTGCTGATCATGGAGTCAAGCAAACAGAATCCTTTAGCAATCTCAGTCTCTTCATCATCTATTATATGCTGCTTCCAAATGGCCCAGTGGTGAGAATCTTTGTTTTCTTGATACTGAGCCTCAATCCATACTGAACACTGCAGTCCTTGACTTTCTGCAGCAAACACTTCGAGTCCTCCTCAGTTTCAGCAAGTAAAGTTCTGTCATCTGAGTAATGCAGATTATTTATGACTCGTCCTCCAATCCTGATGCTACATTTCTCCTCATGTAGCCCAGGCTCCCGGATAACCTGTAGTGTATATAGATTGAAAGGGTATTATATATTTAAAACAGAAGCAGAGTCATTTGCATTAAGTCAGCTCCCATTCAAAGCTATCTTATAGGAACAAGTTGAATATTCCCCTAACACTTCTAAGGTGATAATCTTTAAGGAATCAGACTACCACAATTTTTTCTAACAAAATCACCGTTGGATTTTGATAACTGACCAAGAGCTTAACTACTGCACCACCAGGGATCCTGTCTATTAGTTAGATCTATCATTGTAGGACTAATTTTACACTTAGTCAAGTTGTTGCCATTAAAAAATTAAGGAGCGTTTTGATACCAAGAACGGAGTAACTCCACAAGAAATTCTAATAAGAGAACAACTGGAAGAATGTGCTTAAAATTTTTGAAATTTTAAAAAGTTACCAATTTTGCAAATCTCAATTTGCCTGTAATTGAGTCACCTCTCTTAAGATATTACTTTATGACTCTTACTGATACACCTCCAAATGTTAATAACTATTGTGATTTCTGCCAGTGAATAAAAGAACAGAAAAATCTGTTTTGGAAGAAGTGTAGCCAGAATGTTCCTTACAAATAAAAACTCTGAACAAGGAATAAAGACTGAATAGTCTAAAAAACATAAATTCACACTTACAATTTTCGGAAAGATAAGTCTGTCAAGGTAGAAGAACATAAACATATTTACTATACACAATTTCAGAGATATTTAAAGAATATTTAAGACAAAATATTTTTATTCCTTTTTGCATTATTGCTCTGTTTTTCTTGCCAGTATCAATAATGGTCCCCACTCATAACAACCCCATGCTTTCAGAGCAGAACTTTTCTAAAAAATTTTCCAAGCTATGATGATTGCAAATCCAGTCTTCTGAAGGCCTGTGAGTGGGTTCTAACCATAAATCTTCTGCAAGAATGTAACCATTTCTAACCACCAAGGGTCTCTAAGATCACAAAATGTTAGAATTAGGCTAATTTTTGTCATTTATATCTTTATTTATAACTTTATCTTTATTTATTA
>NW_006399873.1:4058859-4066287 GCF_000299155.1 Elephantulus edwardii
TTTAATGGAAGTTTACAGACTTAGGATTTCCAGTCATTCATTGTTGCACTATTCTCCCTGCCCATCCCCTCCCCCTCCCCCAATTCACTCTTCCTTGAAAAGAAAAAGAAAAACTCTTTCATTGTTGTGCAATTCCTCCCTCCAAGTCCACTCTGCTATGTAGCCTTTACTCTGGACTTCTGTAATAACAGGAATACTCACTCATATATCCCTTTTAAACAGTTCTCTCCCTCATCTGTTTCAATGCAATATACATCATTCCTCCCCTCCTTTTCTGTCCTCCCTCAACCCTGATGCCAGTCCCATTTTACAATAGTGGCCCTATGCAATATATGTTCTTTTGAGCTGAGATATTTCACTCTTATAATAAGGCATTATGAAATTTAATAGTAACGATTGTTGTTGTTCTTAGTTCTCATCAAGTTGAGAACATTTATTTTACTTGGGTTTACTGTGACTCAGAGTGTATTCAATAATATCTAAAAATAAATTTTAAAAAACACACAAAAAATAAATATCAAGCTCACTGATGTAGATAGATAGAGATTTATAGCAAACAGTCCTATCTAACAGAGTAGCAGTGCCCTGCAGTGTACACAGGACTGTAATTCTTTGTAAAGTAGGTTGACAATTCTCCTCTGGAACATATGGAGGTGGATTTGAATTGCCAATCTTTGAGTTCACGTTTATGTACTTTAACCACTGAACTGTTATTACTACCTAAAACTCAGTCTTAATAAGTACAGTCCTGTTTGTATCAACTCTCCATTGAGATCCATAGGCTGTAAATCTTAATAGGAAGACACTGTTAATCTTATTCCTATGGATCAGGTGGTGAATTTGAACATAGATCTTTCAGTTAGCAATACAACACTCTGCAGACTAAGCCAACATAGCTTCTTAACTCTCCCTGGAGATTTATAATATTGTTTCATAGGCTCACCCATTTGGCTATTGTTTTTGTGTACTATAGAGTTGGAAATGATCCATAGCTAATCATCCAGTAGATTTTTAGAGGCATTTGATCACACATGAGGAGACTGTCCACCCTTTTCCTGCAGAGCAACTGGTAAATTCAACCAAGTGCCTTCAGAGTTGTAATGCAGCTACTTGCCGAGTTTCATGTACTCTATAATAAGTTATCCTGTTACCTACTCTGAAGTCAGTTGTATCTCTAGATTATTTTTTAAAATTATAACTGAATCCAGGTTAATCATGTCGTTAAACTTTTTTACTAGTTGTTTCCCCATTCTTAGATTATACATTTTCACCATTAGTGATATAAAAAAGAAGAAACTGTCCCCTAAAGTTTCAAACTATAAATATTACTCCTAGGATATGAGTAAGTATGTCAAGTAGTAATTGATTTGGAGTAGTTTGGTATTGTTGTTTTTTTAATATGACAAAATTTCCATTGGAAATATACATCTAAGTTAAAGTTAACATTTGGAAAATAATTATGTTTTAGTAGTCTCTTCATTTAAAGATATTTCCATTACTATTAACAGCTTGAACATCAATGTATTTTTCGGGAATCCTACTTTCAAAATATTGTGAAAACAATGTGAAGTATCATATTCTTTTGAGGTGAATATTCAATAACAAGACTGTATTAGAATATAAAAATGCAATCATAGAGTAAGCCATCTGGTAATTTTAAGAATTCAGGAAAAAATTCTGGTCTTATATTGTCTTTAAATCACATTTAATTTCTAAATTATAGTCTCTGTACTTCCCAGTGTGTGTCCAGTATATAATCAGTGAGTAATTAAAATTCTCACTGTTTTACAGAAAGAGAGCAGTAAGGTCCAAAATTGTCGTTTGGAACATAAGATAATAAAGCAAATGGCAAAATCTGTAAAATGTAGCAGAGCTGAGGTACGGGGTATGTGGAGGATTCCATAGTTTGCAAGGTTGCTATCTTAAGTCTGTAAAATATTAAAAGTTCGTGTCTCCTAGGAAGAAAATACTAAAACATTGTTTATTTGGTCCCTTTTCAAGAAAAGGAAATATAATATTCTGTCTATCAAATACATACTGTGAAAAGATTTAAATTTTTAATCTCTTTGTAGTTATCTCATTCACTTGTATTCAAATAAAGCATTTGGATTCTCTGTTAGAGGTTTATTTTGTTTAAATTTTTGGTGGTTTACTTTAAAGAAATTTTTTATTTTATACCGGTTTACTTACAAAGTCGGTATACATTGTTTTTCACATCTGATCTTTCCCATTTCCTTTACCCACCTCTCCCTCCACTCCTTTTTCCATATTGTTTTTATCATTCAAGAAAAGACCCAAATAATACTGTTGTTATGTGCCCTCGAGTCGTTTGCGACTCATAGCGACCCTATGTACAACAGCCCTAAACCCTGCTCTATCCTGTGCCAATCTCATTGCCTCTGACACACCCATCCCGATTACCCCAGTCACTGAATCAATCCACCTCATAGAGGGTCTTCCCCTCCTGCGCTGTCCCGCCAACTCTGCCCAGCTTGATGTCCCTCTCTAAAGACCTGTCTCTCCTAACAACATGTCCAGAGTACTTCAGGCGAAGCCCCAGAATCCTTGCCTCCAAGGAGTAGCCTGCTTTATCCCTCTCTAGGATGAATCTATTTGTTTTCTTGGCAGTCCATGGTACATTCAATACTCTTCTCCAGCACCACAGCTCAAAGGCGTCAATTCTCCTCTATCCTCCCTAGTCATTGCCCAACTCTCTGATGCATAACAAGTGATTGCGAAGACCATGGCCTGTATCAGGAGCACCTTAGTCTCCAGAGAGACATTGCTGCTCTTGAGTACTTTAGAGAGGTCCCTAACAACAGACTTTCCCATAGCAATACGTTTTTTTTTTATTTCCTGGCTACTGGTGCCAAGAGTGTTGACCGTGGAGCCGAGCAAACTGAAGCTGTGAACAATCTCAATCTCTTCACCATCCATCCTGATGCTGCCAAGTGGTCCAGTGGTGAGAATTTTTGTCTTCCAGACATTGAGCCTCAGTCCATATTGAAGGCTGCAGTCCTTGACCCTCTGCAGTAAGTGCATGAGGTCCTCCTCAGTTTCAGTGAGCAGGGTTGTGTCGTCTGCATAACGCAGATTGTTGATAGATCGTCCACCAATCCCAACGCCACGCTTCTCCTCATAGAGCCCAGCCTCTCGGATAATCTGCTCTGCATATAGGTTGAAAAGGTATGTAATTTTTCAATATAGATTTTGATGTATGTAAGAGATAAATGAGATAAAAATAGGTTAAATATTTGGATTTATTTATTCTGGTTATCTTTTCAGAATGCAGTTTTGTTGTTGTTGTGTACCATAGAGTCAGAATTGACCCATAGCTGACAATTCCGCAGATTTTCAGAGGTAGTTACACAACAAAAACAACTTAACTGTAGAGTTGTTTGAAAATTTTTCTATTTATAAAATAATCTTTGAACTATAATTTTTAAATTTCAATAAGTCTGTAGTATTTTGCTCATAATTCATTTTTCTATGAAAACAAATTATTAAGTTATATGGGATGTTTAATTATATAGCAAGATTTACTGCTTTAGGAAATAATATATATTATTTATAATTTACATTATGTAAGCCTATTTTCTTTCTATATTAATGAATTTTTTTGGTGAAAACTAGTATTTTTATTAGTTTAATATGATAATTTCTAGAAGAGGTACTTATTAAAACTTTTATCATGGTATTATGAAGTTTTCAAATTTGAAAGATTTCTGTTGAAAGCACATATCTGTACTTTTTGTATCATTAAAATATGTAATTTACAAGTCAAATTAATTCATTCCTGATCTCCTGAGATTAATATTTCTGCTTGTATTTTTTCTGTATTTTTCTATGAAAGTAAATACCTACCAATTCAGCTTGATAAATGAACAATGTTTCCACCCCCTCCTCCATGCCTGAATTTGACAGTTTGATATATTGTTATTGTTATTTGCCATCAGGCAACCTACATCTCATGGCAGCCCCCTGTCCTAAGCCAATCTCATTGTCTCTAACACACCAACCACCATTAACCTGGTAACTAAGTCAATCTATCTCATCAAGGCTTTCCTCTCTTGTGCTGTCCCTCCACCCTTTCAAGCATGATGTTCTTCTCTAAGGATCGGGCCCAAAGTATGTGAAATGGAGCTTCAAAATATTTGCCTCCAAGGAGAAGCTTGGTTTCAAACTCTTGTTTGTTCTTTTGACAGTAAATGGTATGTTCAACACTCTTCTCCAGCACCACAACTCAAAGGCATACATTCTTCTATTATCCTTTGTCATTATCCAGTTCTCTGATGCATACCAAGTAAATGCAAAGACCATCACCTTGACTAGGTGTACCTTAGTCTCCAGACTGACATTGTTACTTTTCAACACTCTGGAGAGGTTCCTGAAAGCAGATATTCCCAATGCAATTCATCTTCGATTTTCTGAGTGCTGGTGCCAAGAGTGTCAATTATGGAACCAAGAAAGCTGAAAGTGTAAAGAATCTCAAGATCTCTTCTCCATTTAGTGTGATGCTTCCAGTGGGTGCATTGGTGAGATTTTTTGGGTTTTTTGATGTTAAGCTTTAATTCATATTGGAGACTTCAGTACTTGATCTTCCACAACAAACACCTCAGGTCCTCCTCAATTTTAACAATCAAGTTGTGTCATCTGTATAGTGCAAGTTGCTGTTAAGTCTTCCTTCAATCCTGATGCCGCTTTCTACCTAATAAATTCCTGCCTCCCAAATGATCACTTCTGCATAGAGATAAAACAGGTATGGAGATATGATGAATTCCTGATGTACACCTTTCCTCATTTTGAACCGTGCAGTGTTTCCTTCCTTATTCAATTATGATGACTGCATATTAGCACAATTAAGTATTCCAGGATTCCCATATGAGAAGAATGGTTAGCTACAATTTGTTATGATCTATACAGTCAAATGTCTTTGCATACTTAATGAAACACAAAATAGTCCTTTGGCACTTTCTACTTTCAGCTAAAATCTACCTAACATTGCTACAGTATCTTCATGCCATGGCCTCTTTTAAACTCAGCTTTCACATCTGACAGTTCTCTGTTGTCATGTCTAGATAATCTTCAAAGTATCTTGTTTGTATCTGGTATTAGTAATTTGTTAAATAATTTCTATGCTCTGTCAGATCATATTTTCTTTTAATAGGAAAAAATATGGCTGTATTCTAGTCAGTTGGACAGGTAGTTGTCATTCAGATTTCTTAGCACAACCTGGTGAACAAGTTTGTTCATGTCAATTGGTATGCTCAATGCCTATGGCCTTGGTTTTAGCCAATTGCTTCAGTGCATCTTGAACTTCTTCCGTCATCATTATTTCCTCTTGATCATATGTAGTTTCATAAAGTTCTTCAGTGACAGCCAATTTTTTTTCTTACTATATAGTGACTGTGTAATTCCTTCAATCTCTTTTGATACTTTTTAGGTTATTCAACATTCTGCCCACAGCACACTTAAGAATTGCAACTCGATGACTGGATTTGTTCTTCAGTTCTTTCAGCTTAAGAAATTTTGAGCGAATTAGTCTTTTCTACTCTTCCAACTCCAATTCTTTGCACATTTCATTATAATACTTAACATTTTCTTCCCAAGCTTCCCTTTGAAATCTTTTGTTCAGCTCCTTAATTTTTCATTTCTTCCTTTTGCTTCAGATATCCAGTACTCTAGCACAATTTACATAGTCCCTTCTGACAGCCATCTTTGTCTTTTCTTCCTCCTTTGTCTTTGCAATGACCTTTTGCATTATTGATGCATAATATTGTTGATATTCTCCCACAGCCCATCTGTTCTTCACTCATTAGTGCTCAAGGCCTCAGAAATATTTCTGAGATGATCTTTAAATTAGGTGGGGTAGACTTGAGGTTGAACTTTGGTTTTTGTGGACTTAATTTGATTTTCTTTAGCTTCAGTTTAAACTTACGTATGTGTAATTGATGGTCTGTTTCACAAACAGCACCTGACCTAGATTTCACAGCTGATATTGAGCTTCTCCAATTTTTTTTTCCACAGATATAGTCAAACTGATTCTTGTGCAGACCACCAGATGAATGGTTTGATGTAGGTAAGATTATATACTACTCACAAAGGAAGTTACTTGAAAAGAGTTAATATTTAAAAACATGTTAAGCAGTGCATTTTAGGAAAAAAAGAGGAAGAAGGGATGACAATATTAATCAGTAGATGAATAAAAACCCAAACTTCTTGTGAATTTTAGTCAAAATCACAATTAGAAAAATAAGTAAATTTAAAGAAAATAAATTCATAAAGACTGAAAAGAATTCAAAACCAGTATATTTTCTTTTGTTTAAAATTAAAACTGGAAGTGATCTCTTCAATTGAGCAAACTATTCATTTTTTTCTTTATACTTACCTTATATTTTCCAAAGGTATAAATATAAATAAATAAATCACCAGATAAGAGTAAAAAAAACCTAGACAATATTAATAGATAATATTGAAATTAATATTAGTATAATATTAAAAATATTCTTTCCTAAACCTTTTTAGATGAAACCCTTAAAATGCCACTTACCTTGTCAACCCTTCTGATAGAGGGTTTTCCTATCCTTCACCAATCTTCTTCCTTTCTGAATATCATGTCCCACTTAAGGGAATAGTCCATCCTAGCAAAGTATGCGAGGCGAAGCCTTATCAGTTTGCCTCTAAACAACACTCTGGTTGCACCCTCTCAAAGACATATTTGTTTGCTCTTCTGGCAGTCCAAAGAATGTTCAGCATTATATTTCAAAACCACAGCTCAAAGGTACAAATTCTTCTTCTGTCATCCTTATTCAATGTCAAGCTCTCAGATACATAGCAAATGATCAGAAAAACTATGTCCTGAATCAGACATATTTCAAAAAACAGAAGCTTGCTTGGATGACTCCCCTTGCTTGAGCAAAGAAATCTGGGGGGCAGCCACCTGGTCAACCGACTAAAGGAGATACATATATATTCTTATTCCAAAAAAAGGTTATCTGAAAAACTGTGGAAAATATCTAACAATATCACTTATATTTTTTACTGTACTAGAAGAAATTGGCTGACACACAGTCTGTGGTGATGAAGGAGGAACTTCAAGTTGCTCTTGAAAGAATTGGCAAAACACAAGGCCCAAGAAGTTGATGGCATACAAATTGACAAATTTCAACAAACAGACCCTGCCCGGATGTACTCACTAAGTTGTAACAAGAATTCTGAAGGGCAGCCAGCTGGCCAATTGACTGGAAGAGATTGATATTTCTTCCTATTCCAAAGAAAGATGACCTGACAAAGTGCAGAAATTATTGAACAATATCATTAATATCACATGCAAGCAAGATCTGCTGAAAACTTTCCAAAAATGACAGGAGCAACACATTAACAGAGAACTACTAGATGTGGAGACTGGGGTTAGAAGATGTCATGGTA
>NW_006399873.1:4066387-4067626 GCF_000299155.1 Elephantulus edwardii
CATTTTACAATCCTACTAACAATGTATAAGAGTTCCTATCTTGCCACATCCTCTCCAATATTTATTACTTTATGCCATGCTAAATTTTGCCACTGCTACTTGGGTAAGATGGTATCTCATTGTGGTTTTGATTTGCATTTATTTTATTGCTAGTGATTTGGAGCATTTCTTCATGCGTCTGTTAACCATCAGAATGTCCTCCTCTGTGAAAATTATTTCCATGTCTCTTGCCCATTTTGTAATTGGATTATCAGTGTTCTTCTTCTGGGGGCCTAGGAGTATTCCATAAAAGTTCATAAGATTGTTGCTGAGATGGTATTGCCAAATGTTTGCTTCTTTTCAGTAGGTTTTCTTTTCACCCTCTTGGAAGTAATTTGTGATGAGCACAAAGATTTAATCTATAGAAGGTTCACTCATCAATTTTATCCTCTTTAGATTGTGCATTTCCAGCTTTATTTGGCAATCTCTTTATATTGATTAGGTCTTCTAAGATGGGTCCCGGTTTGTCTCTTATGAACATTATGATTTGGGGCTTTATTCCCAGATCTCTGATCCACCTTGAGTTGATTTCTGTATATAGTGTGAGATGTGCATCCTCTTTCAAATTTTTTAAATTAGCAGTCCAGATTTACCTGCACCATTTGTTGAAGATATTTTAATTTCTTCATTTGATTGGTTTTATTTCCTTGTCAAATATCAATTGACTATAAATAGCTGGGTCCATTTATGGCTTCTCAATTCTGTTCCATTGGTCTCTGTGTTTGTCATGGTACCAGTATCATGATATTTGGGTAACTCCTGTTGTGTAGTAAATTTTGAGGGCAGGGAATGCAATGCCTTTGAGTTTTTGATTATTCAGAGTTTCCTTCCTCTCAAAACAAACTTAACAATTTCTGTTCCAATATCCTTGAAAAATGAATTTGGTATCTGCATTTGGATTGTAGTGAACTTTTAGATTGAAAAAACAAACAAACAACAAACAAAAAAAACTGTTAGAGCTAGTAGACCAATTTAGTTGAGTGGCAGGATACAAGACCAATATCTAAAAATCAGTGGAATTCTGCTACAGTAACAAAGAGAACTCAGAGAAGGAAACCAAAAAAGTAATACGATTGACAATAGCCAAACACAAATGAGATACTTTGAAATGAACCTAATTAGAAACAGAAAAGACTTATAAAAAGAAAACTACAAAATGGTTTTTTGCAAGAGACAATAAAAGAACTAAATATATGGGGG
>NW_006399873.1:4068212-4068745 GCF_000299155.1 Elephantulus edwardii
ACCTGAAGCATTTGCTACAGAAGGAAAGAGCTGCAGCCTTCAGTATGAATATCAAGAAAACAAAGATTCTCACCACTTGGATAATTGGCAGCATCAGTATGGATGGTGAAGAGGTTGAGAGAGTTAACAGTTTTAGTTTGCTTGGCTCCGCAGTCAATACTCTTGGTACCAGCAGCCAGGAAATCAAGAGACAAATTGCATTTGGAAGTCAGCTGTCAGGGGCCTCTCCAGAGTACTAAAAAGCAGTGACATTAAGCTGGAGACTAAGATGCACCTGATCCAGACTATAGTCTTTGCAATTGAGTGCTATGCATCAGAAAGCCGGACAGTGACTAGGGATGATAGAAAGAGAATAGATGCCTTTGAGCTGTGGTGCTGGAGAAGAGTGTTGAATACACCATGGACCACTAGGAAAACAAACAGATGTGTCTGGAGAGGGTGAAGCTGGGCTGCTTCTTGGAGGCCAGGATTCTGAAGCTTCATCTGACATACTCTGGTCATGTTGCAAGGAGGAATCAATCCTTGGAGAGGGA
>NW_006399873.1:4068845-4069717 GCF_000299155.1 Elephantulus edwardii
TCTTGACACCAGTAGTTAGAAAATCAAAAGACAGATTGCACTGGGAAAATTTGCTGTCAGGGACCTCTCCAGAGTACTTAAGAAGCAACTATGTCAGTCTAGAGTCTTTGGTACACCTGATACAAGCCATGATCTTCACATTTACTTGTTATGTATCAGAGAACTGGATGATGACTAAGGATGACAGAGGAATTGATGCCTTTGTGTTGTGGTGCTGGAGAAGAGTGAAAAACATATCTCGGACCACCAAGAAAACAAATAGCTCTGTCTTGGAGAGAGTGAAAACAAAAGTTTCTCCTTGAAGGTTAGGATTTTGAAGTTCCATCTCATGTATTTTGATGACATGGCCAAGAAGGACCAGTCCTTGGGAAAGGACATCATGCTCAGAAGGGTGAAGGGAGAGTGCAGGACAGGAAGAGCTGAGATGAGATGAATTCATACAGTAATGGGACAATGGGTATAGATTCAGAGCTGCTGTATTGGGGTTGCTGTGAGTCATAAGTGACTTGATGGCACATAACAACAACAACAATTACAACAACAGTGTTCCTCTGCTCTGTTCACAGAAGAGCGTTCTGGTCCAAATATAGATTCTGCATAAGCACAATAAATTGTTCTGGAATTCTTAATCATCCCAATGTTAGTCACAACTTGTTATGATCCACAGAGTCAAAGGCCTTTGCGTAGTCAATAAAGCACAAATAAACATTCATCTGGTACTCTTTACTTTCAGCCAGGATCCCACTGATATCAACAATAATATTTCTGGAGTCATGACCTCTTCTAAGTCATACTTGAAATCTTGGCAATTCCCTATCCTCTTCTAGTCCTATTTAAAATGATATTCAGTAGTATTTTACTTGCATGTGATA
>NW_006399873.1:4069817-4070394 GCF_000299155.1 Elephantulus edwardii
TGAGGAGAATGGGAATGTCAGAACACTTGATTGTGCTTATGTGAAACCTATACGTAGACTGGGAAGCAGCTCTCGAGCAAGGAAACACTCCATGGTTCAAAATCAGGAAAGAGGTGTGTCAGGTATGCGTTCTGTCTCCAAATCTTTTCTTTTTTAAAAAAATTATTTTATACTGCTTTACTTATAAAGTTAATATACATTATTTTTCATACCAGATCTTTCCCTTTCCTTTACTATCTATCCCTCTATCTATTGAGCCACGGGTGACAACACTTAAGGATAGTTTGGGTAGAATGTTGAATGATCCTAAAAGTACCAAAAGAAGATGGAAAGAGTACACAGAGTCACTATATCAGAAGGAATTGGCTGATACAGAAGAATTTTGTGAAATAAAATATGAGCAAGAGCCTATGGTGATGAAGGAAGAAGTTCAGGTTGCTCTGAGGAACTGGCTAAAAACAAGGCTCCAGGAGTTGATAGCATACCAATTGATTGATTTCAACAAACAAACGTTGTCCTGGATGTGCTCACTAAGTTGTGCCAGGAAATCTGGAGGTCAGCCAGCTGGCCAACTGAA
>NW_006399873.1:4073956-4077218 GCF_000299155.1 Elephantulus edwardii
TTCTGACACATAACAGCCAATTGCAGCAGTTACAGTGTCAATCCACCTGACTGAGGATCTTCCGCTCCTTCTCTGACTCTCCACCTTTCTCAACATCATGTCCCTTTACAAGAAATAACACCTCTACCAATATATCCAAACTATAATTAATGCCTCCAAAGGACACTCTGGCTGTACCTTATTCAAGATGTATCTATTAGTTCTCTTGGCCATTCATGGGATGTTCAATGCCCTTCTCCAATACCACTGCTCAAAGGCCTAAATTATTTTTCTGTCATCCGTCTTCATTGCTTGGCTCTTGGTTGCATAAATAGTACTTGGAAAGACTATGACCTGAATCAGACACACCTTAAACCTCAAACGGATATCACTGCTTCTCAATAATTTGGAAAGACCCCTAACTTCAGATTTTCCCAGTGCAATGTTTCTTCTTATTTCCTGATGGATTGCTCCAAGGGTGTTAATTGTGGATCCACAGTTTCAGTATCCTCTTCATCCATCATGACACTGCCTATTGGTCCAGTGGTAAGAATCTTAGTTTTCTTGATACTGAAATGTGTTTCATACTGAAGACTGCAGTCTTTGATCTTCAACAATCGTAGATTACTTGTTTTGTATTAGAACATATCAAACTGAAATTTCCTGGCAGATTTAATATTAGATAATGTTTTTAAGCATACTCCTTTCTTTCCATCCTGGTTTCAGAATTCTTTATGATTTAATTTTAGGTCACTTGTTGTTTTTTAAGTAAAAAGCCCTCATGCTATAGCAGACAAATATTCAGATGCTAAATGAAAGAGAGGTGACTGAAACCCACAGGAGATTCCAAAGCAGAAATACGTGGCAGTTTGCTTCCATAAAGTTTATAGACTCAGAAAACCTCTTGACATAGTCCACTTTGTTCTTTAGGGAAACTGTGAGTCAGAATCATGGAAACAATATATTTGGGGTTTTGGATTGACCTTTTTCTACTTCTCTGCGAGCAAATTACTTCTTATTATTTGTTTTAGTTATATTCACAGTCTAGACTTATTATGATAGCACTAAAGATATGTATCACTTAGCATCTGTTCAGACAGTATATATATCCATAGTCTCATAGTATGTAAAATAATTCAGAAATCCCTATAGCAGCATGAGATGTAGCAGACACATTTGGTAAGGACAGAGCTAATCTGTTTCTACCTACCTGTATAGATTCTCAGTCAATTGTAACACTAGGGAAGCAAAGGAATAGTTTCCTAGGTTCATCTCCTTAATTCCTGTCCCACAGTACTAATTTTCAGCATGGACTGCATGGATATCACCCAGTGAGATGTTCCTTCACTGTCACTGATCTACTTAGATCAGGCAATTTGTATGTGTAATGTACAGGCCATAGCATCAAATCCTCATGTGTTAACAGTCGTCTGATGGAGCAAATTGAGGTGATGCCAAGAAGAGAAACAGAAAGGATGATAAGGTAAGGAGTTAGAAGTATAGAAGATGGAAGAGACATAAGTGGAATTGGAAGAACTTAAAGTAGATTAGGAGGGATAGAGAAGAAAGGCAGGAAGAAGACAAGGAAGAGACTGGCATAAGTGTGTACATAGTCAGATGAGCAAATCTGCTGCAAAGGCCTTTGTAAAAATATAAAAGAGTAAAGATGTGATGATGAGGGCCAAGATCCATGAACCTTGGTAATGAATAGAAAACACCAAAAGCACATTTGTCTAGGAATATTGATTATGCATTGAATTAACAAGAAAATGAATAAATCTGATTTTGAGAAATGCATCCAGAATAGTCCTAAGGGTTCAAAATGGCAAGATTTCCTTTCACTTAGTTTGGACATGTTATAGAAGGACTAATCCCCTCATGCTTGGATACAGGGAGGGGCAATGAAGAAGAGGAAGGTCTTTGTCAAGGATTGATACAATGTTACAACAGACTCAGCAGAACAATCATTTTGAAGTCATATAGAAGTTGTTCTGCATCTATATATCCACAGGCACAAGTTTCTCCGGAATATAACAAAGAGGGAATTATTGAGTAAAATGATCTTTGCATATTCAATTTACATTGTTGTTGTGAAGTGTTGTCAAGTCAACTGTGAATTATGGAGATCCTTTGCACAATAGCCATGAAGCCTGCCCTGTCCTAAGACAGTCACACTGTCGCTGACACATCGACCTCCCTGAGCCCAGTTACTGTATCAATCCATCTCATCAGGGTTCTTCCTTTCCCACTGTCCTTCAACCCTTCTGAGTATGATGTCCTTCCACCAGGACTGGTCCCTCCTGACAACGTGTCCAAAGAATGTCAGTCAGAGCTTAAAATCCTACCCCCCAAGGAGAAACGTGGTTTCATTAGCAAGCCAAATTAATCTCCAAAATTATTATAGCAGCAGAAACCCATAATTAATTTAGAAGAATTGACTTTCTTTCATTTTAATTAGTGCTATCATGATTAAATTTTATAATTTTTACCCATTCTACTAGCTATAAAAATATATGTTCATGAGCTTTAGTTTATATGTTCCAAATTATTTGTAATATTTTTGCTTTTTTTATATTTTATAAACACTTGTGAATTCAATTTTTAGAATTTCTTCATAGTAGTTTATTCTCTTTAATTGATTTGTGGAAGTCATTTATGAGTTTTGAGTATAAATCCTGAGTTAGGTTAACATGCAATTTGCCAATAATGGCTTCGAAATGTAAATTATATTTTGGCTAATTATTGATTCTTAATTAAATAGAGTTGTCAATTATAATGTTGTACAGATTTAAATATCAACTGATATTTATGGTGGATTTTGTCTTTAAAAATATTTTCCTATTCAATGTCACCAAGATTTCCTTTTATATTTCATAAAATATTAAAGTTTTCATTTATACATATTGGTATTAATGTAGTTGAATAAATGTCTTCTCTACAAAAACTATGCACTAAATCTTATTGCCTAAAGGGTTTGATCTGTATCACGTTGTTGTGTACTGTTGAGTCAGAACTGACCCATATCTGAACCCCCTTTGGGTTTTCACAATCAGTAAATAGTACAAAAGAAGATTGTCCATCCTTTTCCCTCCCAGAGCAGCTGGTGGATTTGAACTGCATGCCTTTGGGATAACTGCACAGTTTTTATCACTAGATCACCAGAGCTCCTTTGACCGTTATCTAGCCACTATAAAAATAAGTCTTGCTATATAGCTAAATAAATATATTTGATGTTTTGGAAATTATCATGGTTGTGCTTATCTGTTGTTGTTGTTGTTCTTAT
>NW_006399873.1:4091882-4092695 GCF_000299155.1 Elephantulus edwardii
AACAACAACAACAACAAGTTTTAACATGTTTGTCACATACATAATCACATGTAAAAATCTGATTATTTATTAATTCAATTTATTCATAAAGACTCTAAGAATCTACTGAAATATCCCATGATAACCTGATAATATTTGTAGGTAACATCCCCAGTTTCTTGTCTTTGAGAAATGGCCTGTTCATATAAACCATACTACATACATAGATAGATGAGATAAAGATAAAGATAGATTTTGGAAGCATTAGTGGCCTCTATTTCCACATACCTCTGGAAGCTCTATGAACTTGGAGACATGACAATACTCAACAACAATAACTAAGTAGATATTATTGGTGTTGATTGCCATGAGTTTAGCATGATTCATAGAGACCCTATGAACAAAGACCTGAAGTCTTTCTATAACTATTGTCATTTCTCCAAGGTGGCATGTGGTTTAGGAAGTGGATGCTACTCCTGCTTCCAAACCTCAATCAATCTGAGAGATTCATCAAACACTGCCCATGATGGGTGCACAGAGACAGAGATAGAGATTATACAGATATAAATACTTACACGCAGACACACATACACAAATATATATCTACATATATACATAATTGGATGAGGGGTATCAGAGACAATAAGATTGGCACATGATAGAACAGAGTTTAGGGCTGTTGTACATAGGGTTGCGATAGGTTGCATGTCACTCGATGGCACATCACAACAACCATATCTATCTATATGTATTATAAAAGAAAATATTAGTAATATAATTCTTGAGTGCTTTCTCTGAGTAACATATGTTGTTGTTGTTGTTGTTATGTGCCGT
>NW_006399873.1:4093490-4094672 GCF_000299155.1 Elephantulus edwardii
TGAGTCGCCTGTGACTCGACGGCATTTAACAACAACAACAATGTGTTCTGATAGTTATATATATATATTTATGGAAAGAACACACATCTCTCATACACACACACATATATATATACATATATATACAAACCTGTGTTCAAAACTTGATTCTGATTTATACAAACCCTTCTACTGTGAAAAAAGGTTTTGTTCTTAATTTCAGATTTTAAAACCTTAAAGAGAAGATGATAATAGAAATATTTGCAACACATTCCTGTTTTTATTATCTTAAAGAAGATAGTAAAAATAATATTTGTAAAAACACATGAAAAGAATAAATGAGATGAATATAAAATAAGAAAGCTCTAAATTTACAGACCCTTATTACATTAATGAAACAAGATGAGGTTACTCAGGACATGTTTCTTAGTGATTGTCATTTAGAAGCAGGCTGTGCTAAATGTATACAAATTATCCCTCTTTGAAGGGCTAATATGCATTTGATGTTTGATTAGTTAATATCAGTATGTGTTAGATGGCTACAATCTAAAGCAACGTCTATCTGAAATAAAATAAAATCCACCTGATTTATGAGCTAGACAGTTTAAAAAGATTCACAATTATTTTAGCTGCTTTATTGGTGATCAAGTTTATAGATAATTGAATTTCTACACAAGAATTTCCTTGACAATAAAATTTAATGATAAAATAGGAAACATTAAAAGCACTCTGCATACTGTCAAGAAAAAAATGGAATTTGTTATGATAGCAAGGAAAAATATGCAATTAAATTTAAGTGTTAACTTTTTCATTTAGGGAATTTTCTCTTGTGTTCTGAGAAGTGGAGAAAATATTGACATTCACAAGGATTTAATTTTGTTTGAATCCACAAGCAGAGTTTACACCATTGTTATGTTGGCATAGATTATTTATTATGGATGTGTTAAAAAAACAAGCAGCAATGTCTTGTAAGAAGTGTATTCAGAATCATTCTTTCAAGTTAATTTGAATATCTTATAGAGAAGGATTGATTTATGAAGGACACTGATTGATAAAGTTAAAGATCAGCAAAAAGAGAAGAAAGTTATCAAAGATGGACTGTAAAAGTAACTGTAACTATGGGTCCATGTTGTTGTTGTTGTTGATTGCCATCCAGTCGAGAATGCCTCATAGTGACCCTATGAACAAAATACCTGAAACTTT
>NW_006399873.1:4095623-4096179 GCF_000299155.1 Elephantulus edwardii
AACATCAACAACAATTCAATACATACATATCTATTCCCTTTGAATTGTTATTCTTGAGCATGTAGTGTAGAAATTTATGTTTCCTAGGTGATATGATTTTGATATTTTACTGATGAAGTCTAATTACGTTTTTGCAACAAAAATAATTTGAAAGATTCTGTCTCTAGTCTCTAAAGATATTATATAGTTGTTACATATATTTAAGTTTTTTACTAAAAATTTATAAAACCATGTGTTGACTTCAATCCATATTTATTGAATACACATTATTACAAACATCAGTAAAACTATGTAACAGGGCATCAATTAAAAAAGTCAGAGGTAGATCTCACAAGTGTCACCTTGTAGAAGATAATACACACTAAGTGCTTCATTTGAATGGGATTGTTGTGTTAAAGCAGAGGTCACAGGTATTGATGCCAGACTGATTTTCTTTTTAATTACAGGGGAGCACATTAGGTGGTTTTGGTGGATTACTTGAAAGTTCTGAAAATTTTTCACATTTTTCACCTTTTTATAAACTTGTGATAATACCTGTGCCAGAATGCCAATTTCT
>NW_006399873.1:4096606-4097101 GCF_000299155.1 Elephantulus edwardii
TTGATTCTAAAGAATCTTTTCATTCTAAAATCAAAACCATATACTATTTTACTCACTTTAATTGAGGATGTAATGATTTTCTAATTAATATAATTGGGATATAAGTTATTAATTTAAACCTATCAATTAAATATTCACTATTTCCCTAAAACTACTGAATCCAACAGAAGTTCTATATGAGGAAGAAGAGCAATATCCTCTCATGCAATGAAAAACCTCCGAAACCCTTTTGAGGGTCAGTTACAAGCCAGTTCCCACTCCAGGGTGATCAGTGAAGGTATTAATGAATCATGCTTTTCATAGCCTTATGCAAACAGAAAGAATAGACATAAGAATATGAAAAACATGATTAAATTGGATGTCGTTTCAATACATGCATTAGGAAAATATTAAAAGTTAAATTTCATTAAAAGATTTGAAAAAAAACAGGAGATGTGACAATAACATAAATGAATCGAAGATTTCAGACACATTTTGAATAGAAAAGAGAAATAC
>NW_006399873.1:4097866-4098815 GCF_000299155.1 Elephantulus edwardii
GGGATTTCAGAGGCAGTAAATCACATAGGAGGAGATTTCTCTTCCTTCTTCCTAGGACTAAATGGTGGATTAGAACTGCTTGCCTTTAGGATTGCAGCACAATTTCTTACCACTAGGCCATCAGAGCTTCCTGCATTATGATTATCATCTGTCTCTTTTGTTGTTATCATGTGTATCTGGGTTGCCTGTGACTCATATTGACTGCAAAATAGCTCTGAATTCTGTCCTATCCTGAGCCAATCTCGCTGTCTCCAAATACCTACCCCTATTAACCCAGTTACTGTGTCCATCTCATCCAGATCTTTATCTTCTGCATTTTTCCTCTACCCTTCCAAACATGATGTCCTTCTCCAATGACTGGTCCCTCCTGGTAACATGCCCAAAGTATGCAAGACAGAGCCTAAAAATCCTTGTCTCTAGAAAGGAACTTGGTTTCACCATCTGCTGGACATACATGTTTCTTTTCTTGATAGTCCATAGTATGTTCAATAATCTTATTCAGCCAGTTCTTCTGTTATTTTATTAAACTTTATCAAACTACTGTGAAGATCATTGGCTAGATCAGCACACCATAATCTCTAGACAAACATCTTTGCTCTTCAGAACTCTGGAGAAATACTTGATAGCGTACTTTCCTAATTCAGTTGATTTTTTTGGTTGCTTGGATGCTGGTGCCAAGTGTGTTGATTGTAGACCTGAGCAAGCTGAAATTGCAACAGTCTCAATCTCTTCTCCATCTACCATGATGCTGTCAATTGGCCCAGTGCTGAGAATCTTTTTCTTCTTGATCTTGAGCTTTAATCCAAATTGAAGACTGTAGTGCTTGGCCTTCTGAAGTGGATGTTCCAGGTCCTCCTCAAGTACAACAAGCAAAGTTGTTTAATTTGCATAATGCAAGTTGTTCATGAGCCTTTTTCAAATTCTGATGCTACGTTCCTCCTCATGAAGA
>NW_006399873.1:4099285-4099861 GCF_000299155.1 Elephantulus edwardii
GATAATTTACACAGTCTGTCAGATCAATTATTTTTAAAATGGGAATACATATGAAACTGTTCCTGTCAGTTTGTCCCCCAGATTTTTTGGCATAACATATTGAACAAGTCCACACAGTATATGTTTACTCAAATATGCCAATTTGTCTTCAGTCAATTCCTGGAGTCTTGTTTTTTGCCAATTCCTTCAGAGAGACTTTACCTTTTCCCTTCATTACCATAGCCTCTTGGTCATATGTTGTTTCATGAAATTCTTCTATGTTAGCCAATTGTTTTGGGTGTGGTGACTGCGCATACTTCTTCCATCTTCTTTTTTAATTATTAAATTTTATTCATTTTAATGAACATTTACAGAGATTTTTGGTTTTCATTCATTCATTGTTGCACTGTTTTCTCCACCCTCCTCCCCAGTTTGTTCTTCTTCCCCCCCCACGAATGTCTGTTTTAATTATCTAATTGCCACAGTGCTTGTCAAAGCCAGTTTTGATTAATCTCCCTTGTCAGTGTGTCCTTTGCCATTCCCTATCTCTCCTCCCTGAGAGAGACTTCACCCTGATTCATAAGGAAAAGGGGATGG
>NW_006399873.1:4102736-4104296 GCF_000299155.1 Elephantulus edwardii
TCACCTTTAAAAAGGTATTTGAGCTTGAAGGCCTGATTTTAATTGTTTGTAGTCAAACATTCTTCTAAGTAGTATATTTCTGGTCTGTCAATTTGCTGTACATAGGTAACTAATGGTTTCTGTGATGGTAAACACTGTGACACTAATGTGTCAAATGTGATAATGGTTACCTATGGTGGACAGTGTTCAGTGGAGTTCTCAAAATAAGCTTGGAAGTAGGAGGGGTATCCACTTCCAAAATAGCTTGCCTCAAGAAACTCGATTAACTTAAAGAAAAAATGAAAGGTATACATGTTCAGGACTTTTGTTGATAGGGTTGCTATGAGTCATCTATGATTTGACAGCACTTAACAGAAACAACAACAAATACGGTAATAGCAAAATTACAATGCAAGCAGGTTATGTGTCTAATATTTACGTGAAGGTAGGTTCTATATTTAATAAAATATCTTGTTACATTTTACTAAATACTTTAAAAATATGTACTATATCAGCTGTTGGTATTTTTTTTTCTGTAAGTTGGGTTCCAGTTGTGTTAATATTTAATGTTTTTTATTTGTTGTCTTTTTTTCACACATTCAAATAGTTGTGATAAAAGGTTGAAAAACATAGAAGTTATGGTTATAGCTGCTAATGGTCTAAAAGTAACTCTAATGGAAGGTAGAAGTAACCCATTCAAAGCTATAAATCATTTTTTAATACTTTTCCTCAAATTTTTACTTTTTATTTTATATTGGTGTGCATATGAAATTCATATACATTGTATTTCACACTACATTTCACTCACATTGTACATCATACAATCATTCCTACCCACTGTTTTGTAAAATTAATTGTCATTGATCTACACCCACCTTTATCCCATCTTTTTACATCCCTACCAGTCTTTCTCATTTCCTTTATCGCCTCCCTCCATCCACTAATTTGTGTGACCTTGTAATTTCTCTGCAGCCCATCCTCACCTCTCTACTCCCATCTCTTCCCCCATACAAATTTTACTAGTTATCCTTGTATTTTTATAATAGCTTTATGCCATATTTTCCTTATAAGACTTAGTTAATTCACTCAGTGAAATGCTCTGCAGTCTCCTCCAGGTTACATAGTATATTTTTAAATTGTCGCTTCTGAGTGTTGCATAGTATTTCATCATATGAACGTACCACGATTACACTATTCATTTAACTATGATCAAGCAACGGGGCTGTTTCCATGTTCTTAGGATTGTGACTAATGCTGCAATGAAAGTAGGAACTATAGTTCAAATTCTATTAAAGATATTTTATTGCAGTTAGGAATACAAACACAGCACCTTTCCCTTATAAGACACCATTTTATTTTCAATATTTTAAATGATTAAGGACACTTAAAAAATCATAATATTTGAAAATATAAGAGAAAATTGAAATATTTAAAAATTTTAGACATTTAATGCCAAGGAAAGAGCACAATGTTTCAGTGAGTGTTTGAATGGAAAAAAAAAATAGATATTTTTGCCAAATTTTTAATTTCTCTTTAAATACGATGTTGTTGTTGTTATGTGCCATCGAGTCGTTTGCGACT
>NW_006399873.1:4105509-4115733 GCF_000299155.1 Elephantulus edwardii
TTCTTTGGAATGGGAACAAATATAGATCTCTTCCAGTCAGTTGGCCTAGTGGTTGTTCTCCAGATTTCTTGGCACAACTTGGTGAGCACATCCAGGGCAACATCTGTTATCTGAAATACTTCAATTGGTATACCGTGTATTCCTGGGGCCTTATTTTTGGCTATTTTCTTCAAAGCAGCTTGAAATTCTTCTTTCATCACCATAGGCGCTTGCTCATATGTTATTTCATTAAATTCTTCTGTATCTGCCAATTCCTTTCTATACAATGACTCAGTATATTCCTTCCATTTCTTTTAATACTTCCAGGATCATTTAATATTCTGGATCATTTAATATTCATTAAATGGGATAGTATTTTTAATATTGTATAGATATAATAAACTAGAATTTAAGTAATCGCTTGCCATTTAAGATACTTTCCAAGACAATGACTTTTAGAGATTGACAAAGAATAAATTGAAATTTTGTTTTCCTAAAAAATTTTATTGTATAAACATAAAGAGTAATTAAGTAATAAGAATGTTGTTGTTGTGTGCTCTCAAGTTGCCTTTAGATCACAATGATTCTATGTACCACAGCCCTAAAATCTCCTTTACCCTGTGCAAATCTTATTGTTTCTGTCACAACTAATCCCATTACCCCAGTTACTGAATCAATCCATCTCATCAAGGGTCTTCCTCTCTTGGACTGTCACTCTACCCTCCCAAGCATGATGACCCTCTCCAAGGACTGATCCAGCCTTGTAACAAGTCCAAAATATGTCAGAAAAGCTTCAGAAACCTTGGCTCCAAGGAGCAGCCTGGTCTCACTATCTCTAGGATGAATCTGTGTGTTCTCCTAGCAGTCCATTCAATACTCCTCTAGCATCACAGCTCAAAAGCATCAATTCTCATTTTATCATCCCTAGTCATTATCCAGCTCTCTGATGCATAGCAAGTGAATGCAAAGTCTATGGCCCGGATCAAGAGAACCTTAGTCTCCAGACTGACATTGTTGCTCTTCAGTACTTTGGAGATCTGTTACAGCAGACTTTCCCAATGGAATAAATCTGTTAATTTTCTGGCTGCTGGTACCAAGAGTGTTGCTTGTAGAGCCAAGCAAACTAAAGCTATTAACAATCTCAATCTCTTCACCATCTATCATGATGCTACCAACTGACCCAGTGGAGATAATCTTTGTTTTCTTGATATTAAGCTTACACCCATATTGAAGCCTGCAGTCCTTGAGCTTCTGCAGCAAGCACTTCAGGTTCTCCTCAGTTTCAGTAAGTAAGTTTGTATCATCTGAAAAACATAGATTGTCAATGAGTCTTCCTCCAAGCCTGATGCCGCATTCCCACTCATATAGCCCAGGCTCCTGGATAATCTTATCTGCATATAGATTGAAAAGTATGGATTTAGGACACATCCTTGGTGAACACCCTTCCCAATTTTGAACCATGCAGTATTTTCCTTGCTCTGTTCTGACAACTGCCTCCAGGTCCAAGTATAGATTTTGCATAAGAACAATCAAGTTTTCTGGGATTTCCATTCTTCTAAGAGTCAGCCACAATTTGTTGTGGCCTTTTGTTGCAATGTTTAATAATGCTGTGGGCAGAAAGCAATGAGAATAGGGTACTTATTTATTTAGAAATATTTTGTATATAATTGCTTCCAAATTATAAGTAAAATGAAATAATATTACTTGGTCCATTCATCAAAGAAAGTTAAGATGTATTTGATTTGAGTTCTTCTTTGTTAATATTGTGAGAATAATTCAATTTTTCTTTTGTCATTAATTCCCTAATGATACTACATATAACTCTGATAGTCTAGCCATGTGAAGCTGTAATGCAATCGCAAAGGCACAGAATTTCTATCAACCAGCTTCTTCATTGGAAAAGGATGAACAAACTCCTACTAGGTTCTAACTTCATGGAACCAAATCACAACCATCTAAAATCTAAAAGCTGAATCTAAGATATTAAACCCTCTAACTCTTATAGCAAACTTTTCATCAATAACAAAGAATTCCAAGTTCTTGCTATACCTGTTAAAATAAAAGCATTAAGGTAAAATAATTTTAATGATTCTTGGGGATGACTAAGAATGATACTAGGTACCTCTTGGAATCTTGGGCTGTTAATTAACTCAGGTCAGGGCTTCCTGATCAGGCCCAGAGCCTTATCATGATTTATTGTTTTGTCTGTTCTTTGTCCTGGTTGCCCTTGAAACCATCAGGTTTCTCAGGGAGTGACTAGGATTGGGGGCAAGGGCTATATTTTTCCTCCATCTATGTTGTCTGGGGTTTTCATGTGCTTTCCTTCCAGCTTCCAAACATGATGTTCTTCTCTAAGGACCGATCCCTTCTGGTCACATGCTTAAAATATTTGAGATGGAGCTTCAAAATCCTTGCCTCTAAGAAGAAATGTGCTTTCACTCTCTCCAAGTCAGACTCATCTGTTCTCTTGGCAGTCCATAGTTTGTTCAAGACTCTTAATATTAAAAATATGATTTGTATCCAGAAAAATTATTACCAGTTTAAATTAGAAAGAACGAACATCTGTCTACTTCTGTTAAAATAAATGTACACAATTCCGAAGGTAGGAAAAATCAAATCTATTCAAATATAAGATGATTTAACTAGTGGAAAAGTAGGTGCAATGTTTTGACTGTTAGTAGATATATAACCTTTGATAAACATTACTTAAGGAATAAGCATTTTTACCACAAAATATTGAAAACAGTAAATTGTTTTTAAATTTGGCAGAGATGTTAAAATATAACTAAATGTTTCAAATTTAAAATAATTATTTGTTCAAGAAATACATTTGACAAAGGCAATTAAATATAATCTGTAACAATTTAGGCATAAATGTTTACATGTGTATATGACTGTGTATTTGTGAGTATATAATTTATCAGTCACAGAAAAAAGGATTATTTCTTTAGTTATATGTTTAAAATTTTATTAAGCAAAAAACTTTAAATACATATTAATGCAAAAAATTGTTTCTTGAATGGTAATAAAATTTGCAATAAAATATATTTAATTATTTTACCTTATAGGAAAAAAGAACCACACTTCTCTTTTCTTTCTAAATCTCCTTGTAAAACCTAGTTTGAGACCAGTTGGGATCAGCATGTTCTAAGATAACAACCTAGCAACAGAAGATGAGATTTGCATCTTCACTTTAGATTTCTCGCTCTTGAAACTCTTTTGCCTTATCAGTACAGCTACCAAAGGGCTTAGCAAATGCAGCTAGAGTGGAATCTTTCACAGCATTTTAGACTGAAAATTTAATTGTTCATGTCCATTTCCAGCAGCATGCAGTGTCTGCAGGCTTGTGATAAATCCAAGTATAGAATAGGAGAGACTTGAGGATGCATGCAAATAAAATATTAACCCATATCTGTAAGAGTTAATGTAGCAAATTCTATTATAGATATTATGTACATAACTTAATTTCATTTATGCTTCACATTGAATGGGCTCATCAAAATGAAAAATATTGAACCTGAATTTCAAGTAATATGGGTCAGTTTAAACATGCCTAACATTATCATGCCCTTGGCAAATTTATTTCTGTCATTTAGATCAAAGGCTATATGCTATATTTCCATGCCTGTTCCAACATATGCTGATGTTCTTTTTTCCTCTTACAAATGTAGACTAATGTTTTGTAATTCTTCCAAACATAGAAAATTATCAAACTAAGTTGTATAAATCATCTTATTTTAAAAATAATCTTTGACTGTGTGAAATAGCATAAATATTTATTCATATTGTATTTTAGTGTGCTTATTATTTTAAGAACACAATGTTTTTATACTAGGAGAAGAAATTATAAATAAAACTCAGATGTGGCTGGTAAAATATTTTCCTTCTTACATGTATAGAGATTTGATCTCATAAATAAAATAATTAAAAATGTGTTGTTAAATGCCACTAAAATGGCTCAATTCATAAGGCTGCAGTGTATAGTGGAATGAAATACTCTCTCAAGCTGTACCATTCTTATAATCTCTGTTCTGCTTAGGCTCATCATTTTAGTGACTTTGTCAATTCATTTTCTTGAAGGTCCTCCTCTTTTTCTTTGACCCTTGACATAATGTCTTTTTACCAGGGGCTGGTCCCTCTGGATAAGATACTCAAAGTATAGAAGTTAAAGTTTTGTCCTCCTTGTATCTAAGGATTGCTTTGACCGCACTTTTTTTCAGATTTCTTTGTTCTTTCTATAGTCTGTGATATATTAGCTACTCTTTGCCAACACCACAATATAAAGCCATCTTCCATCCCTCTTTGAGAGTCCTTACTCACTGTCCAACTTGCATATGAAGCAATTGAGAATATCATGGTTTAGGTAAGGCATATACCTTCATCTAGAAGATAAAATATAATAAAATGCTTATTTGAGAGAATATGCAGAAGTTTGTAGAGATATAGTTGGTTTTTATATACCATGGAAGCAGGAGTGGTATCCATTTCTTTGAAAGCCTGCCTCTGGAAACTCTATGAAGTTTGATAAATGACAATAGTTCTAGAAAGGCTTCAGGCCTTTTGTTCATTGGGTCACTATGAGACACGCTCAACTTGACAGCAATCAAAAATTAAAACAACAGATACCATGGACTCTGATCTGACTTATAGTTGGCCATCCAACAAATTTTCAGAGACAGTTAATCCCCAGGAGGATATTACCCATCTTTCTCCCACAGTGCGACAGCAACAATACATGATTAGTATCATGGAAGTGCCTGGAGGCCTAAAATATCTTATCAAGGGTTGGCTGAGGGTAGGGGAATGCTGGGCAGGCAAGGCAGAGATCAGAAGGTGGAAGTGGATCCTATTGAAGCAGGGCAGGAGGAAGGAACCAACTCATATGCACCAAAGAGGCAAGGACCTACACCAAATCTGTTACTTTCATAATAGAGAAGTGTCTTTCATCTTTTTTTTTGTGTAAGCTGAGCATCTAAATAAAGGTGGACTATGGAGTAGGATTTCCCATCCACTTCCAAAAGAATAGGCCTTTAAAATCTCTATGCACAATAGACCACACTTAGATTAGATTAGCAGATATGGCACCAGAGACTGAACTCTCTGGTTAGGAAATACAAAAGAGGAAGAAGAAATAAAAAAGCAGACAATAGTGATTAGAACATGGAATGTGAATAGCATGAATATAGAAAAATTGGACACTGAGAAAGAAGTGGACTGAAGTGACATACTAGATGTTAGCTAAATGAAATGTATTGGCAAGGGGCATTTTGAACCAGACAATCATATAATTTACTCTGCTGGAAACCAAAATGTGAGGAAAAGTGAGGTTACATTCATAGTTATGATGAACATTTCCAAATCTATCTGGAAAGACAATGTTCTGAGAGACACGATAATATCCATACAAAATGAAGTTTGATTAATTTTATTATCGTTCAAATATATGCACCAACAACCAGAGCCTAAAAGGAGGAGAGATGACTTTTACCAAGTTTTACAGCCAGAAGTTGATAGAATATGCTACCAAACCTATTAATACTAATGAGTGATGGAATTACAAAATTTGGGAACAAAGAAGGATCAGTAAATCCTTGGTTACCTGAAACTAATTCAGAATGGACGTATTTTCTTGCTTGTAATTCCATGACTGTACAGCAAAAGTGAGTGGAATTTTAGAAAGATAGGTGGTTACCTGAGTTGAAATGGCAAAAGGACTTGTAAAATCTTCCCTGCATGCAAAAATGGGGAAGTGAGAAAAAAAAAATAGGATCACATTCATAGGTAAAAATGCCATTTTTGGATCCATCTTGAAATACAATATTGTGAGTGATAGGATAATATCCATGTATAAACAAAGAAGTCTGATTAATATGACTATCATTTAAATTCATACACCAACAACCACAGAAAAGGGGCTCAATGAATGATTTCTAAGAAACTTTGCTGTCAGAAATAGACCAAACATGCAACCAAGATGCATTCATAATAATGGGTTACTGAAAGAGAAAAGTAGGGAACAGGTAAAAAGGATCAGTAGTTGAAAAACATTAATTTGGTGGCAGATGAGGCTGGAGTTAGAATAATAGAGTTTTATATAATAAATAATTTACTTATTCATTGCAAATACCTTTTATAAGAAATATAAATGTTGACTATGTACATAGGTCTGACCTGATGGTATTCACAGGGATCAGATAAGTTAATGTCTGTTGAAAGAATTATTGGAGAACTTCAATATCAACTATAAAAAAATAGGAAGGGTCCAGATTGTGGAAAAGACCATGAACTTCTCAAATAAAAGTTCAAATTAAGGCTAAAGAAACAATCAAAGACCAATTAAGAAGGGTGGTAAGATATAAGAAAAACATCCAAAAATTAGTGGAATTCCTCTACAGTAAGAAAGAGAGCTCAGAGAAGGAAACCAAGAAAGCAATACTATTTACAATAGCCAACAACAAATTGAGATGTTTTGGAGTGAGCCTAACCAGAGACACAAAAGACCTGCACAAAGAAAACTACAGAACATTTCTAAAAAACACAATAAAAGTCCTAACTAAATGGGAAAATATTACCTGTTCATGGATAGGAAGAACCAATATTGTGAAAATGATATTTCTACAAAAAGTACTCTACATGTTCAATGAAATCCCAATACAGGTAACAAATTCACTTTTCAGGTGATCAAAAAGGGAAACTGTCAAGTTTATTTGGACTGAAAGACACTGACTAAGTAAAGCACTTCTGGGAAAAAAAAATGGAGTGGAAGGCATAGCACTCCCTGACCCCAAAACCTACATTGCACACTGCTAATAACCAAAGCAGTATGGTAATGGTACAAAAACAGGCACACAGACCAATGGAAAAGAATTGAGAACCCAGAAATCGACTCAGCTATCTATGGTCAACTGATAAATAAAACCTATCAAATGGGGAAAAATAAAGTCATTTCAACAAAGGATGCTAGCAAAATTTGTTACCTGCAGAAAGCTGAAATGAGCCACTTCTTACACTATACACAAGAATCAACTCAAGGTGGATTAGAGGCCTAAGAGTCAAGCCAAAAACCATGAAAGTCATCTGAGTCAAAATGGGATCAAGCTTAGGTGGCCTAGTCTATGTTATAAAGAGAATGCCAAATACAATCAAAATGCACCATCTGGAGAGGATAAACTTGATTGATGGTTTTAATATTAAATCTCTATGTGCATCGAAAACTTTTTCCAACAGAGTGAAAGGAAAACCTACCAACTGGGAAAAAATATTTCACAGTACCATTTCAGAGAATGCTCTCATATCGAAAGTTTATAGAGCCTCCACAAATAAAAGATTAACACAATTACAAAATGGGCAAAAGACATGAAAAGACTTTTCACAGAGAAATATATCCAGATGGCCAACAGACAAATAAAGAAATGCTCAAAATCACTGGCAATAAGAGAGATGCAAAACAAAACCGAAATGAGGTATCATCTCATTTCAGTAGCAGTGGCAAAGTTTAATAGGTCAGCAAGCAATAAATGTTGGAGAAGATGTAGCAAGATAGGAACTCTTATGCACTGTTGGTTGGAAAATTGTACTACTGCTCTGGAAGGGGGTTTGGTGCTTCCTCAGAAAGATCAACATAGAAATTCCATATGATCCAGCTGTTCCACTGCTTGGTTTTAATTTGCATCTCTCTTATTGCCAGTGATTTTGAGCATTTCTTCTTGTGTTTGTTGGACATTCAGATACCTTCCTCTGTTAAAACTTTTTACATATATTTTGTGCATTTTGTAATTGTGTTATCAGTATTTTTCTTGTGAAGGTCCTATATGATTCTGTAAATTATCGATAAAAGACCCTTGTCATAAATGGTATTGCCAAATATTTCCCCCCAATCAGTACTTTAATACAGAAATACAGGTAGCTGTACAGTTAACAGATGCAGCCTTAGATGCCCTCTGTGCCATGAAATTTGGAGGACAGCTGTCTGGCCAACAGATTGTAATAAGTCCATATTTTTTCCTATTACCAAGAATGAAGATAAAATTGAATGTGGGAACTAACAAGCAATATCATTAATATCACATGCAAACAAAATACTGCTGAAGATAATTCAAAAATGGGTAGAAAAGTTCAGATAGTGAACTCCCAGAAATTTAAGCAGGATTTAGAAGAAGACATGGCACCAGGGATATCACTGCTGATATCAGATGGATCCTGGCTAAAAGAATACCAGAAAAATGTATATTTGTGCTTTACTGATTATGCAAAGACATTTGACTGTGTGGATCTTAACAAATTGTGGCTGATATTGAGAAGAATGGGAATCTCAGAGAGCTTAATTATGCTCATGCAGAACCTGAACCGGGACCAGGAAGGTGTTGTGCGAACAGAGCAGGGAAAGAGATTGTGTCAGGGCTATGTTCTCTCTCCATACTTACTCAATCTATATGCTAAACAAATTATCTGAGGAGTTAGACTCTATGAGGTGGAGTGTGATATCCGGTTTGGATCATCAATAATCTGTGTTATGCAGATGATACAACCTTGCTTGTTGAAAATGAGGTGGACTTGAAGATTATATCTCAATATCAAGAAAACAAAGATTCTTACCACTGGACCAATAGACAGTGTCATGATGGATGGAGAGGAGATTGAAACTCGATGGCTTCATCTTGCTTGGATCAACAATTAACACCTTTGGTACCAGCAGTTAGGAATTAAGGAAATGCATTACACCAGGAAAATCTGCAGTTAGGGAGTGCTCCAAATTAATGAGAAATAGTTATGTCAGTTTGAAGAATAAGGTGTGTCTGATTCAGTCCATTGCCTTTCTGATTACTTTCTGTGCATCTGAGAGCTAGACAATGAATAATGATGACAGAAAAAGAATTGACACTTTTGACCTGTGGTACCAAATGGTTGAGTACAACTCATAGCAATCCTATGAATGCAGATTTTAATTATATTCTATCCTGTGCCATCTTCACCATCTCTGATATACTTGAGCCCATTGCTATCATCATTGTGTCAGTTCATCTCATTGGAAGTCTTCCTTTCTTTCAGTGATCATTTTTGTAAGGATTATTATTTTTGTAAGCTTTGCAACCATGATATCCCTTTCAAAGAAAGAGACTGCCTTAGAGACATGTCCAAAGTATGAGAAATGAAGCTTGGTCATCCTTGCCTCCAAGAAACACTCTGGCTGTACTTTTTCCAGGATATGCCTGCTCATTCTCTTAACAGTCCATATGACATTCAATACTCTTCTCCAATAGCACAATGAAAAATTATCAATTTTTCTTCTGTAATCCTTGTTCATTGTCCAGCTCTCAGATGTCTAACAAGTAACGAAAAAGACCATTCCCAGAATCACATTTACCTTTGTCTTCAAACTAATGTCATTTCTCTTCAGTATTTTCTTATCTCCTGACTGCTGGTACCAAAAATGTTAATTGAAGATCCAAGTAAGTAGAAATCATTGGTAGTTTCAATCCTTTCTCCGTCTGTCATGATGTTCTCCATTGGAACAGTGGTAAGGACATTTGTTTACTTGTTATTAAGGTGCAATCCATACTGAAGGCTGTGTTGTTTTGATCTTCTCATTAAGTGTTTCACATCCTCCTTACTTTTAGCAAGCAAGTTTGTTTCATCTGAATAATGCAGTTTTTTGATGAGTTGTTAACTAGAATCTTCCAATCCTGATACTACATTGTTTTCACAAAATCTGTTTTCACAAATTTGTTCAGCAAACAAATTGAATAGATATGGAGGAATATATACCTTTGATTCACACCCTTCTTGATTTTAAACTACGTAATGTTTCCTTATTCTGTTAAGACAATAGAATCTCCATCTCGGTCTAGGTGTCACCTGAGCACAATAAAGTGTTCTGGGGTTATCATTCTTCACAATGTTAGTCATAGTTTGTTGTGATCCACACTATCAAATGCTTTGTATAGTCAATCAAACACATATATACATTTTTCTGGTATGCTCTACTTTGAAGTAGGATATATATAGCATTAGCAATGATTTCTCTGTGCTTCTGCTTCTTCTAAATCCATCTTTAACTTTTTGTGGTTCTCTGTTAATGTACTGATCCAACCGTTTTCGGATGATCTTCAGCAATGTTTTGCTTGCATTTGATGTTAATAACATAGTTTATTAATTTCCGTACTCTGCTGGCACACCTTTCTTGGAAAAGAGAAAGAACATGTACCTCTTCTAGTCAGTTAGCCACTTGGTTGTCCTCCAAATTTT
>NW_006399873.1:4119665-4120524 GCF_000299155.1 Elephantulus edwardii
GTAAGGTTTAGGGTTGTTGTACATAGGGTGCTATGAGTTGCTGGTGACTCAATGGCACGTAACAACAACAAGAACATACACCTATAATAAGCAATTTAAAAATCCTAGATCCTATACATTATATACAAACAAAACACATATTAAAATATTTAGATTGTTTTAAACAGAAACCAGAAGGATGACTCAAACAGATGCATGCACACCAGTGTTTATTGTTTTATTCACACTAGCAAAGAGAAGGAAGCAACCCAAGTGCTCATCGACAAATTAATGGATAGAAAACGATGGTGCATGCACAGAATGGAATATTATTATTCAATGGTAAAAAACAATGAACTTGCAAAATATTGCATAACATTGGTGAGTTTAAATGATATAGTTGGTGGTGATTTTGTAATGAAGAGTCAGAACTGACCTATAGCTGAGCTTCTGGCAGGTTTTCAGAGGCAGTTAGTCACATTGGAAGAGATTATTGATCCTTCTGTGTGGAACAGATGATGGCCTCCAACAGTGTGCCTTCATGATCACTGTGAAACTTCTTGCCACTAGGTCATCAGAGCTTTTTTTACTATTATGTTGTTGTTGTTATGTGCCATTGAGTAACCTGAGACTCCTAGCGACATTATGTACAACAGTTCTGACGCCTGCCCTGTCCTGAGCCAGTCTCACTGACTCCAACACAGCTATCCCTATTGCCCTAGTTAATGATCAATCCATCTCATCTTGAGTCTTCCTCTTCTGCTCTTTCCCTCTACCCTTCTGAGCAGGGATCAGTCATTCCTGGCTACATGTCCAAAGTATGTGAGACGGAGCTTTAAAATCCTATCCTCCAAGAAGAAACTTGGTTTCACCTATTTAT
>NW_006399873.1:4121462-4123492 GCF_000299155.1 Elephantulus edwardii
TTATTTTAAAATAATTGTATTAGAGCATAATTCTAGATATATTATTAGTTTGTGTTTTCAATGATAACATCAGCTAGTCAGAGTTACTGACTCTAGTTGGACAAAATATTAACTCTAAGAAGGAAGCCTTTTTCTGTTGATATGCAATTCTGCAAAACCTCTTGCTTGAGCTTAGTTTTCTGATACTGAATGAGCATAACATCTTCGAACCTGACACAGAAACTTTGTTATTCCGATTCTGTAGCAAATGGCCTGCACATTTAAAATAATATTCACCTAAGGTAAGAATAAAAGTAATTTATCCTTTTGTCTGGAATGGGTGCTTCTGAAATGATTTTCACTAAGTTAGCCTTCAGTTTGATTCCCACAGCTTTGAAAGTATGTCCCAAGCTGGTGACAGATTACCTATTCACTCAGTGAACTTAATTTTCACTTTTAATAATGCAATATTTTTTAGATTATATTCATACATTGTATTTGTTTCATTTGGAATATCTGAATGTCTAATATATTTCAGCTTAGTTTTCTGTACTTAGAAAACTGTACAAGTCACTATGGTATTATAATACATAGGCTGCTGTTGTTATTGTTGTTGTTGTTATGTACTGTCGAGTTGCCTGCGACTCATAGTGACCCTGTGTACAATAGCCCTACCGCTGCTCTATCCTGTACCAATCTTATTGTCTTTACACACATACCCAATTACCCCAGTGACTAAATCAATTCAATCTCATCGAGGGTCTTCCTCTCTTGCACTGTTCCTCCACCCTTCCAAACATGATGTCCCTCTCCAAAGATTGGTCCTGCCTTGCAATATGTTTGAAGTATATTAGAGGAAGCTTCAGAATTTTGTCTTTGCTGTTTATCAAAGAGATTCTTAAAGAGCAGTTTTGTCCAATACAGTATGTATTTGGCTTCCGACTACTGCTGCCATGGATGTTGATGGCAGATCTAACTGCAATCAAATTGTTGACAACATTAACCTTGTCTCCATCTATCGTTATGTTACCTACTGGTGAGAATTTTCCTTTTTTTGATGTTGAGATGTAATCTATGTTGAAGGCTTTAGTCCTTCCTCTTCTGTAGCATGTACTCTTCTCATTCTACAAACAAGGTTGTGTCATCCGCATTATGCAAGTTGTTAATGAGTCTTCATTCAATCCTAAAGCCACATTCTCTTTTTAAAATCCACACTCTCAAATAATCACTTAGCATACATATTGGATAGCTATGAAGAAAAGATACATACTTGACACACATTATTCTTATTGTAAAACCATGAAGCGTTCCATTATTATGTTTGGACTGCTGTTTGTGAGTCCAAGTCTACATGTTTCACAAGAATAGGACTAAGTTTTCATTCTTATCAATATCATCCATTTTTTAATGATTCACAAAGTCAAATGTCTTTGAGCACTCTTTAAAGCACAAGTACATATTTTCAGCCAAGATTCATCTGACATCAACAATTATAAGACTTGTTCCACAGACATTGGAAATCCGGTTTGTATTTCTTGCAGTTCCTTTTCAATGTACTTTACCAACCATTTTTAAATAATGATCAGCAAGAGTTTAATTGCATGTGATTTTAACGATAATGTTTGATAATTTCCACATTCTTTTTGATCTCCCTTTTGGGGGGTAGGTATAAATATGTATATTATCCATTTAGTCTGTGAGGTAGCCATCTTCCAAATATCTTGGGATAAGCTAGTGAGTACATCCTGGGAAGCATCTGTTCAATGAAACACCTCAGTCGGTTCCATCAATTCCCAGGGTCTTATTTTCTGTCAAGGCTGTCAGTGTATCTTTAACTTCTTCCTTCATTACCAATGGCTTTTGATCATATCCTACCTGATGAAACTGTTTTATATCATTTATATCCATATGGGTGACTGACTCTGTATCACATTCACTTATTTAGATTTTTTTCTACATCATTCAAGATATTTCCTATATATTGCACTGCAAATCAGGTAATGGACTTATTCCTTTAGTTCTTTGAGCTTGAAAAACAAAACAAAACAAAA
>NW_006399873.1:4124882-4126143 GCF_000299155.1 Elephantulus edwardii
CCATTCTCACAATCTCTGAAACATTCAATCTCATTGCCATAGTCACCTTGTCACCCACCTTGTTGAAGGTCTTCCTTCCTTTAACCAACTATCCACCTACCTAAGCAAGATGTCCCTCTCCAAGGAATAACCTTTCCTAGCAGTCTTTCATTGTTTTTGTTCAGACATTCCTCTAGGTCGTATAGCCCTCGTTTACAAGTTGGCATACCATGTTGACTTTTGGTTGCTGTGAGGCTGAACACCGTGACACCTGTGTGTCAAATGTGTTAATGATTGGCTACCCGATGTGGACAGAGAGTGTGGTGGAGCTCCCCGATTAAAACAAGCTTGGAAGGAAGAGTGCCATTCACTTCCATAATAGCTTCCTTCTGGAAACCCTATGAACCTGGCGAGAGGATGAAAGGCACCTAAGTGTCAAGGACTCTCCTTCATAGGGTCGCTATGAATTGCTTGCAGCTCGATGGCACTGAACAACAACAACAACAACAACAGCTGCATACCCAAAGTATGTGAAACAAAGCTTCATTAACTTTGCCTTCAAAGAGCACCGTAGCTGCACCCTCCCCAAGATGTATTCATTCGTTATTTTGGAAATCCTGGGATCTTCGTCATTCTTCTCCAACACCACAATTTGAAGTCATCAATTCTTTTTCTCTCATGCTTAATTATTATCTTGCTCTCAAATACTAAAAAGACCATGCTCTGAAACAGGTGGACCTTCTTACTCAAACTGATATCATTACTTCTCAGTAATATTGAAAAGTCACTGACTACAGTCTTGCCCGCTGCTGGTACTAAGTGTACTGATTGTGGATCCAAGTAAAACAAGGTCATTGACTGTCTCAATCTTATCTCCATCCATCACAGTCCAGTTGTGAGAATTTTTTGGTTTTTTATGTTTGAGATTCTACTCATATTGAAGTCTGCAATGTTTAACCTTCTGTAGCAATTGCTTCAAGCCCTCCTCAGTTTCAGCAAGCCAGGTCGTGTCATCTGCGTAACAAAGTTATTACTGATTTTCCTCAAATAATTTATATTACACTTTTCATCATCTAATCCAGCTTCTCAAATAATGTTTTCAGCATATCGATAAAAAAGTTATGGAGAAATGATGCAAACTTGACACAGCCTTTATAATTTTTTTTTACATATTAACTATTGAATTTTTATTTTATATTTGTTTGCATACAAAATTCATACACAATTCATTTCACACATTTCTTTATTCACATTGTGTTTCATACTGTCATTCACAACATTT
>NW_006399873.1:4128038-4129636 GCF_000299155.1 Elephantulus edwardii
ATCATTAACTCAACTTGGTTGCATGCTTGGTCAATTTCAAACACCAAAATTTGATAAAAATCTTCAGTCACCTTCTCTTTGGCATTAGCTATCTGGACATATATTTGAATAATAGTAGTATCAGCAGATCTTCAGTGTATGTGTATAGATATTATCCTATCACTCACAACATTGTACTTCAGGATAGAACTTGAAATTGTCATTTTAACAACAAATGCAACACCAACCTTCTACATTTTTTCATTCCCTGCAGAGTAAACCATGTGACAGTTTGATTTAAAGCAGTCAAAACTAGTTCATCTGATCTTAGTAATGCCTGCAGTGTTAATTTTCACATGTTCACTTTTGATTTTCACTACTTCTAGTTTTTCACCATTCATACTCCAGATTATGTGTATTTTATTAATATCTGGTCTCTTAAAATGTAAGTGTGTAAGAACAGTATTTTTGGTGTCCTAATCATAAGGATTTGCACTGTCAACCCAAAAGCACAAGGATTGACTCGACCATGGGAGAAAAATAAGAGAATGCTGCTCTTTGGGAGAAAGATCAACAATCTCCTTCCATGTAATTTATTGCCTCTGAAAACTCACAGGAGAGTCAACTATGAGTTGGGACCAACCTGACAGTATAACAGCAACGTGTGTGTGTGTGTGTGTGTGTGTGTGTGTGTGTGTGTATTATGTAAGGAGACAGTTCATCCCAAAGGCAGACATTTCAAATCCAGCAGCTGCTTCATGGGAGAAAGACGAGAAATATCATCCCACCCAATATTGTAAAACCTGCTAAAGGATCAGCTTTGTGTTGATTTCAACTCAGTGGGTCATAAGGACAATTTAAATATTTTGCATGTCCTGATATCCAGTTCCAAGATAATGCCTGTATTTTTGTATCCTGACAAGTCAGAAAAAACTCATAGCTGATATTGCAGAGGATTTCCAGTGACAGCTTTATCCTAGGGGAGGGGATTACACATCTTTCTCCCATTGAACAGATGGCTACAAACTGTGTGCATTTGACATTTCAGCTCAGTTTCTTACCACTAGGACATCAGAGCTCCGTTATGCTTAGGAACAATACATTATTATAGTGTAGATAGCGCCTTCTTTCTCATACTCAAAATAAACTTCTTTAAACTGTGTTACTGTGTAAATAACATGCACCTTTTCTATTTATTTGCCAACTGTTCCCTCTCCCCAGAAGATATAAGCTAACTCCTTGTGTGTGTACATGTCAACACGTAAAAATGAAAACAAAAATGACATAGGGAGCACATAAAAAAATACTTTCCTGGATAAAAAAAAAAGAGCAGTTGGCAAACAAAAGTAGAGGCCAAGGTTGGAGATTTTTTTGAATGTAAATATAAAAAGAAATATATGTTCTTTTTCTTAACTTAATGCCATTTAATATAATTCAGTGATTAAAAAGTATTTCAAATCTGATAAATTTGTAAATACATCAGGGTAATCATTTGCCATAGTTTTTCTTTTGATCCGTACAGTGATTAAGAGCAATATTGTTTCACTACCCACAGAACTTTTTAATATTTCTTTTCAAACAGAAACTCAACAAGAAGCAACAATCTTTATACTTTATAC
>NW_006399873.1:4131201-4132588 GCF_000299155.1 Elephantulus edwardii
TATATAAATTTTAATTTTTGTTAAAATTAGTTGCAAAGTTAATATATTTTAATATCACTTTGCACATTTAACTTTCAGCTGGAAAACCAGAGGATGAATTGCATTGGATAAGTCTACTGTCAAGAACTTCTCCAGAGTACTGAAGAGCAATAATGTCAGTCTGGCGACTATAAGGTCTGCCTGATCCAGTCCATAGTCTTCACAATTATTTGCTATGCACCAGAAAGCTGGACAATGACTAGGGATGATAAAAGGAGAATTGATGCCTTTGAGTTGCGGTTCTTCAGAAGAGTTTTGAATATAGCATGGACTGCCAAGAAAACAAACATGTTCATCCGAGAGATGCTGAAACCAGGCTACTCCTTGGAGGCAAGGATTCTGAAGCTTTATCTGACATACTCTGGGCATTGGGCAAGAAAGGACCAGTCCTTGGAGAAGGACATCATGCTTGGGAGGGTGGAGGGAAGGTGTAATTAAGGAAGACCTTCGATGAGATGGATTGATTTAGTGGCTGAATGGGGTAAGGGGACAGGGGGAGTAGGTGTTCCAGAGCCAATAAAGTTGGCACAGGATACAGCAGGGTTAAGAGCTATTGTATATAGGGTTGCTCTGAGTGACTTGATGGCACATAACAACAACAACAACTTTCTGATATCATCATAGGAAAACAGAATATCTTTCATTGAATTGTGTATATTTTTAATGTAGTAAATTGCACCCTAATGCTTTGATTATCATTTCACTGTATTTCATGAGTTGGAGTAATTTGGCTTAGTATGCTGCATAAACCACTGAAATCCTACTCTTTTCATATATAAAGTAAAGGCCATTTTATATTTCTGAAATTTTTCTACTGCTGTATCATTTCCTGTGAACCTTTTGAGATTGAAGAATTTTTACATTACAAATTCGATAACCTCTAAACCCCTGCTATTTTTCTTTTCTTTATCCCTCCACTTCAAAATAGCATGGAATTTTTTTCAATGAAGAGATGATTTTTTCTTTTAATTGATATTTTAATGGGTTTATAAATTGAATTTCCATTCATTAATTGTTGCACATTTTCCTCCCTGCACACCCCTCATCCCAGTTCACTTTTCTCTTAGAAAGGAAAAAAAAACAAACCCCAAACTTTCATTGTTATACAATCCCCTCTTACCCCCTACTCCCCACCCCATAGTCCACTTTACTATGCATCTTGTATTCTGGACTATTGTCATGTAAATAATAGTTAATCTTATATCTCTTTTAAACAGTTCTCTCCCTCCCTCATCTGTTTCAAAGCAGTGTACATTATTTATCCCCATTTGTCATAGTTTCCCCACAAACCCAATGTCAGTCCTGTTTAATAACAGTGGCAATATAAAGTATTTGTCCTTTTGTGACT
>NW_006399873.1:4135811-4148279 GCF_000299155.1 Elephantulus edwardii
GGATAATTGGGATGGGAGTGTCAGAGACAGTGCGATTGGCACAGGACAGAGCAGAGTTTAGGGCTGTTGTACATAGGGTCACTATGAGTCGCAGGCGTCTCGAAGGCACATAGCAACAACAACAACATTACTTATAGGATAATTGTATTTTCTATTACTTACAGGACAATTTTTGAAGACTATAGGTAATTGGTGAATCCAATTAATATTCATATAGTAATTGACGTACTTGCTTGTTTTATAATTATGTTAGAGCTAGTAATTAGCTTCCTTTTATACACTTCAAAGTCATATAAATACATTAATTGTGAATTGGTAAGATTTTTTTTTTTGCTTTAAATGCAATTCCAATCTAAATGGGATAATTCTAGTTTTCCCACTGAACTTTGTTAAAAAAAAAGAAGAAAGAAAGAAAGACCCAGAATGCAGTCTAATTCCAATAGACCTGTATATATCTAAATCAGGCATCCGCCACTCCACTTTTTAAAAGTTCGTTTTCTTCCTCTTCATTTTTACAAAACATTTACAGGCATCTGTATTTTCACTAAACAGAAAGAAATATAAATCCTTTTTATCTTCACAAGAAGACAGAAGTAAAAGTAGACTTTAGCTTTTTTTTAAATTTTTTTTGCATCAAACCATTAAAGAGGCAAAGCATACCCCAAGTTATGAAAGTCTACAAGCTCCTTCCCTTAGAACTACTCTCAGCCTCTCAGCATGGAGGAACAATAGCTTTGAACTGTGTCTGTGAAGATTATAAAAAACAAAACTCAAACCCATTGCCTCAAGTCAGAACAAATTCACAGCTGAGCCTCCAGCAGATTTTTAGAGACTGCAGATCACACAGCAGAAAAAGAGAACTCAGTGGTTTGTCCATTTTTTTAAGGTGGATTTGAACAGCTAGAGAAATGTTGACTGGGGGTTAGTAGACCAATTTCCAACCTAATCAAGACTAGGCCACCACAGCCCCCTGTGAAAACTATCTGTTAGTATTATTTTAAATTTTATTTGTTATGTGTTATGATTTAGTATGTTACTTTTGGATCTTTTGAGTTGGTTCTGGCTAATAAACATCTCATATGTACAATACAAAGAAACACTGCCTGATCTTACACCGTCCTCACACTCTCGGCTCTATTTAAACTCATCATTGAAATCAATGTGCCGATCCATCTTGCTAAAAATTTTATTCTTTTGCCTATTTTGTAGCAAATGATAATGTTTAAAAAAAATTCAGAGTTTGGAATCTACCAGTTGCTCCATTAGGGAAAGATGGGCTGTAAGCTCTCATTAAAAGTTACAGTCTTTGAAATGCAATAGTCACTGCAAGTTGGAATGCACTGAAGGCAGTGCATTTTGAAGGTCTTTTAATGCTCAGTAATTTTCTCACAGAAATAAATGTAATTGCTTTCTTGTTTTGTCTTCTATAGGAAATTTCTGCTTTGGATAGGGGTTGGAACCTGTATTATCTTTCAGCATATTCAGTACTTTATTGATACAAAACAGAATTTCATTGATTTTTTCTTCTTTCTTGGTCATTTCTAGTTTGTTTTAATAGTTGCTGTATTTTGTTATTTGTTTTAGAGTCAGTATAAACAAAGTAAAGGAATATAAAAATAAAAAGAAAAACAGCTTCGTAAATTCTCATTCACACACACAGAAATGGGTAATAAATTATCCTTGTATCTTCCAAAGTACTGAAGAGCCATGGTGTCTCTCTGGAGACTAAGGTGCGTCTGATACAGGCCATGGTCTTTGCAATCACTTGTTATGCATTAGGACCAAGGAGGATAGAAGGAGAATTGATGCCTTTGAGCTGTGGTGCTGGAGAAGAGTATTGAGGATACCATGGACTGCTAGGAAACCATACAGATTCATTCTGAAAAGGGTTAAAACGAGGAAGCTCCTTGAAGGCAAGGATTCTGAGGCTCCGTCTAACAACTCTGGGCATGTTGTAAGAAGGGACTGGTCCTTGAAGAGGGAAATCATGCTTGGTAGGGTGGAGGGACAGCGCAGGAGGGGAAGGCACTCTACGAGGTGTATTGATTCAGTGACTGGCATAATCGGGATGGGTGTATCGGAGACGGTGTGATTGGCACAGGACAGAGCAGAGTTTAGGGCTGTTGTACATAGGGTCGCTATGAGTCACAAGCGACTTGACGGCACATAACAACAATAACAACAACCTATAAGGAAACTTATCTCAGTCGGTAACTTGAAATTTACAAAATGCTCCACTAACAGTTTGGTGAAGTTTGTTGCCTGGGATAAGGTACAATGTTTAAAATGTGTTTATGCTTCAACTATTTTGTATAATTATTAAATTTTCAGGAAGTAGAAAAGCAGAGAATGGACTATTTTGCATCAATTATGTAGTATTTAAGTTAAGCAAGAAAAAAGTAATAGTTATTACATATTAACGGAATAATTCTAAAAATTTAATATATGCAAGAACCTCATGGTGATGTTAAGACTTTAGAAAATGGCTTGTCTAGCCCTTTCTTTAGTCCCTCTCTGGGCGCTCCGTCTCCAGCTATCTCAACTCCAGACACACGCTCCATCATCGATTAGTGTCATCTAGAGGAGCTATATTGTCTTCTTCATCAACAGCCCTAGGACCAACATAAAACTATAGCTGGCTAGATTATGGAGAGACAGAGGCAAGGTGTAGCCTGATTGAGCATTGGAAATAGAGCCAGAAAAGCTGACATAGGAGTCCTGTGAGATGAAGCTTTTGCAATGAATATTGGATCCCGAGATTAGGAGCAGCAGATGCAAAAGTGTGGGGACCACGTCTTAACAAGGAATTGCTTTACATATTATTGATAAGAACAGTTCTTTTTGGTGTTAACAGAATTCAGACACTATCATATCTATGTTATCCAGGTTACCTTTGCTCTTTTTACAGGTGGTGCCAGAAAGAATGGAATTTGTTGTTCCAGACATATAGAAACAAGGTTGGTAAATTGGGTGTTAGGGAAGAAGTAAAGCTAAAATGGTTACTATTTGTTGTTACAGAGTAGGGAAGCAAACACGAAATAATCCTTTTGCTGCCACAAAGATAGAAAAGATAAAAAGGCTCTGTATGATCTGAGACAAAAAGATAGCAAATGAAGATGAAACAGTAAACTTCTTTAAAAATCTATGCATTAATGCTTTTTAAATATTTTCCTTTCTAGGTTACAATGTTGGGATATATTTTAAAATGAATATGAAGGACAAGTAATGTTAAGAAATATTTTAAAAATAATTAATGTTTTGGTTGATTTTATGTCATAATAAATTATAAAAGTGATTGAGATTTTTATTGGTTTAATGTTAATAAACATTGTAAAAATGACTAAGATATTTGTTGACTTAATTGTACTGGTGTAACACAATACATCTAAATATAGGAATACTAGATAATACAATGATGGAATATATTTAGAGGAAGAATGTGAGCCAATAGGATATTAATTGAATATTCAAAAGGGGGAAAATATACCCTACAGAAATACTTGTTGAAAGTAGTAGAATTTGACAGATAGCTTGAGGCCTTTGCTAGGAAAAAATTAAACGTCACCTAGTACTCTGAGGAGAATTACATTTGAAAGAAGAAAAGCAGAAAAAAAGAGAGGCTTGGCCACTGCACTAAGGCAAGGTGAATCTGGTACATATCAGAGCTCCCTCTCCGGGATTTAAAGTCAAAGGAAGCTGGGAGTATGTTCAATATGTGATGACCACCTGAGTCCATTTGATGAGTGGACGTGGGAAACATCAGAGAACCCTTTGCAGGAACATAAGGAATGGACTACCTGATTTAATTCATGAAGGTAGATTATTGTAAAGAGAAAGAAGGTTGATAATTCAGCTAATAAAGGACAATGGCTAGAAAAGCCAGGGAGTGGTTTGTGGTGTTAAGACTTTTTTTTTATTAAATTTTATTAGTTTTAATGAACATTTACAGAGATTTTGGGTTTTCATTCATTCATTGTTTCACTGTTTTCTCCACCGTCATCCCCAGTTCGTTCTTCTTTCCCCCATGTCTGTTTTAATCGTCCAATTGCCACAGTGCTTGTCAAAGCCAGTTCTGATTAATCTCCTTTGTCAGTGTGTCCCTTGCCATTCCCTATCACTCCTCCCTGAGAGAGACTTCACCCTGAGTCATAAGGAAAAGGGGATGGCGTATTTTCTTAGCTACTTCCTGCTGAAAAGGGATGCTGTGGGTTTCAGGGTGAAGGTCTTCTATCACTACTCTAAAGGGCCCCTTTGGCAGTAGGAAACTCATAGACTATTATGGAGATTGATTTTGGAATTTAGATGCAATGTTATCAATCGTGCTTAGCCGTACATGTTCATATCCTTGAAGATGTATCATGGAAGTGTTGCAGCCTAGAAGATACAAATTTAACTAACAAGTTAAAAGTGCATGAGTCAAAAATTGAAAACCAATAATATTCTGAGTAGAGGTTCTAATAGTGGCACAAATCAAGTTACAGAGGTAAGGTGGTTCCATTGCCATCCTTACTCTAACTTAATTCTTTTTTTTTAAAATTTAAATTTGTTATTAATTTCAGTGAAAATTTACAGAGGCTTTGGATTTCCATTCATTAGCCATTATCTTAGGTCTTTCTAGGGGTGTAATCTCCAGCTTCCTTAACTGCAGACACAAGATTCATCATTGATCATTGTCTTCTCCGTCATCAACAGCTATAAGGCAAACATAACAGGGAAAGCTGGTCAGATTATGGAGAGTTTGAGGTAAGACATAGTGTGATGGAAACTTGGAGAAGGATGCAGAAAAGTTGAATTAGGAAACTGCTATAAGAAGAGGAGAACTGAATGACTGAAGAAAGCAGAGGCTTATTGTACATGTTTGCAGCTGGACTTAAACTGGACTCTCACTATGTGATATTTTTTACATTCTCCTGCCACCCTCTAATCAGTTTCCTTAATAAACCCCTCACCTTTGAAGCAAACACCAGATGCTATGATTAGCAGAAGTAGATGAAGCAGCATGGGCAACTATGACTTACTAAGAAATTGATTTTATATATTGTTGTTGTTATGTGCTGTCAAGTCACCTGCAACTTATGTAGTTATTGTTGTTATGGGCCGTCGAGTCTCTTGCGACTCATAGCGACCCTATGTTCAACAGCCTTAAACTCTGTCCTGTGCCAATCTCACTGTCTGACACTCCCATCCCGATTACCCCAGTCACTGAATCAATCAACCTCACAGAAGGCCTTCCCCTCCTGAGCTGTCCCTCCACCCTTCCAAGCATGATGTCCTTCTCCAAGAAGCGGTCCCTCTTTACAACATGTCCAAAGTATGTTAGACGGAGCCTCAGAATCCTTGCCTCCAGGGAGCTTCCTGGTTTAACCCATTCTGGGAAGAATCTGTTTTCCTAGCAGTCCATGGTACGTGCCCTCAATACTCACCACAGCTCAAAGGCAACTCATAGTGACTCTAGATACAAACCCTTAAACCCTGCTCGACCCTGTGCCAATCTTATTATTTTTGACTCACCTAACTCCATTACCCAAGTCACTGAATCAATTCATCTCATCAAGGGTCTTCTTCTCCTGTGCCATCCCTCCACTCTACCAACCCTGAGGTCCCTCTCCAAGGACTGGTCCCTCCTTGCAACATGTCCATAGTATGTCAGACGAAGCTTCAGAATAATTGCCTACATTGTGCAGCCTGGTTTAAGCCTCTCCAGGATGAATTTGTTTATTCTCTTAGCAGTCCATGGTATATTCAATACTCTTCTCCAACACCACTGCTCAAGGGCATCAATTCTCCTTCTATCATTTTTAGTCATTGTCCAGCTCCCTGATGTATAGCAACTGATTACAAAGGCCATGATCTTTTTTAGGCACACCTTAGTCGACAGACTGACATCATTATTCTTCAGTACTTTAGAGAGGTCTCTGTCAGTAGACTTTCCCAGTATGATATTTCTTTTCATTTCCTGGTTGCTAGTGCCAATAGTGTTGATTGTGGAGCCAAGCAAACTGAAGCTGTTAACAATCTCAATGTCTTCACCTTCCATCTTGATGCTGTCAATCGGCCCAGGAAAGAATCTTCGTTTTCTTGATATTGAGCTTCAACTCATATTGAAGGCTACAATGCTTGAATTTCTGCAAGTAGTGCTTCAGGTCCTCCTCAGTTTCAGCAGGCAGGGTTCTGTTATCTTCATAATGCAGATTGTTAAAGAGTCTAACTCCAATCCTTATACCACATTACTCCTCATAGAGACCAACCTCCAAGATAATCTGTTCTACATACGGATTGAAAAGGTATGAAGATAGGACACATCTCTGTCATACAGCCTTCACAATTTTGAACCATGCAGTGTTTCCTTGGCTTTATATACTGGATGTTATTGTTGGGGAAAGTTATCTTTGGTAAAGTTAACTGTGGAGTTAGTGGAAGTAAGAATTGGCCTTCCCAATTTTGTCCATGTTGCATTTTCTCTTCTTAGACTCATGAAGTAACTATTGATAAATTCTGAGAATTCAAATCTCTAAGAAGAAATACTGACAGTGTCCTCCCAACAAGATTTAAAACTTTCACACCTGAGATAATCAGCTAACCCAAACACTTTGGTTCAGTGGCCAGTTGGGAAAGAAAATCATGATGGGTGAAGGAATTTTGGACATCACTTTATTCTGGTTCGTACAGTCTAGAGAAGAGGCAAATCCACAAGGAAATTTCCACAAACTTTTTATACTACTGAGAACAAAAGTGAAATCATGTTACACTTATGTGATGATCACAAACTCTAAAACAATAAGTGCACACATGTTACAGTATGAACATGGGTAGTTACACTTTATGTAATAATGATTCACTAAAGTAGCACTGCACCTATTCAAACACAGTAGTGATTTAGCTAAAAGCTTCCTAGCTGGTATACTAAACAAAAAATGTCTACACTCTAAACCCATGATGGCACATTTTGCACATAAAACAGAACCTTGGGTCCACATGCTACAGCAACAAAGAACAATGAACAACATTAACATAATGGAACAACAACTATTATGGCCAAGCTAGTAAGAACCCATCACAACCATGCATAAGTTTGAACCACTTTCCCTCTAGGGCGGTCATGAGCAAAAGTTTGAAAATTTTGCACTTCTCTGTAAACTTACCCAAAGCTTGGGTTCCGTTGTCTTGCTCATTAGGTATGAACATTCAACAGCCAGTATTAATTATATCACATGATCTTTTCTGGATAGCCATAAATAGGCCATCCTATTATGCAACACTACTTTTCTCATTTGGTTGGTCTCATCCATTAACAGAGTTAAAGATTTAATTGTTTTATGAAACATTCTTACAAAATGCTCAGCAAGGGCAGGTATTTCTATTTCTACTTTGATGATGCTAGAACCTGGAATAAATAAAGGCATGTGATAAACAATCATTCTGTCCGCTTTCTCAATGCCATTGATGATATGCTAATTTTGTGGCATTTGGAGCAAAGACAACAATACTTCTCTTGGAAAATATGATCGTCCTTTCCAAAATTTTTGTGTAGATAGGGCCACTTGTTTCTGCCACAAACGAACAAATACCTGGGAGAAGTTATATCAACAGGAGTGATTCCAGTACACTACTTCCAGGTTCACCAGGGGCAGACTTAATGTTACCTTAGTAATGTTAATATATAATTCTTTTGGTAGATCATGCCATTTCTGCTCTACAGACATTGGAGTAGAGATACTTACTTGTACGTGTTCTCCAGAAAGCCACCTTCTCCTATTCCAGATGGGTGGACAGATGGAGATGGACTGATGTAAGGGCATATCCAAATATCTCTCTTCCAGTTGGTTCAATGTTTGCTGAACTAACTTTTGCAGAGCATTAATGCATTGTGAAAGTCTTGGGAAGGCATCCAAGTCCAGTTGGCAAATGTGGTTGGATGTATATTCCAAGGCTGACCAATAGCCACTACGATGGTCAGTGTGGCACAGATTCAACAATAGACTCAATATGGTGGACTCAAGTATATATGTATGTGCCCAAGACATCCTTGTTATTATCCAGGTTGAAGAGGAAAGTAAAGACACAGATATCATTATTGGCAAATCTCTGCCATCCAGGTGAGTATATATAATACCCTCATCCCAACTGGGAACAAATGAGAGTGACTAGTAACTTGGGAAAAATGACTACTTGTCAATGGAGCACTCTTTTCAAAATGAGCTCCCCCAATTTTTCTAAGATACATTCTTGAGCTACAACTGTCTGGAAGTAGTAGCCCAAAACTTAATACATCCCATTATAGGGTATTTAATCCTGACCTAGTCCTCATCAATCCCAATTATAACCTTATTAACTTGTTTATAGTCCCCCAGTCTTCACTAGTGGTTAGTAAATTAGAAGTATAAAATAGAATCTACTACTTGTAAGTCTTTGTGCTTTTACCACTTCCAGTTGAAGCAAGCATTGGAAAAACTGGGGTTGATAGCCAATCCAAATAAGGTCCAAGAATTTTGTTTTTCTGTCAAATTCTGGTGCGATGGGTTATGGGTAACTTTGATTTGCTCCAGTCTGTTTATTTCAGTTTGTCTGTCCAACAGCTTATATTGTTTGACTGTGACCACTTGATATAAGAAAGTGATGAGGATGCACTGGTACTACAGGTTTTATAGTACAAACTCTCAAACTGAATTCACCTCCTGTGCTGTTGATGGTAAGCCCAGGTAGAACTTCAATACCCAAAATGTTTTCTGTGTTGGGGGAAATATAGACTGCACATTTGCAGAGGCAGCCTGCCAATTTGCAGCATGACGGTAGTCTGTCACATCTTAATGATTCTTCCCACATATCCATCAGTATGCACAGCTGGACACAGGAAACTACTGGGAATTTTATAAGTAAGAGTATCTACCAGGGCCAGCACTAATACATTTTTCAGAGACCGGAATATAGCAAGTTCTATGTGTGGCCTCCATTTCTTGGGTTCCACTTCTGGAGAAATTTGACTGGTCTGTCAATTTAAAAGAACTGACAGGGAAGCATAGAAGTCTTCTAACCATACTGGTCAAATCACAGTCATTCCAGACTTCTTTTGGAATATGTATTTCATAGGTAGTTACTTTCACAGTGTCAACCTCATTTGGCTTCTGGTCATTTTTTCCCCCTTTTCAATAAATTGATAGATATCTGTGAATAGGACACCTTTACAGAGAACCCCATTTCTCTTCTCTTGACCAGGATTTTCTTGTTGGTCTGTTAGGGAAGGGCATATTGGAAGATATGCACTGGAATACATTCTCACTTCTTGATCTGTATGTCCCCTAGTGTGGCCATAACTGTAGTAACTTCATCAATGTGCATATCTACATAAGAAGACAGTATAGTCACTAATGACACAAAAATCCCTTTTGAATAGCAAGAATAATAATTTTTATTCAAATGATGAAGATTTCATCACCAAGTCCCCAGTATTCTTCATGCAACATAATTTGCCTCCTTCCCATTTTCTGTGTTATTTAAACTGAGCCAATTTAGGAGGACCATTGCACACATTCTCAGGGAAATCACCAGTCATGTCCCATACCATCTGCACTAGACAGGAGTCAATTAATAACCGAAAGATTACCTCAGTAATCTGCAGCAAGCATTCAACTATTCTGGATGCATTGGAGGATGATGCTTGATCACAGAGAAGAAATGGGCCATTTCATCTGGAGACATTATTATTATTAAACTGTCTACCCCACCATACCACAGTCTCAAGAGCTAGCCTGGTGTAGTTTCTCCAGGCCATTGCTATAGTTGTTTTGTAGGTGTCAGAGAGCTCCCGAGTATAAGCACTATAGAGAGTTTGCTATTGCATCTATGGAGGGAGACCCCAATGGCATCACTCCTGGAGCCAAGGGTTGTTCTTGCTCTACTTGCTGCTTTACAATAGACCTAATCAGCAGTAGTTTGCTTCTAAAATCTGTATCTGATCCTTCAGCTCATATTGGGCTTGGCACAACAGGCAGATATGGTATTACTCTACTAAAAGTTTAAGGTGTTGCTTTAGTACTGTTAGAAACAATTACGATACCTGATCCATTATCTTGGGATAGGATACTAGTATTGAAGTTGTTATGTGCCATCAAGTTGCCCGTGACTCATAATAAACCTAAGTGCAACAGCCCTAAATTCTGCCCTATCATGAGTCAATCTCACCATCTCTGACACACCTACTCCCCATTACCCCAGTCATTGACTCAATACATCTCCTCAAGGGTATTCCTCTCCTGCACTGTCCCTCCACCCTCCCAAGCATGATGTCCTTCTCCGAGGACTGGTCCCTCCTTTCAACATGTCCAAAGTATGTCAGATGGAGCTTCAGAATCCTTGACTCCAAGGAACAGCCCTGCTTCACCCTCTCCAAGAAAAATATGTTTGTTTTCCTAGCAGTCCATGGTATATTCAATACTCTTTTCCAGCACCGCAGCTCAAAGACATCAATTCTTCTAGCATCCCTACTCATTGTCCAGCTCTCTGGTGCCTAGCAAGTGATTGCAAAGACTATGGTCTGTATTAGGGACACCTTAGTCTACAGACTGACATCTTTGTACTTCAGCACTTTAGAGAGGTCTCTAACCACAGACTTTCTCATTGCAACACATCTTTTAATTTCCTGGTTGCTGGTGCCAAATATGTTGACTGTGGATCCAAGCAAATCAAAACTGTGAACAATCTTAATCTTTTCACCATCCATTGTGATGCTGCCAATCGGCCCATTGGTGAGAATCTTTGTTTTCTTGATATTGACTCTCAATCCATACTGAAGACTGCAGTCCCTGATCTTCCACAGCAAGTGATTCAGGTCCTCCTCAGTTTTAACAAGCAAGTTTGTGTCATCTGCATAACGCAGATTGTTGATGAGTCTACCTCCAATCCTGATGCCACATTTCTCCTCATAGAATCCAGCTTCCTAGATAATCTGTTTATTATATAGATTGAAAAGTATGGAGATGGCACATATCCTTAGTGCAGACACTTCCCAATTTTGAACCATGCAGTATTTCCTTGCTCTGTTCTGACAACTGCCTCCTTGTCCAAGTATAGGTTTCACATGAGCACGATCAATTGTTCCGGAAGTTCTATTCTTTTCAGAGTTAACCACAGTTTGTTAAGATCCAAACAATCAATAGCCTTTGCATAGTCAATGAAACACAAACATTTCTCTGGTACTCCTTGCTTTCAACCAAGATCCACCTAACATTACCTACAATATCCCTAGTGCAAGGACCCCTTCTAAATGCAGCATGAACTTCTGGTAGTTCTCTGTTGATGTGCTGTTCCAGTAATTTTTGGATAATCTTCAGCAGAATCTTGCTTGTATGAGATATTATGATTTTGTTTAATAATTTCCACTCTCTGTGGGATAACCTTTCTTTGGAATGGGAACAAATATAGATCTCTTCCAATCAGTTGGCCACATGATTGTTCTCCAGATTTCTTGGAACAACTTGGTGAGCACATCTAGGGCAGCATCTGGTAGTTGAAATATGTCAATTGGTATACCATCAATTCCTGGACTCTTATTCTTAGCCAATTCTTTCAAAGGCTCATAGGCTTTCAAAAGTATCATAGGCTCTTGTTCATATGTTGTTTCATTAAATTATTCTGTGTCCACCAATTCCTTTTAGTATAACGACTATGTATTGAAATATATGCACCAACAACCAGAGCCAAAGAAGAGGGAATAGATGATTTCTATCAACTTTTGCAGTCAGAGCCTGATCGAATATGTAACCAAGATGCATTAATAGTGATTGGTGACTGGAATGCAAAAGTTGGGAACAGAGACAGAAATGAAGCTGGAGATAGGATGATAGAATTTTGCACAATCAATGGTTTATTTGTTGCAAATACATTTTACAAGAAACATAAGCATAGGCTATACACATGGATTTCACCTGATGGCATGCATAGGAATCAGATAGATTACATCTGTGGAAAGAACCACTGGAGAAGCTCAATATCAGCTGTGAAAACTAGGCCTGGTGCTGATTGTGGAACAGATCACCAACTACTCATATGCAAGATTAAGCTGAAGTTAAGGAAAGTGAAATAAAGCCCACAGGAACCAAAATATCACCATGAATCATCCCACCTGAATTTCAGAACCAGCTGAAGAAGAGGTTTGAGGCCTTGGACACTAATGAGTGAAGACCAGATGAGTTATGGGAAGATATCAAGAATATCATCCAGCAAGAGAAGACCAAAATGGATGTCAGATTTTTTTTTGTTAAGTTCTTGGGCCAGTCTATGATATGTTCAATATTCTTTACCATTTCCATAGTTCTAAGGCATGAATTATTCTCTCATCTCCTTTACTCATTGTCTGACATTCACATGTATTTCAAATTATTTTATGATGTTAAAAATAGAAATTATAAATAATTTTAATCTCTGAGTGTTTTCTTGAGGTATTAGGTTAAACTTTCTCAGTTATGTATAATA
>NW_006399873.1:4152071-4157366 GCF_000299155.1 Elephantulus edwardii
GGTGAGGGCCAAGACATCTGGAGCTGCTCATTGTGTTAGTGAGACTAGCCAATTCCCTGGTGGACTGGTAAAACTAGTCAATCCCCTCATGGAATGGTAACATAGTCCATCCCTTTGCAGAAAGGCTAACATGCCCCGTTTGCATATTCTTGCCCTTCCACATGGTCAAGTCAGATTCAATGGCTAGGAAAGTCATATTGAAAGATAAACTCCATAGAGTCCATTGCCACAGAAAATCCATCTCACTGAGGATCATAATCTCTTTCACTGACCCTCCAGCTTTCTTCAAGCATGATGTCCCTCTCTAAGGAATAAGCTCTCCTAACAATATGCCCAATGTATGAGAGATGAAGCTTTGACATTCTTGTCTCTAAGAAACACTTTGGCTGCAGATTTCCTAAGACATATCTGTTTGTTTTTTCGGAGTTGAAGGAATATTTGGTGTTCTTCTCCAATATTACAACTCAAAGGCATTGGTTCTTCTGTAATTTTTATACATTGTCTAGCTCTAAGACACATAGCAGGTGATTGGAAAGACCAAAGCTTGATTCAGGCACATCTTTAAATTGTCATCCTTGCATGTTACGACTTTGAAGAGGCCTCTGACAACATACTCTCTGAATGCTATGAGTTTCTTGATTTTCTGACAGCTAATAGTTATAGAACAAGATTAAAGTTGTTTGTTTATGGGGTCAGTACTAGGTGTCACTTAACAACAACAACAAAATATATTGCCAAGCCCTTGTCTTCCATTGGTGCTCTTGTTTTGGTTGAGGATCTATGCAGATTATTTCTTTGTTTAAGCCTCTTGTTTACAGTCAACAAGACTTCCAAGAGGACACTTGCATTTAAGGCCAAAACTTTGTCTCCATTTAGAAACTGGGTGTAGAGATTGGACTTTGTGAGATGGGCTCTCTTGTTTTGGTTAAGGGTCATTGTGGATTTTTTTTTAGTTTTTTGTTTTGTTTTGTTTTGTTTGGGTTTATTTTATTGTTATTAAATCCTCTTGTTTAGAGTCAACAAAACCTTCTGGAGGGCCCTTGTCTTTAGTAAATAGGACCTGGGATTATCTTTCAATAATCCGCTGTTACATTTTGGAGGAACATTCTTCTAAGTTGTCAAGCACTCTTCTGTCAATTTTCTGTTCTGAGGTAATATGGTTTTGCTGTGATGCTGAACCTTTTACCACTGGGGTCACAAATGCCATAATGACTGCACATGGTGGACAGTGTTTTGTGGAGCTCACAGTTTTAAGACTTAAGTTTGGAAAGCAAGAGTGGCATCCACTTTCTAAACCACTTGCCTCTGGAAACTCTATGAACTTTGACAAACGATGATTATAGAAAGGCCACAGGTCTTTTGTTCATGGAGTCACTATGAGTCGTGCATGACTCACTGCAATCAACAACAACAGTACCAATGATGTTGACTGTGAATTCAAGTAAGCTAAAAGCATTGACATTTTCAACCTTTTCCCCATTAATCATGATGTTTCCTATTGACCCAGTGAAAAGGATTTTTCTTTTCTTTATCTTGAGATATAATACATATTGAAGAGAACTTTTGTTGTAGTTATGGGTTGGCAAGTCACTTGCAACTCATAGAAATACTATGTGCAATAGCTCTGAACCTTGCTCTATTCTGTATAGTCCTTGATTTTCTGAAGAAAGCTCCTCACGTTTCTCCCTTTCAACAAATAAAGTTGTGTCTGCATAACAGTGGTAAGGAGTTGTGCTGCCAACTAACCCAAAGGCAAGTGGTTTGAATCCATAAACTGATTCATGGGAGAATATGAGTAATCTCATCCAATGTGATTTACAGGATTTGAAAACTTGCTAGTAGGTCAGAGTTGTTTCTGGCTCAATGTTATGTGGCAACAGATTAGTAATAGACAATACATAAAAGATTTTAGACTATTTTTCCATGTACACATCAGTAAACGGGGGGGGGGAATTTCTATAGTTCCTCACACACTATGTTAGAGGAGATTCTGATTCACAACAACCTTCCATTTGTTTTTCCAGGCTGTAAGTCTTTAAGTGAAGAGACTGCCCTGAATGTCTTTTGGCATACAGGATCTACTATTCTGTCTTGCTATGCATTAAATACACACACACACACACACACACACACACACACACACACAGAGAAAGAGAGAGAGAGAGAGAGGCTACTAATCCAGCTCAAGTGAAAATAAGCTAATTAATGTTTAAGTTTCAGAAATACTAATCACATTCATTCATTGCATACAGTGTAAAAAGAGAAAGGGCCATGTGAGAACAACCATATCTGACCTTTATCAACTTCACAAGGGGTAACTATTCTGTCAATAGTATGAACAACACAAGAGCTTAGACATGTCCCTCATGGTACCATACCTCCTTCTACTCTTCTCAACACCAATCTTACTGCCTTTCTGGGTCCAAAATCCTATGTAATATCTCACAGACCATACAAAACTTTCTAGCAAACTCAAAAGGTTTTAATTATGGTTAATAGCAGAATTGGAAGCAGGAGTGGCATCTACTTCCGTAAATAGCTTGCCTTGGGGAAACCCTATGAACCTGGAGAAACAATGAAAGTCATGCAAGTGTTGAGGACTTTCATTCATAGGGCCACTATGAGTTGCCTACAACTTGACAGCACTCAACAACAACAACCATAGCAGAATAGAGTCAGGACACAGGTACCTCAGCCTTGAGTCTCTCAGCTTTAGGCTACTGTTACAAAATTTTTAGTCCTACTAACATAAGTGGTCCCCTCCCTAGTCCTCTAACAAAAGTGAGCAAAAAAGGCCTAAGCTCTGGTTCAAATATATAGCAGTTTTTAAAGTCCTGTCTCTGTCAGGCCGCTGGTTATTCATCTTGTCTGCTATAACTTATGCTCCAATAGACTCTTCAAATTTTCTGGCATCCTGAAGGATGAGTTTCATTTTCTGGTTCTCTGCTGGTGGAAGATCTTCCCCATGAGCAAAGAACTATGATAATAGCAACCATGGCTGAACAGAGAACCAAAATGTGATCAAGCTACTCTCCACATGCAGAACAAAAGCAAATCTAAGAGTCTTATTCATTGGACAACTGAGAATAGAGAGGAGAGCAAATATTGCCATGCTGAAAACCTTGTAAAAATGGTCTTATGCCTTGGAGTTTAAGGCTGACATGCCTGAGAGCACTTTTCAGAAGTTGTCCTGTTTGTATTTGGCTGCTAACCAGAATTATAATCTTTTGGCTTCCTCAGTATGGTTCTGTGAGATCTGTATTTTGGATTTAGTAAAATGGTATGACGAGTGTTGAGATGAGAAGAAAGAGGCGCAGGCGAGTGAAAGATTGTCTAACCCTATGTAAATTAGTTTCATGTTGCTGATGTCATTGTCAGGGACATTTCCCCCTTTTTGAAGTTGGTAAAACCCATGTGGCCCTTGCTCTTTCCACACATACACATGTACTGTACATCCTTTTATTTTACTGTGTATCTTGCCAATATGAAAGAAATACTGACTGCCTACAAGACACTTAGACAAAATACATGAAAGCAACAAATATATAGAAAATCAATCAAGGTACATTTGAATGTGAATAAAGAAAATATTTTTAAAGAGTTCTGATTAGAGGAAAAGCTAGCTAAATAACTACTCTAAGATAATGTTTGCTGGGTGATTGAGAAAACCAGAGACTTTTTGTATTTGTGCTATTCAACTGAAGCTGGGTTTTCATTAATTGTGTCTTGTTTATAATCTGGCTTGAGACTGCTGAACTAAACTTGGACTTGCTTTGAATTATACTCTTCGCCTCCACTACTATCCAAATTATTTTTCTAATAAAACCTACAACTGTGAGTAACATCTGTGATTCAACAGACTATCAGGCTCAAATGACAGAAATAGTTGCAGGAGCATGAGGGGTGGTATGTCTGAATGAGCAGCTATTTGTTTGCAGCTATGAATATTATTGATAGCTGTGAAGACTCTCACTCTCTTCACCATTCATCCTGAAGCTGCCAATTGGTCCTAGTCCTTGAAAAAGGACAGCAAGCTTGCAGAGATGGAAAGGTACCAAAGAAGAGGAAGATCTTCATTAAGATGGGTTGACACAGTCATTATAATGGTGAGCTCCAATGTGTCAAATAATATGAGGATGACACAGGCTAAATCAGGGTTCAGATCTACGGTTCATAGGCTTGTGTTGAGTAGCATATGACTCATAGCGACCCTATGAACTGAATGTTGTGCCATCCTTATGATCACTGACACACTTTAGTTCATCACGATAGTCATTGCATAAAATTTACAGAAATCTAATGAGCTACATTGTGTTATTATCTTTGCTTTATAGAACAAGCACCTGAGAAAAAGAAAATGGGTGATTTGCCCCAAAACAGACAATGAGGAAGTGGTATTATTCACTGTAGACTTCACACTTTAATCAATATGCATGTATTTATTGATTAAAATTTATATATATTACAAATACTCAACATATGGCAAAAATAATTTTAGTTCATTTATTATTCTTTTCATTTTAGTAAATACTCTCCAAATAATTGCAGCATTTCTCCAAATGTAGAAAAGTTTTACAGATCATTTTTTAATATAAAATGTCACTACACAAATCATTTCAGATCTATTTGACATATATCTTAGCCATTTATTTTACTTCCATCCATCTTTGTCTTCAGTCTATAGACATATGCCCATAGATAATGGAAAAATAAATGTAAATTCACTTTAATGAGTGGAAAAAACCCATAGCCAGTGTCAACTGTCAAGTAAATTAGAAGAACTGTATGAGTAATGACTAAGTACGCATAATTCTGCTGATAGGGCGAATTTACAAATACATATGTGGCATTTGTCCCACAAATAATGACAGAGACAAGTGAGATGTTTTAAGTATATTAAGCCTACTTTTGGGAAATTAAACAAATTCTTAAAATAGGTTACTTAGATTGATATATTTATATCTTTATGTAGCACTCATAAAGTGAATTGGTAAGATCATTTATTATTCTGATTTTTAGGAAAATAACAACCAAAACCCTAAAATCTGCTTGAAAAGAAGTTGCACGATAACATATTGGAATAGTTAATATCACCAAAATGTCAATTCTAGCCAAAGTTGTCTAAAAATTTCTCTAGAAAATGTCCATTATCTTTTTTTCTAAAAGTAGAAAAGCCAGTCAAGAAATGGCCACAAATATCTGAAACGGTGTTGTAAAGGATAGAAGCACTTTGTGACACAAAGTGGGAGAATCCCTATTTCTTGATATATATATAGCTCTAAAAAAACTATATAT
>NW_006399873.1:4157466-4158456 GCF_000299155.1 Elephantulus edwardii
TACATAACAAATCATTTGTATATGGAAGTTTTATATATTGTCTCTAAAAAGCTGATAACATGTACGCATGGATTCATATTGTCCCTCCTTTGGCTGAAGTAATCTTGTCTGTAAATAATGACATATTTACTTTGAGTTAATTATTTTAAAATAATTTAAAATGTGCTTTCCTATGTTATTGTTATTTTATGTACCATAGAGTTGGAATCAATCATAGCTGACCATCTGATGGGTTTTCAGAGGCAGTTAATCCTCCCATGGGAGGAGATTGTCAATCCTTATCCCACTTTGTAAATTAATGACACAGAAATTATGACTCATCAATCAACTTAGTTATTTATATAACAGCTACTAGATCCCAGATTATATTTTTACAAAGCAAATGAATCAAAAGCTAAACTGAACAGTAGTTGTTATAAGGTAATGTCAAAATGAGTACGATTCATAGCCACCTTAAGAACAAGAGACCTGAATCTTGTCCTATCCTGTGTCATCCTTATTATCCCGCCATAATAGAGTCTGTAAAAAGATCAAAAGCCACATTAGGATGGCCATATCTGACCTTTATCAGTTTTACCAAGGGAAAATTTCCCCATCAACAGCATCAATGACATATAATCAATTCATATGAGATCAGACATGTTCCTCACTCCTGTACCTCCCTCTCCTCATCTCAACACCAATCTTATTGCTTTACTGGGTTCAAAATCTGATGCAATAGTGCACAGACCACCATTACCATTTCGGGGAAGGCAAAATGTTTCAATACAAATTAGTAAAAAATATACTCAGAATATTGGTAAAGATGCGTGTGACAAAGGCAGGGACCACACTGATGCTAAAGATAACTCTACAATAAGGGATATAAATTTAACTTGCTGGTCTGTCTGATACTTCTCTAAATCTGAATATTCACATTAAGACCGACTAGGAAGAAGGATTGACCATCCACTTCTGAAATAGCAGGCCTCTGAAAACCCTATGTACAAC
>NW_006399873.1:4163221-4166438 GCF_000299155.1 Elephantulus edwardii
TATATAAATCAGAAGAATCTGATAGTGGTACACACACAAAGACCAATGGAATAGAATTTAGAATCCAGAAATAAATTTTTAAAAATGAGTAAGAACTTTAATTCATCACCAAACCAAAAAAGAAAAGTTAAAAACCATTAAAATGTAAGTGTGTAAATTAAAACATAAAATATTTAGAAGGTACAAGCAGAGGTAATGTCAGGTCTACGCTTAAATAATAGATTATCTAATACACTAAAAAAATGCACACAAAGTGAAAAATAGAATAATTGATATTTCCTAAAAATTTAAAACTCTTTTTTATCCTAAGATTTAACCAAAATGTGAAAAGACATGCTACTGAATTGGAGAATATTGTGAAAATCATATATACAACAACTAAAAAATGTATTTGTTCTTTACCGTCGAGTTGAAACCAATACACAGTTGACTCCAGTGGGGGAAGCAGTTAAATGCACTGTAGGTGACTGCCTCTTCTTTCTGACATGAAGCAATGGATGAATTTGGACCTTCTGCCTTTGGGATTGCAGCTCAGCCTCTTGTCACTAAACCACCAGAGTTAATAGATTCCTGTTGTTGTTAGGTGCTGTCAAGTCTAGTGTGCCCTATAGTGAGTGATCCTATGAACAACAAACCCGAATCCTTTTCTGTCATGTATTATTGTCATACTACCTGGCATATTAGAACCAATTGTAGCAATCACCATGTCAATCTACCAGATAGAAGGTATTCTTCTTCAATGATCCTCTACTTTTCCAAGCATCATGTCCTTCTCCAAGGAACAGATGCTCCTAGTAACATGTACAAAGTATGTGAGGTGAAGCTTCATCATCCTTGCCTCTGAAAGCACTCTGGCTACACTATCTCCATGATATATTTGTTTGTTCTTTTGGCCATCCATGGGATGTCCAACACCACAAGTCAAAGACATCAATTCTTCTCCTGTCATCTTTATTCATTGTCCAGCTCTCAGATACATAGCAAGTGATCAGAAAGATCATGGCCTGAATTAGACACACCTTAGTCTTTAAACTGACATCATTCATGTTCAATATTTTAGAGAGGTCAATAATTGCAGTTTTTCCCAGTGCAAGGTGTCTCATTATTTACTGATTGCTGGTAAGACCCTTGGATCTTAATTTATGATACAAGTAAGATGAGATTGTTGAGAGTTTCATTCTTTTCTCCATCTATCTAGATATTGCCTATTGGTCGAATAGTAAAAATCTCTGTTTTCTTGACAATGAGACACAATCCATATTGAAGCTTTCATTTCTTGATTTTCTGCACATAAGCTTTTTTCCATCCCAAGTGGTTTCATCAGAGGGCACTTGCCAGATTAATTGGGAATCTCTGGCCCAGAGTCCATCAGCATTTGGGCATGCCAGAATGTTAAGATACTGAAATGTTTGGCCACACCTGTAGGACAAGGGCTAATATGTTGTGAATCTTGCTTCAAGCTGAACCTTAGGATGGCCTCTCTATTTGCTCAAGTAAAATAACATAGAGTTGCTGCATTGATGGAAAATTGGGCCTTAGGTGTGTGAAATATCATTATAGCATTTGGCACATCAGTGTCACAGTATTTAGCATCACAGCAACCGTGAGTTACCTCTATACAGCAATGCACAGATCAGTGCTATACCACGTAGAAGAATGTTTGACAAAAAGCAATTTAAACCAAGTGTCATAATAGTTACTCATGGTGGACAGTGTTTGGTGGAGCTTCCTGATTAAAACAAGCTTGAGAAAAGGAGTGGTATCCACTTCTGAAATGGCTTGCCTCCTGAAACTCTATGAACAGTACTCAGGTCTTTCGTTCATAGGGTCGCTATGAGTCATCTACGACTCGACGGCACTTAACAACAATAACAATGGCAACATAGAGAGAGCTACATTGGCCTTAATAATATAGAATATTAGGGCCAAAATGGAAGAAATGTTCAACATTCTAATTGGACAAAAAATTAGAACCTGTGCCATGTAACTGAGAATCAGTGAGCTGGAAGGCAAGAGCCTCACTGGAAACATACTTGGAAAAAAAATCAGAGATGAGACAAAAAGAAAATGAAGAAAACATTATAATCATATGGGATGACATTAAAAGGAACAATATGCACATGACTAGAATTTCAGAACACTGGAATGACAGGGAAGTCACTGAGAATGTTATGGGAAAAGTACTAGAAGAAAACTTCCCAGGTATTTTGAAGAACTGGAAAATCCACATTTGAGAAGGACAATGAACACCAAATAGACTAGACACAAAAAGACATATCAGTCAAATTCTCCAAATCCTTACCTTTTAATAAGGATAGAATACTAAAACAAGTGTGAGAAAAATCAAAGAGTCACCTAAAAGGGAAGCAATAAGATTAAATTCTGATTTCTCAACAAAAAGTGCAAGAGAGAAGACAATGGGATAGAATATACAGAATGTCACAAGAAAATAATTGTGAGCCAAGGATACTATACTCAGCAAAGCTCTCCATCAAATATGAAGGAGAAATGAGATTCTTTTCAGAAAAGCAGCAACTTAAGGAATTTATGAAAACAAGACCACACAAGAAATTTTAAGTGAAGTCCTTTAAACAGAGACACCAAAGGAAAGTTGATGAACCATAATAATCAGAACTAACAACAACAAACCCCATACAGCAAAACCTGGAGTGGCAATAATCACACTTGATGTGAATGGACTAAATACATCAATCAAGAGGAAAAGAGAAGCAGAATGGATTAAAAAAAACAAACCACATCAATATGTTGCCTACAAAAGACACATATAAAAAAAGGGAAATATAGACTAAAAATCAAAGGCTAGGAAAAAATTATACCAAGCAAATTGCAACCTTAAATAAACAAGGCTGGCAATTCTAATCTCTGATAAAATAGACTTCAGAATGAAAACCACACTAAAAGTTATGGAAGGGCATTATATACTGACTCAAGGCACAACAAATGAAGAAAGTACAACCTTGGTCAGAATTTTTACACCAAATGATAGACCTGCAAAATACATAAAACAACAGTTAAAAGAACTGAAGAAAGAAATAGCACCACAATAGTGATGGGGGATTTCAACACAGCACTATAACAAAAGGCTAGGTCAACCCAAAAGAAACTCAACGAAGATGTTGTTGTTGTTGTTGTTGCTGTTGTTGTTGTTATGTGCCATCGAGTCGCTTGCCCCTCATAGCGACCCTATGTACAACAG
>NW_006399873.1:4167632-4169648 GCF_000299155.1 Elephantulus edwardii
TGTGAAATCAATGACACTGTTCTATAGTTTCCACACTCTGTTGGGTCACCTTTCTTTGGAATGGGAACAAATATAGATCTCTTCCAGTCAGTTGGCCAAGTGACTGTTTTCCAGATTTCTTGACACAATGTGGTAGATATAAATTATACAATCAGTCAGCTAGACTTTGTGGATGTATTCAGGGTACTGCAGTCAACTAAAGCTCAATTAACTTTATTCTCACATGCACGTGTACAAGTTCTGAAGAGCAATGACATCAGCTGGATACTAAGGTGTACCTGATCTGGGTTATTGTCTTAGCAAATACTTACTGTGCATTGGAGAGTTGAACAGTGACTAGGGATGATAGAAAGAGAATTGTTGCCTTTGAACTGTGGTGCTGGAGAAGAGTGTTGAATATACCATTAACTGCTAGGAGAACAAACAGATTTGTCCTGGAGAGGGTGAAGCTGGAATGATCCTTGGAGTTGGGCATGTTGCAAGGAGGGACTAGTCCTTGGAGAGGGACATCATGTTTGGGAGAGTGAAGGGACAGCGCCAGAGAGGAAGACCCTTGATGAGATGGATCAATTCTGTGAGGGGGGTGGTGGGAATGAGTGTGTCGAAGATGGCGCGGTTGGCATAGGATAGAGCAGAGTTTAGGACTTTTGTACAAAGGGTTGCTACAATGGCACATAACAACAACAACAATACAATCTCAGATAAGGTTTTTATAATGAGAGTTATAGTATTCTATAGAGCCTCCTCCAGAATCCAAATTTGCACAACTTTTCTCACCTGATGGGATGCATAGAAATCAGGTTGATGACATCTGTGGAAGGAATCATTGGATAAGCTCCAAACTAGAAGTCAAAACTAGGCCAAGGACAACTGTGTGTCAGACCATGAATTACTCATGTGTAAGTTCAATTTCAGGCTGAAGAAAATGAAAATAAGTCAATAAGAACCAGGATATGATCTTGAATCTGTTCCATCTAAATTTCAAGATCATCTTCTTTTGGTAATATTAATAAATTCAGAACTATGCAAACATATCAATATAGTTACAAAATTTGCATCAGTTTTCTCCAATCTGAAAAACTAGTTACTTTGCCTTAGAATTCCCGCATCCTCCCCTTTCTTTAGTCATTTAGTGCTTTTACTCTAAATTGCCTATATACTAGGAGAAGAAATCCATTTTCGATTAGCATTTACCTCTTTGAAACTGCCTATCTCAGTCACATAAATTCTATCTTAAGCTTCCTGTTTACGAGAAAAAGAAATGCATCTTTCCTGGATTAGCACTTACTTTTTCAAAACTGTTTTGCTCAGTCATGTCAACTATTTCATAAAGTGTCTGTTTACTAATAAATATATGTAAACCCTTGGTTGGTTGGTTTGTTTAAAAATGGAGAAATCTTGTAACTAACAAAAGACTAACTCAAGTGTAAAAACTAATGGCCACTCCTAGACTGAGAGTCATTTTTTGAGAATGTTCTTTGTCCTCCATAAACTGAAATAAAGAGCTCTGGGTATTGCAATTCATCTGTGTTATTGGCAATTGAATATGGAAAAAAAACTCTTTAATTCAGTAACAATTTTAAGTATGAGCTTGAAATATTAAACCTCAATGACAGAAACCAGATCAATTAAGAGATGATATCAAGGATATCATCCATGAAAAAAACATAGTCATTCGTTACAAGGGCAGAGGAAAAAAAAAAAAGAAAGAAAAACACCCACCAAAATGGATATCAGAAAAGACTAAAGTTTGCTCTAGAGCATCAAGAAGTCAAAATAAAGGGAAAACATGCTGAAGTTAAAGAGCTAAACAGGGACAGCTCAAGAAAACAAAGTGAAATATTATAATGAAATTTGTAGAGAGCTGGAATTTAGAGAATAAAAATGGAAAATACAACTCTGCATTTCTTAAGCTGTTATTGTTGTTGTTGTGTGCCATAAGGTCACTTGCGACTCATAACAACTCTAGGAACAAAAGCACTGAAATCTAACATGTTGTTGTTGTTGTTATGTGCC
>NW_006399873.1:4173628-4174185 GCF_000299155.1 Elephantulus edwardii
AATTATTTGAGAGACATTTGACTAAAGAGAATTTATCAAATTTAATTGTAGACTTTGCTTGTTTTATGTATTGTAGTTATTGACTCAATATAAAGTTACAAAGAGTAATTTCACACCTCTTAGGCAGCTTCATCTTATCATAGACTACTTCATATATTCTAATCTACCTTTATGGAGGTCTGACTTCTTAGTGGGTAGTGAATGTGCTGCTAATCCAGAAGCAGATGATTAGAATCTACAAGTTGCTCCTCAAGATAAAGATAGACAAAACCCACCAGTATAATTTATAGCCCCTGAAAACTCACTGGATGGTCAAATGTGAGTTGGTTTCAACTCAATGACAAAGAGTTGTTTTGAGATGACTAGATCTTGGATCTCTCATCTTCACCATTAGCAAGAATAGGAGAAAAAAACGTTAAACATGATAATTGTTATCTGATAGTTGAAACTTTTCTTGGCAGCATGGCCTTTTAAATTAAGCATTGTTATTGTTTCATAGATATGTGTTTACTACCTCTTTACTGAAAAGCTATCTCTTTACCCTCATCTATTATTTC
>NW_006399873.1:4176890-4177650 GCF_000299155.1 Elephantulus edwardii
ACTTTGTTTGTCTGGAAGTTGTTTTATTACCTTTTCAATTTCTTCTTCTATAATGGGTCTGTTCAGGTGTTCAATATCATTTGGTGTTAGTTTAGGTAGGTTGTGAATTTCTAAGTACTTATCCATTTCATCTATGTTTTCATATAATTTTTCATAATATTCCAATGTTAGTCTTTTTATTTTAGTTGGTTCTGTTGTGACATTGCCCATTTCATCTCTCATTAGAATTATTCATGTTCTTTCCTTCTTTTCCTTTGTTAGTTTTGCTAATGGTTTGTTGATTTGACCTTTTCAAAGAACCAACTCCTTGTTTTGTTGATGCTTTCAATTGTTTTTCAGTTTTCTATTTCATTTATTTCTGCTCTATTTTTTATCATTTCCATTTTTTAAAGGGTGTCAGGTTCTATTGCTATTCTTTTCCAATTTGTTGGAGATGTTGAGTTAGAGAGTCAATGGTCATTTTTTTTCCTGCCATTTGTTATGTTTGCTTATTGCTATAAATTGACCTCTCCTTACTGCTTTCATTGTTTTTCAGAGGTTTTGGTAAATGATGTTTTCATTGTAATTTGTTTCAAGAAACTTTTTTTGGGGGGGGTTTCATTCATTCATTGCTGCACTGTTTTCTCCACCCTCATCCCCAGTTCGTCCTTCTTCCCCCCCACCAATGTCTGTTTTAATTGTCCAATTGCCACAGTGCTTGTCAAAGCCAGTTCTGATTAATCTCCTTTGTCAGTGTGTCCCTTGCCATTCCCTATCACTC
>NW_006399873.1:4178776-4179978 GCF_000299155.1 Elephantulus edwardii
ATTATTTCTATGTTTTTGATTTATTGATGCTTGCCTTGTGACCTAAAATGTGATCTTTTCTGGAGAATGTTCCATGCACACTGGAGAAGAATGTATACTATGTTTTTTAGGGGTGCATTAGCCTATAAATATTCAGAAGGTCATGTTGGTTTATTGCATGGTTTAATTATTCAACATCTTTGTTGAGTTTTTTTTTCTGGTAGTTCTAGCTTTTCTTGAGAGTGATGTATTGAAGTATCCAACTACTATAGTAGGGTTGTCTATTTCATTTTTTTTCCAGTTTTGTTAATGCTTGTTTTATATATTTTGCAGCTCTATAATTTGGTGCATAGATATTTATTATTGTTATATCCCCTTCTTCTAGTCCCCCTTTAATCATCATGTAGTGACCTTTCTTGTCCTTTGTGAGAGTTTTTGCATTGAAATTTATTTTATCAGAGATTCATACCATTACTCCTGCTACTTTTTTCTGGTTGCCATATGCTTGGTATATTTTTTCCTCATCTTTTTATTTTTAATCTTTCTTCATCTTCATTTCTCAGGTGTGTCTCTTGTAGACAGCATATTGATGGATTTGGGGTTTTGTTTGTTTGTTTGTATCCAATCTACTACTCTTTTTCTTTTCAGTGGTGTATCCAAATCATTCACATTCAGTGTGATTATTGAAAGGCTAGGTTTCATTGCTATCATTTTGTTGATTTCTTTTTGGTATTTTTGCTTATTACTTTGGTCCATTATGCTTTCTGTTGTATATATGTAAGATGGACATCTCTCAGTGTTTCTGCAATGTTGGTCTTGTTTTTTACAAACTCTCTTAGGTTCTGTTTTTCTGGAATATCTTGATCTCTCCTTCATATTTGATTAATTTTGCTGGGTACAGTATTCTTGGTTGACAGTTGTGTTCTTAGAGTGTTTGATATATGCCCTTCCACTTTCTTCTTGCTCGCATGGCTTCTGCTGAGATAGCTGCACTTAATCTTATTTCTTCTTCCTTAACTTTACACTTTGTTTCTCCTTCGCTGATTTCAGAACTCTCTCCTTATCTTTGGTTCTGGCAAATTTGACTTGGATATGCCTTGTTGTTGTTTTTGTCCCCTTGTGGTATCTATTCTGTATGGTTTTCACTCAGCTTCTTGAATATATATTCTTTCCTTCATTATGCCTGTGAAGTTTTCTTCTAGTAATTCTCTCACAACTTTTTT
>NW_006399873.1:4180448-4182129 GCF_000299155.1 Elephantulus edwardii
GTGTGTGTGTGTGTGTGTGTTTTAAACTCCTCCTGGCTTTTGTTTTCAGTATCTTGTAATTCTTCAAGACTGTCTTTCATACATTGACAATATTCAATCATTGCTTCTTTAAATTCTGTGTCACAAAGTTCCATCAGACTTTCTTGATTCAGGAAATCTGTTGATACTGTGCCACGTTTTGGGGCTGACATCTTGCTTTGCACTTGTGTAGTGTGTGGTTAGCTTTCTTTCTTTGAGACATTAATATGTTCTTGATGTGAAGACAATGCTCCAGAAATCAGTTAGGTTGCTTTCTCACTTGTATTTTTCTCTGAACTTCTGACTCAAGGGAAAGTTCAGTTTAGAGCCTGTGAGAGCAGCCTCTTGCATGTAAGTCAGATCAAGGTGATCTGGATTAAAGGCAAGTTGATTGACTGGACATGTAGGCACAGCTGTGGAGCCAATTGGGGATGGGGCAGACATGATGGACAGGGTGATACAGAGGCAGGCCGACTACATGTGGGACCTCAATTAGAACTCAGCTGTCTAGGTGTGTTCACAAGTGGAGTCCCTACTCAAATTCAGCTGTCCGTCTCCCACCCAGCAGCTCTCACTCAGCAGTCCATGCCCAACAACTCTTACCAGGTGCCCTTGCGCAGCAGCCCCTGCCCCAACAGGGCCCTAGGTTCAGCAGGACCTGAGAAAACCCAATCAAATTCCCACTGACCCACTCTCTCCTGGCCGATCTGCAGTGTACACAAAAATTCAGTCAAATTCCCACCAGCCCACTCACTCTTGGATGCTCTTCCAGGCAGTTGACAGTGCCCAACAAAACTCAGATAAATTCCCACTGACCCACCTGTTCCTGGGCAGTGTGGCCCAAAAGAACTCAGCCAATTTTCCACCAGTGGGATAACTTTTGGGACCTCTCCCTGGCAATCAGCAGTGCCCAAGAAAACCCAGTCAAGTTCCTACCAGCCTGCCCAATCGTGGGCAGTTGACAAGGGCACAAGAAAACAGACAAATTCCAACAGATCCACTTGCTCTTAGTGAGGCTTAAGATAATTCAGTTACTTTACCCACTAACTTTCATTCTCCTGGGGATGGGTTCCACAGCAACTTGACTGGTGGCTTCCAGCTTTGTTTGGGCCCACTGTGGCATGGCTCTGCATTCCTGTAGCCCTGAAACTAATTGTTCCAACAAAAGTTCTGATTCAAATTCCTACTGTCTACATTGCGTCCTGTTCAGTTGGTCTCTGTGTAGCATAAAGGTCTGTCTAGTAGCCCATCTCTATGTAGCTTGCTGTTCCTCTGCTCTTCACACTGCACTCTCCACCACCATCTTGCCAAAAATTTAGGGATGTTTTTAAATGTATACTTTATTTGGTATTAACAGAATTGAACATGTTATTTTGTGTTTAATTTATATTCATTCATTGCTGCACATTTTCCTCCCAGTTTCCCATCCCCCCAAGTTTGCTTTTTTCATTGTAAAAAAAAGTGCTTTCATTTTTATACAGTTCTGCCCCTCCCCAAGATTACTTTACTATGCAACTCTTATTCTGGACTCTTGTCATGCCGATAATACCTAATCATATTTTCCTTTTATACAGTTCTTTCCTTCATCTGTTTCAGTGCCGTGTACATTGCTTATCCCCTCTTTTCTTAGTTTTCCCCCAACTCCCATATCAGTCCTGTTCCA
>NW_006399873.1:4183449-4184521 GCF_000299155.1 Elephantulus edwardii
TTTATGAAGACACATTTGAACCCTGTCCTATTATCAGACATCCTTATCATTCCAAAAACACTTGAGGCCATTACCACAGTCACTGTATCAGTCCATCCCATTGAGGGCCATCTCTCTTTCATCGACTTTTCAATTTCCATGCATGATGCCCCTTTCCAAGGAATAGCCTCCAAGTACATTCATATTTAGAAGACAAGTAATCATACTTCTTTATCCTTAAATTAATCAATCATATATTCTGTATGTGATCAGAAACTAGAAGAGACAACTCAGTGGAAGCTAAATTCAACTTTTGAAAATGTTTACAAATCTTGTTTGTCTTCAAATGCAAGAAACATAAGTTAAAGATTGACAATATACAGTGGTCACAATGATCATTTTTAAAATGTAGATCACTGGATATTTCCTGGCACTCTATGAGACAATGTACTTTAATGTATATTATATTGATTTACCCTAAGAAAACAGTTTCCTCTTACCTTGCAATAACTTCAAGCAAATCAATGCAATCTCCATCACAATACTTCGTTTTACTGACTTCTTAACAGAGATAACATGAAAAATTTTATTAGAAGGCACTATGCCTGCACCCACTAATAACTAAGCAGTATATATGTAGGAAATTGGAGAGCAGAAATAAATCATTTTATTTTCAAATATACCATAGTAATTAATGCCTCTATACCCTAGAAACTTTACTGGTGGTGACATGACCTTGTTCTAAGTTTACCACAATTTCTAAGAGATCCTATTGAGAAATAGTGGCATTATACTGTTAAGACTATGTATAACATTACTTTATTATTACATTAAAATAAAAGAAATAAAATGTAATGCCAAGGGATCATTACAATCTCTCAATATCTCTCTCTCAATCTCTCTCTCTCTCTCTCTCTCTCTGTCTATTTCCTTTAGGGGATCAGAACATTTTCATAATTAGAGAATATCTCCATGTAAAAGTTGTTGTCGTTGTGTTGTTATGTGCCGTCGAGTCGTTTGTGACTCATAGCAACCCTATGTACAACAGCCCTAAACCCTGCTCTATCCTGTGCCAATCGCATTGCCTCTGATA
>NW_006399873.1:4186866-4197106 GCF_000299155.1 Elephantulus edwardii
CTTTGGTGATAGTGGTGTGTCAAAGAGTCCTACCACTATTGTGGTGCTACCTTTTTCTTTCTTCAATTAGGTTAAGAGTGGTTTTATGTATCTAGCTGGTCTATCATTTGAGTGGGTGATTTTAATCTGCAGCCTTCAAGCCTGATTTTAAGTGCTTTTGTTCAAACATTCTCTCAGGTGGTATAGCACTGATCTGTCCATTTACTGTACAGAGGTAACTCATTGTTGCTGTGATGCTAAACACTGTGACACTGATGTGTCAATGGCTATAATGGTTACCCATGGTGGATAGTGATTGGTGGAACTTCCCAATTAAAACAAGATTGGAAGCAAGAGTGGCATTCACTTCTAAAATATCTTGTCTCTGGGAACTCTATGAACTTGAAGAAACAATGAAAGTTATACAAGTGTTCAGGTCTTTTGTAAATAGGGTCTCTATAAGTAGTCAATGACTTAATAGCACTTAGCACTTAACAACAACAACAACATCATTTGGTGCATAGATGTCGAACAATGTTACATCTGTACTGTGATTTTAATCTTCATACAGTGCCCTTTTTTATCTTTTATGGTGATTTTCATTCTGAGGTCTATTTTATCAGAGATTAGTATTGCCACCCCTGCTTTAAAGTGGATGCCATTTGCTTGATATATTGTTTTTCCAGCGTTTGATTTTGAGTTTATCTTTCTCTTCACTTATTAGATATGTCTTTTATAGACAATATTTTGATGAGCTTTTTTTAAAATGTTATTATTATTTGTGTGTGTGTGTACTGTCAAATCAGATCTGACTGATACAGGAGGAGGTTGCTCCTCCTTTTCCAGCAGAGCATCTGATGGATTTGAACCATGTTCCTTTGGGCTTGCAGTGTAGCTTCTTGGGGTGTTTTTGGGGTGTTATTTTGTGTGAGGTTTTTTCTTTATTTTATAATACATTCTGCTACTCTTTTTTCATTTGATTGTTGCATTTTGCCCATTCACATTAAGTATGATTATTGGCAGGGCAAGTTTCATCATTGTAATTTTGCTTTGTTTCTTTTTGTTGTTGTTTCTGGCTACTGCGGTTCATCTACTTTCCTTTGGTGTCTCTATGAGAAAGTTCTTGTGGATTTGGTCTTGTTTTCACAAATCCCTTAAGTTCTTTCTTTTCTGCAAAAGATGTTATTTCTCCATCATAATTGATGGAGAGCTTTGATGGGTACAGAATCCTTGGTTATAATTGTTTTCTTTCAACTTTCTGTACATAGAATCCCATTGTCATCTTGCTCCCATGGTTTCTGATGAAAAATCAGAACTTAATCTAACTACTGTTCCTTTGTAGGTGACTCTGTTTTTCTTGTGCCACTTTCAGTATTCTATCCTTAACTTTTGTTATTCAAGGAGATGATAAGGGAAATTTATTTGGAGAAGGGAGACTCTGAAAAAGCAATGTACTTCTGGAAAAACAAAAATTAAGTGAGAGGCATAGCAGTCCCTGACCTCAAAACCTACTATATAGCAGTAGTAACAAAACGACACGGTACCTATACAATTAAAGGAACACAGACCAATGGAACAGAATTGAGAACTCAGAAAAATGAACCCAGCTATCTATGCTCAACTGATATTCAACAAGGAAATAAATCCTACCAAATGGTTTTAATTATTAAACCTCTTTAACTAATGGTGCTGTAAAAAACTGGACTGCCACCTGAAACAGAATTTACACCTCACATCATAGACAAAAATCAACTCAAAGTGGATCAGAGACCTGGGAGTAAAGCCCCAAACCATAAAGTTCATAATAAACAAACTGGCATCAAGCTTAGAAGGCCTAGTCTATGGTATAAAGAGATTGCCAAATACAGCCTTATATGTACAGGATCTGAAGAGGATAAAATTGATGAATGGGACCTTCCACAGATTAAATATCTGTGATAATAAAAACAAAACAAACAACCTTTTCCAGCAATATGAAAAGAAAACCTATTTACTGGGAACAAACAGTTGACAATAACCTGTCAAACAAGGGCCTCAAAACAAAAGTTAACAGAATACTCCTGGGCCTACAGAAGAAAAAAGATGGGTAACCCAGTTACAGAACGGACAAAATTCATGGAAAGATTTTTCACAGAGAAAGATATTTGGATGGCCAACAGACACATGAAGTAATGTTCAAAATCACTGGCAATAAGAGAGATGAAAATCAAAACCATGATGAGATACCATCTTAAGCCAGTAACAGTTTTGCAGGGCAGCAAAATATTGGAGAGGATGTGGCAAGACAGGAACTCTTATACATCTGGAAGGCAGCTTGATGTTTCCTCAAAAAGTTGAACACAGAAAATTCCATATGTCATATACTCTGAGAAAATCAGAACTGCAGCACAAAAAGAGACTTGTACACCAATGTTCATAACACAATCACATGAACATAAAAAAAGCCCGAATGCCCAACCACAATCAAGTGGATTGAGAAATTATGGTACATTCACAAGATGGAATACTATCCAGCACACAGAGCAATGCTTTAACAAAGTAATACCTAACTTGGAGCAGACTGGAGAGCATTATTCTAAGTGAAGCAAACCATGCTGATAAAGACAAATACTGTATAAGACCATTATTGTAAAACTTGTATGAGGATCCAAGGGGGAGGAGGTAGCAGAGGGACGAGGATGGGTGGGGGGAGTGGTCAATCATAGGGTTGCCCAATTTGATGAGTGGAGGGAAGGATGGATAAAGGAAAGGAGAAAGGTCTGGTGTGGAATACAATGTACACAAACTTTATATCAGTATATAACAAAAATTTTAGTTAAAAATGTATAAATTTTGGTTAAAATGTAATATATATGTATTTTTATTTTTAAGACATCTATCAATGGTTTACTCCTACCATTTGTTGGTGGTTCTAATGGTATATCAACATTTAAAGAATAAATTATATAAAATGTTTAAAAAAAATAAGAGCAATATGGTGACAACAAACTTTGATGTCTACTAACTCCACAATTGGGAACTGACCCCATCAACAACTTTCATAGTATAAAAATGATTCCTATAAAATTAGAAAGGGCACTCTCCTACTCCTGCACCTACTTCTACTAATTACTAGATTATAAATTTATTGCAAGTGACTGTAGAGGGTTTGTAGAATCTCTTTTAACTCAGAGTTGTGGCATTTATAAGAGAAATCATTTAGGGGAGGAAACGAAGGATATCACATAGTGTAAGTCCAAGTTTATGGAACAACAGACACAATTCTTCAATTAGTTGGGATGCTTCTCAATCAAAAAACAAGTTGCAGAAAAAAACCAACAAGACAAACAAGTTGTAGTTCCCTCAATTAATCTAAGCAGCTTCTCCGACAACAGAAAGCAGTCTCTGGCATAGGAATCTCTGCCTGCTATTCCTTTAGGTTCTATCACTTTATGTCATGCAACAATGCCTCTTTATCATGTTGGTTTCACAGTTGTTGATGGTGTATAGAAGATTGCTAATTAAGGGTAAACCACTCATCCACAGTTGAGAAAGATGGAGACCTGCTCCCAGAATGGCTTGTTGTTTTTAAGTGACATTAAGTTGAGTACAACCCCTAATGACCTCATTTCCTATCCTGTACCATCATCACACTTTCTGACACATTAAAGACCACTATGGCAGTAACAATGTCAATACACCCAGTGGAGAGTCTTCCTCTCCTTCACTGACCTACAATTCTGAGCATCATGTCACTATCCAAGGAATAGACCTTCCTAGCAATATGCTCAAAATATGTGAGGCAAAAAGCTTTATCATCTTTGCTTCCAAAGAGCGTTCTGGCTCCATCCCCTCCAAGACATATTTGTTTGTTTTTTTGACAGTCCATAGGATGTTTAGTGCTCTTATTTAATACCACAGCTCAAAGGCATCAGTATTTTATTTGCATGTAATATTAATGATATTATTACATGTTTTCCACATTCTGTCAGATCACCTTTCTTGAGCATGGGAACAAATGTGAACCTCTTCCAATCTGTTGGTCAGACAGCTTGCACTGTCCTCCAGCTTTCCTGGCATTGACTGGTGAGTGTATCCAGGACTGAATCTTTTAACTAAAATAAATTGATCGGTCTCCTGTCAATTCCTGAGGCCTTATTTCTTGCCAATGTTTTCAATGCAGCTTCAGATTCCTCTTTCATAGCCATTGACTCGTATTCGTAAGGTACTTCCTGAAATATTTCAGTGTAAGTAAATTCTTTTTGGTACAATGATTCTGTGTTTTCTCTCCATCTTCTTTTGATGTTTTCTGGGTAATTAAATATTTTAAAGATAACTTAAGCTCTGGAAATAAAAAGTCATTCTCAAAAGTCCTAACCCCACACTCAGAGCCTATATTCCATAATACCAGTACAGTTCCTGTTTGAAGACAACGGACAGACTTGGTTTTCACATTCCTGTTTTTGTTATTATATTGATTAAGAGTTGTAAATCTGAAAACCAAATTAAAATGTGTAATTCATCAACACAACTGAACTAGGAAAATATCAATAGCAAAATTCATTGTCATATTGACCTTAGAGTATTGAAGAGAGCTACTTCCAGGGGTTTCTAAAATGTTTTATCTTTATGATAGCATACTGGCTCATCTTTCTTCCACCTATTAGAAGAGACCCTAGCTATAATGAGTTTAATTGTTGTTGTTGATTACCGTCTAGTCAGAAGTGACCTATAGCTGACCCTCTGATAGATTTTTCCGAGGCAGTTAACTTCATGGAAGAGATTGCTCATTCTTCTTTCACAGAACGATACACCTTCAGAATTGTAGTGCAGTTTCTTCTCAGTAGGCCAACAGAGCACCCTTAATTAGTTTAATTATTAGTGTAATTAGTGTAAAACCTATACTCGGACCAGGAGGCAGTCGTCAGAACAGAACAAAGAAGCACTGCAAGGTTCAAAATTGGGAAGGGTGTACACCAGGGATGTGTCCTATCTCCATACCTTTTCAACAGATATGCAGAACAGATTATCCATACAGTATGAGGAGAAGTGAGGTATCAAGATTGAAGGAAGATTTATTAACAATCTATATGATGCAGATGGCACAACCCTGCTTGCTGAAACTGAGGAGGACCTGAAGCACTTGCTGCACAGGGTCAAAGACTGCAGCCTTCAATATGGATTGAGGCTCAATATCAAGAAAACAAAAATTCTCACCACTGGACTATTTGGCAGCATCATGATGGATGGTGAAGAGATAGAGATAGTTTATAGCTTCAGTTTGCTTGGATCCACAATCAACACTCTTGGCACCAGCAGCCAGAAAATTAAAAGACATATTAAGATGGTAGAGACCTCATCAAAGTACTGAAGAACAATGGTGTTACTCTGGAGGCTAAGGTGCACCTGATACAGGCCATGGTCTTTGCAATCACTTGCTATATGTCTCAGAGAGCTGGATAATGACTAGCGAGGATAGAAGGAGAATTGATGCCTTTGAGCTGTGGTGCTGGAGAAGAGTACTGAATATACCATGAACAGCTAAGAAAATGAATAGGTTCATCCTGGAAAAGGTTAAACCAGGCTGCTCCTTGGAGGCAAAGATCTTAAAGCTTTGTCTGACATACTTTGGACATGTTACAAAGAGGGACCAATTCTTGAAGAAAGACATCATGGTTGGGAGTGTGGAGGGACAGCGCAGGAGAGGATGTCCTTTTATGAGATGGATTGATTCAGTGACTGGGATAATTGAGGCAAGTGTATTAGAGACTATGACATAGACACATGATAGATCAGGGTTTAGGGCTTTTGTGCATAGGGTTGCTATAGGCAATTCAACGGGATATAACAGCAGTAGTGCTATTGGTATAAAGAGTTCGTAATAGTATAAATCAATAAAAAGAAATTCTGGGGTCATGGGTGGGGCACTAATGAAGTGATTTAAACTAGAGAAAGATGGAACCAGATCCTGGTAAAAACACTAAACTGGGTGAAAACTTAAATTTTCACAGCATGGATCAATGCAGACTTGGATCAATAAGTCTCTGAAATTTGAGTCTGACAAAGATGGAACACTTATGTTCAGAGGCTGGCTGTTAACCATTTATGGACATGCTGTTGTCATTTTTTAATCATCTGAAGAAAGAAGAATTATAAGCATCAAAAACTTCAAAAGATTACAAGTAGATTTCAAGAGAATACGTGTTGACAAAACAATTTTAGAAGACTAATTTGAAGTATCTGACTCATGGCATAATCTTTCTGATCACTTATTATCCATCTGAGAGCTGGACAATGAATAAGGATTATATAAAAATTGATGCCTTTGAGCTGCAGTGTTGGAGAAGAGCACTGAGCACTCTATGGACAGCCAAAAGGACAAGCAAGTATGTCTTGGAGAGGGTGTGACCAGTCCGCTCTTTGGAGATAGGGATTATGAGGTTTCACTTCACCTACTTTGGGTATGTTGCCAGGAGGGGCTATTCCTTGATGAAGGACATCATGCTAGGAAAGGTGGAGAGTCAGCAAAGGAAAGGGAGACAATTTGACCAGGTGAATTGACGTGGTGTCTGTCACAATGGGCTCTTGTGGGTCAGGAAGTGTGAGGATGGCACAAGATAAAGTAGGATTCAGATCTTTTGTTCATAGGGTCATTATGAATTGTACTAGATTTGATAGCACCTAATAACAACTATAACAACTTGTAAAATTAAAATCTCAGGAAAAGGTTGACTTTTAGTGTTTAGTCATTCAGGAAGGGTTTTGTTGTTGTTTTGAAGTAATTTTTTAAAATAATTTTAGTGAACATTTACAGAAAATTTGGATTTCCATTCATTCATTGCTGCACTTCTCTTCCTGCCCAGCCCTCTCCCCCCGGCCCCCAGTTCGCTCCTCTCTTTCAAAAGTAAAAGAAAGACTCCCTCCCTGGTACACAATCCCCCTGCACCCCTCACACCGCCCCAAGTACATTCTACTATGCAACCTTAATTGTGGACTCTTGTGATAACCATAATACCCTATCATACATCGCTTTTAAATTATTAAGTCCCTCATCTGTTTCAGTGCAGTATACACAATTTATCCAGTTTTTCTCAGTCTTACCCCCACACTGATATCAATCCCATTTTACAGCAGTGGCACCATGCAATATTTGTCATTTTAACTTACAGAGAAGTTTTATAGGGAAAACTATGATGGAAAAGAGTATTTCCCTGTAGTTCCAGACAAGGTCAAGAAACTGTAGTTGTTCCTTCCTTGTTGTTCTGACTCTCAAATTGATGAAATTTCTCAGCACCATCAGTGCAACTCACCAGAGTCCCTTCTCAACAAAGATAACTACTGCAAGTTATTTTGCTAAAGTTCACATTGTTGTTGTTATTAAGTGCCATCAAGTTGTAGGTGATTAATAGCAACCCGATGAATGAAAGTCCTTGACAGTTGCGTGACTTTCATCTTTTCTCCATGTTCGTAGGGTTTCCCCAGGCAAGCCATTTATGCTGCTTCCAAGCTTGTTTTAGCCGGGGAGCACCACCAAACACTGTCCACCTTGGGTGACCATTACCACATTTGACATGTCAGTGTCACAGTGTTCAGCTTCACAGTGACAAGTTCCCTTTGTATGGTAAATGAACACACCAGGGCTATAGGACCTAGAAGGATGTTTCACCAAAAACAATTAAAGACAGGCCTTAGGACCATGGATTAGAGTCACCCACCTGTGGCTTGGTAGCATCACTTTCAGTCCAATAGGCCAACTAGTCTCTCTGTAAAATGTCACATTAAATTTAGATTTAATTTACTCTTTATGTTTCTCAGTCTATTGACACTTGCTCAGTAACCTCATGGTGAGCTTTGTGGGCAACCTGTTTGTTCTATATGTGAACTGATTAGTTTTTAATGCTGTTCTGCTATAAATTGAAAGATCTCATTCTAATTTATGTTAAAAAAAGATTGAAACTTTTGTATAGAACACTTTATGAAGATGTTTTTTGTTTGTTCTATTGAAAAGTGTCAGTAAAATCATAGCAATCTTATACTGAGTTGCCGAGACTATAAATCTAATTAGAGAATATTGTCTATATACCTTCCTTGGATTGACTGGAGGATTTGAATTAAGAGAAAGGCAACCTTCTAGTTAGCAGTGCACCTAGCTGTGGGGTATACCACCCAAGACCTTAGTAAGTACTCCAGAAACCACAAAAGGGAATATTTCAGAGAAAGAGCTGAAAACACATGATTTAGTGTGAAGAACTCATATGTTGCTCTGTGAGTTCAGGCTGTTAATATTCTTCTTTTTCTTCTTTTGGGCCATTTTCATTAAGTTATTGCAAAGACTTCATCTGTGATACAGAGAATATCCTAGGGTTGTCTAAAAGCAGACTTTTCATTCCATTTCAAAATCTTAGTGTGAATCTGGAATTGTGGTATTCAGTCTTTTGAAAATGGTTTTTGTATCCATTATCTTAGCTCAATCTGAGGTCATGGTATTCTCCCAACTTAACTGCAAACATGGTTCACTCATTGATCAATACCTTCAACATCATCAAGTGCTAAGAAACCAACATAAGAGGGAGACCTGGCCACACTATAGATAGACTGTGGTGAGGACTCTTGGGGATGGCAGCAGTGTTAAGGTTTTGTTTGCTGAATGATTCAAAGAAGAGTTGACTGTGACTACTATATAGCAAAGGTTGCTGGATGATTGGGGCAATCAGAGGTTTCTTCCTTGAGTCAAAAGTCTGAACCTGGACTTTTACTTGTTGATTGAGAAACTGATAGGGCTAATTAAGAAGTTATGTTTTGCTGTTAACCTGATTTGGGACTATTTTTCACTAAACTTGGACTTTCTGTGAATTCTTTGCATCCCACCTCTGCAAACTAATTCTCTAGTAAACTCAACAACTCTGAGGAAAGTCAAGTCTGTGAGTGACTTTGCAATGAACTTATTAGGAGAGGTAGGTACAAGAGAATGGGGGACCTTATCTGGTATTTTAGCTATTTGTTGAGTAATGTGGATGTTATTGATAGGGATAATTCTCCTTTGTAGAGTTAGTGAAAATTATATTCAGTCACCTACATGTTGTCCTTGCTCCTTTTACAGGAATTCTGTAGGATTTTAAAAGCTATCTTTCCAAATAGTTAATTTATTATTGATGAGTGATAAGGAAAACATTCCTGTCTCTGAAGTTCAGTATCAGATGAAAGGTATTTAATGTTTTCCCAAAAGGGACACTGTCATTATAGAAAACGAAGTACAAAATAGGAAGGGCCTTGAAATACCAATTTACTTTAATTGTTGAAATGGACCTACCAAGCCAGGCATGACTGAGGATGCAATTTTACTAACATTGTCGTTGTTAAGTCCCATCGAGTCAGAAGTGACTTACAGAAAATCTATGTACAGTAGCTCTGAACTCTGCTCTGTTCTGAGACAGTTTCACTGTATCCAACATACAAACCTCCATTACCACAGCTATTGTGTTAATCCATCTCACCCAAGGTCTTCCTTTCCTGTGCTGTCCTTCTCCAAGGACTGGCCAATCCTGGCAATATGACCAAAACATGCGAAACAGATTTTCAAAATCTTTGCCTCCAAGGAACAGTCTAGTTTCACCCTCTCCAGGATAAACCTGTTTACTCTCTTAGTAGACTATGATATATTTAATACTCTTCTCCAGCACTACTACTCAAAGGCATCAAATTTTTTGTAATCTTTGGTCATTGTCCAACTCTCTGATGCATAACAAGTATTATAAATACTATGCCATGAATCAGGTGTACCTTAGTCTCCAAACTGACATCATTACTTTTCAATACATTTGAGAAGTTCTTGACAGCAGCCTTCCACAGAGCAATTTGTCTTTTGATTTCTAGACTCCTTGTGTCAAGAGTGTTGATTGTGGAGCTGAATAAGCCAAAAATGTTTACAACCTTATTCTCTTTTCCATCTCTAATGGCGCTCCCAATTGGCCCAGCTATAATCCACACTAAAGATTTCAATCCGTAATATTCTGCATCAAACACTTCAGGTTCTCCTCGGTTTTGCAAATAAGATTATGTCATCTGCAAAAAGTGGGTTGTTTGATATCCAAGCAGATATATGCACAAGCATGTTTATCGCAGCTCTGTTCACAATAGCAAGGAGTTGGAAACAACCCAGGTGCCCATCAACAAACGAATGGGTAGAGAAGCTGTGGTATATTCACACAATGGAATACTATGCTGCATTGAAAACCAAGAAACTCATTCAATATTATTCAAAATGTGTGAGCCTGGAGGACAT
>NW_006399873.1:4197549-4228036 GCF_000299155.1 Elephantulus edwardii
TGGACATGCTGCTTAAAGAATTTAGAGCATTTAAAAGCAACTAACAGATAAATATATCTAACAGAGGAAATGTCTTGAAGACTTTCAGGATCCAGATGAAGTTAAGACTGGGTCTTTTCTGTTTAGGTGGTGGCTGTTTATGGGTTTTAATCAAGGCATGTAAACTCACATCTAAATATGAATCATTTCAGCTTCTGTTGTAAATAGCATTATATTTTTCTTTTTAAAGAAAAAGAAAGTGGGTTGTTGATGAGTCTTCCTCCAATCCTGATGCCATATTTCTGCTCATAAAGTCCTGCCTTCCAAATAACCTGTTCCACTTATACATTGAAAAGGTATGGAGACAGGATGTATCCCTAATGCACTCCTTTCCTGATATTTAACAGTACAATGCTTCCTTGCTCTGTTCTGAGGACTGCTTCTTGGTTCAAGTATAGGTTTTGTATGAGAATAGTTAACTTCTGGGATTCCCTTTCTTTTCAAGATTATCCACAATTTATTGTGATCAATACAGTCAAAAGCCTTTTCATAGTCAATGAATGATAGACATTCCTCTGATATTCTCTTTTTTCACCCAAGATTCATCTGACATTGGCAATAATGTCTGTGATGCCATGGCCTCTTCCAATTCCAGCCTGTATTTCTAGTAGTCCTCTGTCAATGTGCTATTCCTATTATTATTATTATTATTATTATTATTATTAGCAGTATTTAGCTTGTGTGTAATATCAATAATATTGTTCAATAATTTCCTCACTATGTGGAATTACCTATTTTTGGTATGGAAGTAAGTTTTACTAATAGACTACCAGAAAACAAGCATACAAATATGGATGGATTCTCCACACCAAGAAAACAAAGATCCTCACCATTAGACCAATAAGCGGTATTGTGACGAATGGAGCAAAGATTGAGGTTGTTAATGATTTCATCTTGTTTCGCTCCACACGTAACACTCTTGCGTCAGCAATATCACATCATAGGGTTATTATGAGTTGTATTTGACTCAGTGAAATATAACAACAACAACTAGAGAACTCAACCTATCAACCATACAGAGACCATTTTGTTATAATCTAAATACAATATATCTTTGACAAGTCATGTGGTCTCATCTCTATACTATGAACCTATTGTTGCTGTTGTGTTGTTATGTGCCATCAAGTCACCTAAGACTTATAGTGACTCTATGTGTAATAGCTCTGACCCCTACCATATCCTGAGACAGTCTCATTGATACATTTAACCTCATTGCCCTAGTTACTATCTCAGTCCAACTCATCTGGGGTCTTCCCCTCCTGTAGTGTCTCTCAACCCTTTGAAGAATGACATCCTTCTCCAAAGACTGGTCTCTTCTTGCCATATGCCCACAGTATGTGAGATGTAACTTTAAAAGCCTTGCCTCTAAGGAGAAATTTCATTTTACCATCTGCAAAACAGATCTATTTGTTCTCCTGGAGGTCTATGATATGTTAAATATTTTTCTCCAACACCACTACTCAAAGGCATCAATTCTCCTTCTGTTAGTCTTAGTCACTGTCCAGCTCTCTGACTTCTAGATAATCCTGCCTTTAAACCCCCTAATGATCTTTCAGCCAGTTATGAACTTTGTAACCTTTGGTTCTGATCCCCAAAACAGAAAAGTTTGTCCCTTCTGTTGCCCAGAAAATGGTACCCTCTCCTATACCATCCTCACCATCCCTATCATACTATAAAGCCTATGATGGTACAGGATAGGGTACGGTTCAGACATATTGTTCATAGGATCACTATGAGTCATAATTCTCTCAATGGCACATAACACTACTAACTTGATCTGAAGAATGGCCATTGTCATTCTGTGACAATAGATATTTCCCAGATCCATTTGTTTCCATCCCTTATTAAACTTCATTCACTTTTATTTGAGCAGACTCTGTGGTGTTGCTCTATGACACCTTTAACGCATTTCTCCTCTTTGTTCATCTCGTTCACTGGGGATTCCTCTATGTTGTTTTTGTTTTTATGTGCCCTTAGTCACCTGTGATTCATAGCAACACTGTGCTATGAACAATATAGCTCTGATCCATATCCTGTCTCTGACACACCTACACCCTTTTCCCCAGCCTTTTCCTCAAGTTGTTCAGTTAGCTCATCTCATTCAGGGTTTTCCTCTCTTAAACCCTCCACCCTTCCAAGCATGATGTCCTTTTCCAAACAGGGAGGGGAGAGAGTTCTTTGGAAACCTGTGGTTTCTTGAGAAGTCTGTAACTTCCCAGGAATCTTCCCCTGTAATAATTTCTCACCTTTTTCTCCTGGGTAACAGGTTCCGCCTACAAGCTGACATGCTACTTCACCAACTGGGCCCAGTACTGGCCAGGCCTGGGATGCTTCAAGCCTGACAACATCGACCCTTGCCTCTGTACTCACCTCATCTATGCCTTTGCTGGGATGAGCAACAACGAGATCACCACCATTGAGTGGAATGATGTGACTCTCTACCAAGCTTTCAATGGCCTGAAAAACAAAAACAGTCAACTGAAAACTCTCCTGGCTATTGGTGGCTGGAACTTTGGAACCGCTCCTTTCACTACCATGGTATCCACTCCTGAGAACTGCCAGACTTTCAAGTCAGTCATCAAGTTCCTGCGGTCAGTAAGAGTTTGACGGGCTGGACTTTGACTGGGAGTACCCTGGCTCTCATGGAAGCCCTCCTCAGGACAAGCACCTCTTCACCATCCTGGTGCAGGAAATGCGTGAAGCTTTTGAGCAGGCGGCCAAGCAAATCAACAAGCCCAGGCTGATGGTCACCGCTGCAGTGGCTGCTGGCATCTCCAACATCCAGTCTGGCTATGAGATCCCCCAGCTGTCCCAGTACCTGGACTACATCCATGTCATGACCTATGATCTGCATGGCTCCTGGGAAGGCTACACTGGGTGAGAACAGCCCCCTGTACAAGTATCCCAGTGACACTGGCAGCAACGCCTACCTCAATGTGGACTATGCCATGAACTACTGGAAGGACAATGGAGCTCCAGCTGAGAAGCTCATTGTTGGATTCCCAGCCTATGGACACACCTTCCTCTTGAGCAACCCCTCCAACCATGGAATTGGTGCCCCTACCACTGGTCCTGGCCCTGCTGGTCCCTACACCAGGCAGTCTGGGTTCTGAGTCCATTACAAGATCTGTCCCTTCCTGAAGAGTGAAGCTACTGAAGTGTGGGAAGCTACTGAGGATGTCCCCTATGCTTACAAAGGCAATGAGTGGCTTGGATATGACAATACCAGGAGCTTCAAAATTAAGGCTGATTGGCTGATGAAGAAAAACTTTGGAGGCGCCATGATCTGGGCCATTGATTTGGATGACTTCACAGGCACTTTCTGCAACCAGGGCAAATTCCCCCTGATCAATAATACCCTGAAGAGTGCCCTGGGCCTGGAGAGCGCAAGTTGCAAAGCCCCTGCCCAGCCCATTGCTCCCATCACTGAGGCTCCCACCACTGGGGGAGGTAGTGGCAGTGGCAGTGGCAGCGGCAGCGACAGCAGCAGCTCTGGGGGAAGCTCCAGTGGCAGTGAATTCTGTGCCAAAAGGGCCAGTGGTCTGTACCCTGACCCCACTAACAAAAACACCTTCTACAACTGTGTGAACGGCCAGACTTTCACTCAGCATTGTCAGGCTGGTCTTGTCTTTGATGCCTCCTGCTCCTGTTGCAACTGGTGATACGTTTGCTGATACCACCTTGCTCATTCCATCAAAAAAAACCAAAAAAACAAAAAAAAGAAAGACCAAAGACTGATCCCTTCTAGGAACATGCCCAAAGTATATGAGATGGAGCCCTTGCCTCCAAGAAGCAACTTGGTTTTACCTTCTCCAGGATAGATCTATTTTTATCTTAGCAGTCCTTGATATGTTCAATACTTTTCTTCGGTACCACAATTCAATGGCATCAATTCTTTTTCTGTCATGCTTAGTCATTTACCAGATTTCTGATGCTTAGCAAGTATTTTCAAAAGCCATGACTTGAGTAGAAGTAGAACAGACAAGTGGTGATACTGCAAAATCTTTCAGGGCAAATGGTACATGAGCAGTAAAATTATCACTATCCTAGAATCTGTGAAGTTAAGCTATTTTTATTACCTCCTGTCTTACAGCTTCCCGTTATGATCAGAATATTTTGCCAATACAGTACTCTCTTTGTATAAAATGTCTTAAAGTGTTAATAAACACTTTCAATTTGCAGAATATGCAGTAGCACATCTGTTTTAATTACTCATATTTAAAATATTAACTTCTTAATTCTCCCTCATTTGCAATAGGCTCCCTCATCACCTATTGCATACCCCTGTTTCCCAGAACTTTGCAATATGTATGCCATCTACTACTGAGATTATTCAACCCCTGATGTGTTTATATTGATTTGTCTCTGATGTGAGCCTGTCCTAAAATAGGTGTGTAAAGCAGATTTTTTTAAGATAACATTAAGCATTGAATGTTCTATGTAACAATAAGAAGTAAACACAGATTCAGTGATTTGTAATGCAAAAAATACCCCATTAATTATACACTGTTCAAATGACAATAGTGTTATATTTCTTTTATGGCCTTTTAGATCCTTTGTTGTCCTAAAATTCTACTTTATTGAGAACTTGTTTTTTTCTTACCTGATTGTATTTGACTCCTGGGAAATTGTTGCCTCTGAAAACCCACAACACCACAACAAATAAAGGTAGCTATTTTAAGATAAATAAACTGTATAAAGTCATTGTTAAACAGCATTATTCTTCCTATTGTTGTTGTTGTTATGTGCCTTCGAGTCGTTTGCAACTCATAGCGACCCTATGTACAACAGCCCTAAACCCTGCTCTATCCTGTGCCAATAGCATTGCCTCTGAAACACCCATCCTGATTACCCCAGTCACTGAATTAATCCACCTCATAGAGGGTCTTCCTCTCCTGAGCTGTCCCTCCACCCTACCCAGCATGATGTCCCTCTCCGAGGACCTGTCCCTCCTTACAACATGTCCAAAGTATGTCAGATGAAGCCCCAGAATTCGTGTCTCCAAGGAGCAGCCTGGTTTAACCCCCTTCAGGATGAATCTGTTTTCTTGGCAGTCCATGGTACATTTAAAACTCTTCTCCAGCACCACAGCTCAAAGGCATCAATTCTCCTTCTATCCTCCGTAGTCATTGTCCAACTCTCTGATGCGTAACAAGTGACTGCGAAGACCATGGCCTCTATCAGGCGCACCTTAGTCTCCAGAGAGACACTGTTGCTCTTGAGTACTTTAGAGAGGTCCCTAACAGCAGACTTTTTCAGTTATACATGTGTTTGAAGATTATGTGATGAGACATCTTAGATTTTAATAAATGGGCAATACAATTACAGTAGAGAAGACATAAATAAAATTATTTTGTTATTGTTATTGTTAAGTGCCGTTGAGTCACTTGAGATTCATATTGATCCTGTGTACAATAGCCCTGAAACTTGCTCTATTCTGTACTAGCTTTATTGTCTCTGACACACTTATCTTCATTACCCTAGTCATTTAATCAATCCATCTCACTGAGGGTCTTTTTCTCCTGCTCTGTCTCTCCACCCTCTCAAGCATAATGTCCTTCTCCAAGACTGGTCCCTCCTTGCAACATGCCCAAACTATATCAGATGAAGCCTCAGAATACTAACCTCCAAGGAATAGCCTGATTTCACCCTCTCTAGGATGAACTATTTTGTTCTCCTTGTAGTACATAGTATATTCAATACTCTTTTCCAGCAGCACAGCTTTAAGGCATGAATTCTCTTTCTATCATCCCTACTCATTGTCCAGCTTTCTAATGCATAACAAGTAACTTCAAAGACTATACCATGGATCAGGTGCACCTTAGTCTGAAGAGTGACTTCAAAAATTAATTTAGGAATAGCATAAATGAACAAAGTACCCTGAGATATTGTTAAAGCATTTGACTGCTAAGAGTATTGAATATAACATGGACTGCTAGGATAACAAATATGTTCATCCTGGAGAGGGTGAAATAAGGCTGCTCCTTGAAGGCAAGGATTCTTAAGTTCTATCTGACATACTTTGGGCATGTTGCAAGGAGGGACCAATTCTTGGAGAAGGACATCATTCTTGAAAGGGGACAGTGCAAGAGAGGAAATATCTCAATGAGATGGGGTAACTCAGTGACAGGGGTAATGGGAGTAGATGTGTTAGAGACACTGAGATTAGCTCAAGATAGAGTAAGGTTAAGAACTGTTGTTCATAGGATCACTATAAGTCACAAGTAATTTGACAGCACACAATAACAAAAACAGATTTGGCACCATGGAGGATAGATGAGGCAGTGTGCTTTAAAGATTTATAGACTTGGAAATCCTATGGAAGAGTCTTACCCTCTTTTATAGGGCTGCTAAGAGTTGCAATCAACTCAGTGTAAGTGTTTTTTAAGAGATTGATAGAAAAATGGGGGAAGGTGTCTAAGAGAGAAAATGAGAATGAGAAATATATAATGACTATCCTCTATATCAAGTAAAAATTAAAAACTATTATTAATATGTCAAAAATAATTGAAGATACTGAAGGTTTTGTTTTTGTTTTTTTTTTATTGTTGTTGTGTTGTTTTTTGTTTTGTTTTGTTTCTAATAATGTTAGAATACATGAAGACAAACTGTTCACTAGACTTAATGCAAACTTCCACTTGTTGTTAGGTGCCATCAAATCAATTGCAATTAATGACCAGTGACCTTGTGTACAACAGACCTGAAATTTGTCTTATCCTATACCATCCTTGTTATCTCTGATACCTTGCATCCATTGCTGCAGATAGATTCTTCACTGTGTTAGTTTTTCATGCTGGGGATCTTGCTCTCTTTCATTTTTCCCTCCACCTTTTCCAAGCATGACAACTTTTTCCAAGGAATAACCTTTCCTAGCAATGTGCAAAAAAATATGACATGAAACTTTGTCATCTTTGTCTCTAAGGAGCACACTTACTGCATTTCGCCAAGACCTATTTTTTGTTCCGTTGGGAGTCCATGGAATATTCAGTGATTTTCTGCAACACTACAGCTCAAAGGTATAAATTCTTCTGTTATTATTATTAATTTATTTACCAGCTCTCAAATGCATTGCAAGTTACTACAAATATCATAGCCTGTATCAGGCAGACTTTAGTTTTCAAACTGACAGGCCTGCTCCTCAATAATTTAGAGAGATCCGTGACAGTGAATGTTTCCAATGCAATATGTCTTCTGATATCCAGACTCCAGAATACTGATTGTGGAACCAAATAAGGCAAAATCTTTGACAATTTCAATCTTTTCTCTATCTATAATGATGTTGCTTATAAATTCAATCCTAAGGATTTTTATCCTCTTAATGTCTTGATGTCTTCTTAACGTTGAGATGCAATTCATATTGAAGACTATATTCTTTGATTTTTGTGCGGTAAAAGTTTTGAAATAGTTCTCACTTTGAGCAAGGAAGGCTGTGTTATCTGCATAATGCAGTCTGTTGATGAATCTTTCTTCAGTCCTGATTCAACATTCCTCTGCATAGTTCCCAGATTCTCAAATGCTCAGTACACAGATTGAATAGGCCTGGGGAAAAAACTCAACCCTGACATACACTTTTTCTGATATTAAACTATGCAGTGTTCATTTATTTTAATGTTCAGACAACTGCACCTGGTTTAGGTATAGGTTTGGTATAACACAATTAAGTATTCTGGGATTTCCATCTTTTCTAAGATAGCCATATGTCTAATGAGTCCAAAATAGGGCTCAGGGTTGTGAACATCTCTCAGAAAAGGGACAGAAAAAGTGAGAACATGAGAATAGAATAGCCCCTCACTATCCTAGAGCAGAGAGCAGATAAAGAGCCTATACCCCACCACCATGGTTACTCTAGCACCACACCAGTAGCCAGAGATCTCTTTATTCATTGTGGACTGACAGGCTCAGCTGTGGTACTGAGAATGGGGTTTATTATGGAAGTAAGTTGGAAGGTGGCAGAAGCAAAGAATATTACAAGTCTAGGTTTTGGCTAAAGTTCCAAGGCACAGTTAATCCAGGCTCCAGTTTCAGTTCAGTATGCAGCTTTTCCTTCCATTGTTAAGGGGAAAAATAGCATAATCATTTAATGGTGGCCTTTATCTCATTGCTTCTCTGAATATACCTTGCCACAGTTTTTCCACAACAATACCACAATTTCTCCACCACCATCACTTGGATCTCTCTACTAAGCTCTCACTCTCCCCAGGGTATTGCTCCCTCAAGTCTTGTTGCCCTATGTGGAAAGCACAGCTGTTGATGATTTGCAAGACAATGTTTCTGCATTTTAGGTAGTTGGAGACCAAAGAAAGCTAAGATAATGGCTTTAAAAAGCCAACTTTGAAAAGAAAAAAAGCCAACTTTAGGCTAACATCACAGAAACAACAGAAAACTGTGCCAGATATATCCCGCATTTTAAAATCCAAGAAAACTCTTCATGGATTAAAAAAAAATATAGAGCTCAATTGTCTATTTCTGTTTCCTCATATTTTTTCCAAAAAAATTATAATTTTTTCCATTTTTTTTGTGTTTTTCTTTAAATCTTCCTTTTTAAAAAAAGAAACAAAAACATACTGACTTACACTTTACAACTTTTGTATTCCACTGACCAGTTAACATTAAAATATCTTGATTGCATGTTTGGTCTATTTAGGACTGTAAGATTTGGTAAAAAATATCCAATTTCTTCCTCTTTGGCTCTAGATATATAGGAATACTTATTTGCACAATAGTCATATAACATGTCTTTCTTGTATGCATGTGGATAATATCCTATCACAGTGTTATACTTCAAGATAGAACTTGAAATTAATGTTTTAACAATGCATGCAATACTGTTCTTCTGTTTTACATTCCTAGAACAGTACCTGATTCAAGGTGGCCAAAGCTCATCTGTCTCATATCACTAATGCCTTTAATGTTGATGTTCATACATTCTATTTTTTTCCACAATTTCTTGTTTCCCAACACTCAAGTTTCATACATTCCACGTTCCAATTATTAAAATGTTTTCCATTCTTTTTCCTCATTTCAACTGACTTCCAATCTGAGCTGTGCCTCTAATACCATAATGATCCAATTATCCAGGTTTCTTTACTGTTCATTTGATTTTCAGAGACTTATTTTTAAAGAAGTGAATGGACAATCTTGATTCCTAGTCTGACTTTAACTGGGAGCTCTACTAAAACCAGTCCACCATGGGTAAACCTTGTGGCATTTGACATACCAATGGAATACATTTTGGTATCATATCAACTCAGAAGTTATCACAGTACAACAAACTGACAGACAAGTATTGTACCAAATAAAACAATGTATTCCTCAAAGACAACAAACTGACAAGTTAGTTAGTAACACTAATAACAAATCAGGCTTTACCCCAGGCCCAAGGCCCATAAGCTCAAGGGTCCAATCAACTTGTAATCATAAAGGCTCATCTACGAGTCCTAATTGATTTAAACAAGAGGCTCTCAGTCCACAACTGACAGTTAATAAAATAAAAATAGACCCAAATTTTGGATCCTAATTGCTTCAAACAAGAAGCCCCTATCTCTCAACTAACTGTTACACAAATCAAAATGTTCAAAGTTATGAAAAAGGAATAATAGTTGCAAAGAATGCTCTTGAGACAGAAATGAGGCTGGAAATAGAATGATAGAATATTTACTTTCAATGATTTATTCATTGCAAACAACTTAAAAAACAAACAAACAAAAAACACCTTAAAACACAAATGGTGACTTTATATGTGGACCTTGCCTGCCAAGGATAGACTGTGCATCAGATTATTAACTAGTCATAGGCAAGTTTACATTGCTTTTTGTTGTTGTTGTTGTTATGTGCTGTTGAGTTGCCTGTCACCCATAGTGACCCTCTATAGAGCAGCTCTGAAGCCTGCCCTGTCCTGAGCCAGTCTCACTAATTCTGACACACCAACTACCATTGCCCCAGTTACTGTATCAATTCATCTCATCCAGAACATTTGCTGTTTTAGTTAGTTAGTTAGTTAGTTAGTTAGTTAGTTAGTCAGTCTCTAAATAATGGTGATCTCTGGTGGCCTAAAGGTAAGAAAGTGTGCTGCACTCCCAAAGACACTAAGTTAAAATCGCCTGCTGCGCCATAGAAGAAGGATGGACAGTCTTCTCCCTTGTGAGTTACTGTCTCTGAAAACCTGCTGGAGGGTCAGCTATAGGTCTGTTCCAACTAGATGGTACAGAAAACCAACACATAATATTTAATATAAGCAATTAATTCCTGAGAATGAGGAAATAAAACCAGTCAAATTAGCTAAGGAAATAAGCAGATAATACAGGTTCTGGATATATAATAGGAATATCACTCAGGTTCATGAAGGAAAACATAAAAAAGAGTTATTCTAGGACTCTACATTTTGTAATGAAATAAAACTAATGGTTACTTGGTTTCTAAATATAGTGATAAAGATAAGCAAAATGTCATAAAGGCCCACTGTGGAATGATATACATCAGTTAAAATTATTTTTAAATTGAAGGTATGCGGTTTAAATCCACCAGAAACTCTGAGTAAGAAGGATGAACAATCCTTCCTTGTAATTAACTGCCTCTGAAAATTCCCTGGAGGGTCAGATGATGGTCTGTTTCAAATCTATGAAACATAACAATAACTGGTTTAAATATAATATGCATTTGTATTATGTTTTATTCATGTACATTATTTTGTGGTTTTTTTCACCCCCTCCTTTCACCCACCAAACTCTGTGACCTTGTGACTTGCCACTTTCCCTTCTTCAGACCTCCTATCCCTCCTCTTCCATCTTTAGATATACACATCTTAATGGTTATCCTATTTTTACAATATTGGTCTTAATTCAGTATTTGTTCTTATGCACCTGAATTAGTTTATTCATTGTAATGCTCTCTAGCTACTCCCATGTTATATTGTACTTTTCAAAATCATTGCTCCTGAGTGCTGCATAGTATTCCATCATATGAATGCACCACAAAATCCAGTCATTTATTGATGAACATTTGGGCTGTTTCAATGCTCTTTCTATTGTGAATAATGCTTCATGAACATTGGTGTGCAAATCTCCATTTGAGTCTCAATTCTCCTTTCCTTGGTGTGTATTTCTAGCAGTAGAATAGCATGATCATTGGAATCTCTACGTTTAGCTTTTTGAGGAAACACCAAACTACCTTCCAGATTGATTGTACCTTTTTATGACACCACAAACAATGTGTAAGACTCCCAATCTCTCCATACAGGCTGGAATATTCATTGATTGCCGTACTGGTAAACTTTGCCACTGCAGTTGAAGTGAGAGTATACTTTTGATTTAGCTACATTAGTGTTTATAGAGGAAGCTCTGCTCTTGTTTCCCAGTGGCAAAAAGCTGTGCTGCAATTCCAGAGTCACACACTTTGAATCCACCAGCTTCTCTTCAGAATGATGAGCAATCTACTCTCCTGTGATTAACTGCCTCTGGAAATCAACCGGAGTATCAGCTATGGGTTGACCCCAACTTGATGGTACAAAACAACAGTACTATTGTTTTATTTGTTGTTGCTGTTGTATGCCATCTAGTTAGCAATTCATAGTCACCCTGTGAACAATAACTAAGAGTCCTGCCCTATTTTGAGCAAATCTCACTGCTTTTGATATATTAGTCCTCATTGCCACAGCCACTGGCTCAATTTATCTCATTCCTCTCTTGTGCTAATCCTCCACTTTTTCAAGCATGATGTCCTTCTCCAAAAACTGGCCTTTCCTGGCAACGTAGAAGAACTATAGTATATTCCCACAATGGAATATTATGCAGTGCTGAAAAATAAGGAATTCATAAAATATTACCCAACATGGGTGACTTTGGAGGCCATTATGCTGAGTGAAATATCTCAGTCACAAAAGGACAAATACTACATAACATCATTGTTATAAAACAAGCACAGGGATTGGGGCAAAATTAAGAAAAGGGAGTAAATAATGAACACTGCGTTGGAGCAGATGAAAGAAATAACTGTTTAAAAGGAATTTATGATTAGACATTATTCGTATGACAACAGTACAGTATAAGACGTGTACAGCAAAAATAGACAGGGGGATAAGGAAGGGAAGGACTTATGCACAAAGAAAAATATCTTTTAAAGGTTAAATGGTGGTGTAAGGAAGGGAAATGTGCAACATGGAATGAATGGCAATACAACTTTTCTGTAAAATTTTACTAAAATCACAGTAAAAAAACCCCAAAACAAAACATACCCTAAGTATATGAGGAGGTGCTTCATAATCCTTCCTTCCAAGGAACAAATTCATTTCATCCTTTTCAGGACAGACTTGCTTATTCTCTTGGAAGTATCTGGTATGTTCAACACTCTTCTCCAGCATCACAACACAAAGACATTGATTTTTCTTCTGTCATACTTAGTCATGATCCAACTGTAAATAAGAAGATCATGGCTTGTATCAGGTGCACATTGTTCCACCCTGAAGAGGTCCCTGAAAGTAGACTTTCCCAAAGTAACTTGCCCTTTCATTGAATACTCCCCTCCCTTTTTTATTATGTGTCATTCATGTACGTTTTTGGTGGGGTTATTTTTTTCTCTCTCTCTCTCTCCTTCACCAACCAAATTCTGCAATCCTGATTTCATGACTGTTAATGCAAAGAGTGTTCAATGTAGATCCAAACAAGATGAAATTATTGACAACCTCAATCTCTTCTCCATCTATGATGATGCTGCCCATTGGCCTAGTGGTGAGAATCTTTGTTTTCTTGATGTTGAGATGCAATTCATATTAAAGACTGCAGTCTTTGATCTTCTGTAGCATGTACTTCAAGTTCTCCTCATTTCAATGAGCAAGGTCTGCAGGGTGTTGATGATTTTTTTTTCCAATCCTGCTGCCACATTCTCCATCATAAAGTCTAACCTCTTGAATGACCTGTTCCTTATGTAGATTGAAAAAGTATGGAGACAGAACACACCATTTACAGAGTGTTTTCTTGACTTCAAAACATATAGTGTTTCCTTGACTTGTTCCTATGACTACTTTCTGGTCTAAGCATAGGTTTCAGATGAACAAAATCAAGTGCTCTTGGATTCCCATTCTTCTCAAGGCAAGTCATAATTTGTTATAATCCACATAGTCAAATACCTTTGCATAGTCAATTAAATACAAATAGTCATTCTCCTGGTGTTCTCTACCCACAGACATGATCCACCTGACATCAACAATGATATTCCTATTTCCACAGCCTCTTTCAAGCCCATCTTTTACTTCTGGCAGTTCCCTGTTGATATACCGTTGTAGTAATTTTGGGGTAATCTTCAGTAAAATTTTACTTATGTGTGATATCAGTGATATTCTATTATTTCCATCCTCTGTTTCCACCTTTTTGGGGATTGAGGATAAATATGGATCATGTCCAGTCAATTGGTCAGGTTTCTTGGTACAACCTGGTGAGCCTGTCTGCATCTGTTCGTAGAAATATATCAATTAGTATTCTAAAAATTCCTGAGGCCTTTTTTTTTACAGTTTCTTCAGAGCAGCTAGAATTTCCTCCTTTATCACCATTAATTCTTGATCATATGCTGTTTGATGAAATTGTTTACATTTGCATCTTTTTGTTTACTCTTTTAAATTGTGTTTCAATCATGTATTCTCTCCTCCCTCCTACCACCGAACTATTCATATGAAATAATATGTTTGCATGCTTTAATGTGCAGGGGGATTGTATACCAAAGAAAGAATTTTTCTTTTACTTTTTCAAAGAGAGGAGCAAACTGGGAGGCAGGGAGGCTGGGGGGAGGGCTGTGCAAGGAGAAAAGTGCAACAATGAATGAATGGAAATCCAAAATCTCTGTAAATGTTCATTAAAATATTAAAATAAAATTTAAAAAAAGAAAAAAACCTGTTCTTAGTAGAACAGCTAAGAAACATGAGAATATATGTGAAAATTATCTTACAATTGCAATATAGACTAAAAGTTGCTTTAGATTTTAGTACTTTAGTATAATATGTGTTGCACACATATTGAGGGAATAGAAAACAGCTATTATATAAATAATAAATTTCTGGAGGAAATAAAGCAGGTTTAAGACTAATGTAAAAAAGTTCTTTTAAATCAGAGAAAGGAAACTTTTGTCACAGAAAGTTCAAGCTAAAGTGATAATTCCTATATAAGAGAAAAATATTGCAGGAAATTCTTTTCTCACTAACGTCAAAATAAAATAAAAAACAACAATTTATACTTCCTAACTTGCTCACATGTGGAATAATGAAGAAAAGGATGTAGCTTAAAAACTATTAAATATTTTTAAAGGAATTAAACTCCATCTTTGATGTTTGATAAATGACTGAAATATACCATGATTGATTTAATATAAGTAAAATTCCATGACACTTTTAAAATAAAGTTGTGGAACTTGCAACCTCAGGCAGATGTGGAAGGTAAATGTAGCACTGATTTTTTTTTCTTTTCCCCAAGAGCTCAGCATGGTAAATTCTGACAAGTGTAAAGACTGGCTTGGCTGTTAATATCATGTATTCTAAGAAGTGAAACGAGTATCTTGACCTCTAATAAAGATCTTGGGAAAATTGAAGTTGACTTAGTCAGTAATTATGAATTATAATCACATTACAGTTACATTATGGATATACTTCTTACTTTCAGTGGGCAAGATTGTACTACACATACATCACAGATTATTGATAAAACATATTCCAATCCTGATGCCACATTCTTCTTCAAATAGCTTAGGTTCTTGATTTATTAGCTCAACAAAAATATTAAATGTGTTAAATGAAAAAAAAAATACAATCCTTAACACATCTTTATTGCTTTTTGAATCATAAAATATCCCCTTGTCCTGTTCATATGACTGCTTCTTAATCTTTGCACAGAATTTGCCTGAACACTATTAGTGTTCTAGAATTCTTATTCTCTGAAAGTTGATCCTTAATTTATTATTATTAACAGCTTACTTAGTTTATGTAGTCAATAAAATATAAGTAACTATATCTCTGCTATTAGGTTTTCAGCCAAGATCTGTCTTGGAGAAATTGCAACTAGGTTGCTCTTGAGAGACAAATTTGGGGAAACTTTATCTCACATACTTCAGACATTTGTTGGGAAGGATTAATACTTGGAAAATAATATCATGCTCGGAAAGGTTCCGTGAAATAGAGGAAGAATTTCAAGGAGATGATACAGGGTCTGCAACAATGGGATTGAGCATAGCAGAGATAGTGCGTTTAACAGAGGAGTGTGCAAAGTTTCATTCTATTGTTTATTGCTCACTTTATGACACCTAACAACAACAGCAAAAGATAAGACACTCTGGTGTGTTGTATGTTGAGCTTTTAACTGAAGGTAGATAATTTTAATGCACTCAAACACTCTTTAGTAGCAAGATAAACAGTCTCCTCCAGTTCAGATCTACAGTCTCTGAAATACAAAGAAGTTTTGCTATGCGATGGAAATTGCAATTGACAAAGTGAGAGTGGACTAAAGAGATACAAACATACACTATGCATTTCTCCAAAGAGAACAGAAGCTTTGTCCAAATTCAGCACATCAAAAGATGCAAGAGTTTAAACGTACAGAAGGTAACAGTGAAGAGGAATTAGTACTTAAAAGACAATAAGAATCATTCTTTAGACACGTATGTTGTGATATTTTTTAACTTTTCTATCCTTTGCTTATCTGAAGACATGGCTGGGTGGAAAAACGTAAGTAAATTGGATGCTCCAAATGACACCTGTAGCTTCCCTGGGTGCATAGTCTCCAGCTACCTCCACTAAGGATATTATATAATCAACAACTGTGAGGACAACATCAGAAGAACTAATCCAATTGTGGAGAGATTGTAATGAGTTGTAGGCTGATGGAGACCAGGATATAAAGGATTTTCTTGCTGGACGAGTTGACTTGTGACTAATAGGAGATACAGTTTGCTGGATTATTGAGGAAACCAGACAATTTTTGCATCCGTGCTGCTGAATTGAACCTAGACTTTCACTTGTTGACTGAGAAGCTATCCAAACTGATTAAGGAATTGTATCTTGATGGTAATAAGGTTTAAGACTGCTTTTCACTAAACTTGGCCTTTGTGTGATATCCTTTGCTTTTTCTACGTCATAACATATTTTCCTAATAAACTTCACAATTGTAAGTAAAAACAAAATTATTCTGTAAAGTCTGTTGCCATTTACTAAACCACCAAAGCTCCCTAATAAACACTAGATCCAGTAATTGATAGTAGTAAGTACAGGAAGATAGGAGGCCATGAGTAAATTTTTAGCAATCAGTTTTATTCAGTGGATGTTGTTGATGGACATAGTTGCCCTTTATGAAGTTGGTAGGAGTCAGACACAAAGGTCTTCATGTTTCAGAAATAAATATCAATAATTCTACCCTCTTCACTGTTGTTGTTATGTACCACTGAGTCTAATCTGACTCGTAAATGATCTTATAGTGACTTTTCAGATGTGGTAAATTGCATGGGAAGGTAATTCTTGCTTTTCCGATAGAGTACCATATGACATAATCGTTACACATGGTGGACAGAATTTGGTGGAATTCCGAGATTAAAACAGACTTGAAAGCAGGATTGGCATTTACTTCCTAAACAACATACCTTTGAAAACCCTATGAACATTAGAGAAACAATGATAGTTATTTCAGGGTTCAGATCTTTTGTCACTATGAGTCATGCTTGACTCTACAAAATTTAAAACAACAATAGTGATTATAATATAGAAAGAAAAAAACATATTTCTATTTATATGAAGAATCCATTATTTTTCCTTTGGTTCTATTATCTTTTTTTAAAAATAGAGAAATAGAGTAGAGATGTAACTGTATATTTCAGTAGCTAGTAACATTTTTATGTGTTATTTCTTGTTTCTACAACAGGGCTATAAAAAGTTTAAGAAGAAGTTAACATTTGCCAAATGAGTAGTTCTACTATTATTGCAGAACCTCTTTTTGATGTCGTCTCTTGAAAAAAAAATATATTTTTATATTTATACTGTTATGCCTAAATTACGAAATGAACAAATATTTACATGGCTCATTCCTTCATTCTTCCATATCTCTGTTCCATTTATTACTTTGTGATTCTTAACCAATCACTACATATAAAATAAAAATATATTACCAATTTATTCCAGTGTAAACTCTTAAAATTTATGTAGTTAAGCCCCATTCATTCAATTATGACTCTTCGGAACCACACGAACAACAATGGAAACCTTGTTCTATCTTGCATCATTTTCTCAACCATGCCTAAACTAATTGCTGCTGTCATTATTTTCATCTATAAAGTATTTGTGATCATATAACCTTGTTGGAAACTTCATGAAAGGTGAAGAAAAGATTGAAATTTTCAACTATTTAATTTGTGTGGATCTGTGGTCAAAACCCTTGGTAGTAGCAGCTAGGGGTTTGGGATATGCATAGTATTGGGAAAGACTGCTGTCAGGGTTCCCTCCAAAGTCCCGAAGGATAATTATGTCAGTTTAAAAACTAAAGTATACCTGGTTAAAGCCACAGTCTTTCCAAATACTAGCACTGCGACTGAGAGGAATAAGGATGACAGGAGAAGAATTGAGGTATTTGTGTTGTGTTGAAGAAGAGTGCTGAATATCCCCTGGAATGCCAAAGGAACAAAGAGTTATGTCTTAAGGAAAGTGCAACCAGAGTGTTCCTTGGAGGCAAAGATGGTGAAGCTTTATTTCTTATGTTCTGTACGTGTTGTTAGTAGAGACCATTCCTTGAAAAGGGACCTTATACTTGAAAAAGTGGAGGATCGCCTAAGGAGAGGAAGACTCTCAATGAGATGCACTGATACAGTGTCTGAGACAATGGAATAAAATATTTCAATGATGATAAGGATGCCATAGGACAGGACAGAGTTCAAACTTATTGTTCACAAGGTTGCAGTGACTCATACGAAACTCAACAGCACTTAACAACAACAGCAATTTATTTAAATAGAATTTATTCCTGGATTATATCTTTTGTTCAGTTTACTTTTTTCTCTCTTTGTTATACTACTTCTCTATTTGAATTATTTTTGTTATTCAATCATTGGTTTAAGTTTTGTTATTGAAAATGAAAATAATCCAGAAAATATTATTTGTTATTTAATAGTCATCCCAAAGTCCTTGAAAACTTTTATTAGTAGATCTGTTTAATATTCTTATATACTTTCTTCCTCATGTGTACATATCATAAAAAATCCTAAATACCTGCTTAGTCAAAAGAACTCAGTATCCTCAAGCAGAATCCCTCAAGCACAGTTCTGGGATCCTCCCACTCCCTGACTTTTTAAAATTCTTAACAAGTGCAGGAGGGAGAAATTCCCTCAGGTTTGCCTCTGGACAATGTTGTGTCTGGATGTGAGATCTGAAGTTGTTGTTGCTGTTAGACAACCAGAAGGATATCTAGCCTGAAGACAAAGCAAACAAAAGTAGCAAGGCAGAACTAAAAGAAATACCAATAAGTAGAGCCTCATCCATACTTTACTTAGAACCACCATATTTCTGAACTCCTCATTGTATGATTGTTGCTATGTGCCATCAAGTTGAATATGACTATAAGCAACCATATGAACAACAGATCTAAATCTTGACCTATCCTGTGCCATCCTTACAATCTCTGACTCACTTGAAACCACTGCTGCAGTCACTGTGTCAACCTATCTGTTTGAGGTCTTCCTCTCTTTCACCAAAACCCCATTTTTTTCCAAAGTAATTTATTACTCTCCAAGTAATATTACAAGTTAAAGCTTGTTTACATTTTTAATTTTTTATATTCTTTTTTATTATTATTCATTTTCATGAAAATTTACAGAGATTTTGTATTTCCATTCATTAATTTTTTCACTTTTCTCCCTGCCCATCCCTTCCCCCAGTACACTCTTCTCTTTGAAAAGTAAAAGAAAAATTCTTTCATTGTTTTACAATCCCTCCCCCCAGGTCCACTCTACTGTGCAGCCTTCATTCTGGACGCCTGTCATGACAATAATACCTAATCACATATCCCTTTAAAATAGTTTTCTCCCTCATCTGTTTCAATGCAGTATACATTATTTATCACATTTTTTTTCAGTCTCCCCCTACCGCAATGTGAGTCCTGTTTTACAACAGTGGCACTATGCAGTATTTGTCCTTTTGTGAATGAGATATTTCACTCAACATAATGTTTTCCACAGTCACCCATTTTGAATAATATTTCGTGAGTTTCTCATTTTTCAATGTAGTGTAATATTCCATTGTGTGAATATACCACAGCTTCTCTATGCATTCATTTGTGGAGTAATTTGCTCAGCATTCAGATTGAATAGGTATGAGGAAAGAATATAATTCTAACACACACCTTTATTAATTTTAAACCATTTAGTATTCTCTTGCTCTGTTTGTATGACATCATTTTGGTCTAGGTATGTTATAGCAACATCTTGGTCTAGGTATGTTTTGCATAAGCACAATTAAGTTTTCCGGGATTCCCAGTTTTATCAATGTTAGGCATAATTATTTATGATTTACACATTCAAATGTTTTTTGTATATGTTCTCATTTGTAATGGAATTAATGCTTGCTTAGTTCATTTAAAAACTATTATAATCTAAGTAGACTATATGCCTTTTTGAAAAGAGGAATACATGGATATCTAGTGGCCTAGTTGATATAGAGTTTTGCTGCCAATCCAGTTTGTATCTACCAGCTGTTCTACAAGGAGCTATGAGTTAGTTCATACTCAGCAACACATAGCCAATATATAGTCCTTATAGACTCACTACTGACCCTCTATCGGTTTTCCAAGGATGTAAATCACATAGGAAAAGATTTCACATTTTTCTCCTGCAGAGTAGCTGGATTCCAACTATCAGAGAGGTGCTTCCTTTGGATTAGCAGCACACTCCCTTCAGACTATGCTACCAGAGCTCCCTTGGGAGAATAAGTATCATATAATACATTCTAATTTAGGGAAAACACAACTTTTTTAACAACACTATCTCAGTTCTGCAGGATACTGACACTTTGATGATGGTGTAGTCAAGTTTCAAAATGGTATTGTACAGGTATCCCATGGTGATGGGAATGCGATAAAACTAATTCCATGAGGATTAGCTCATTGCTCCATTTCATTTTTAATGTCACAAATTCTTTGATATGGAGAAATGCTGAATGGAATATCCAGATACTTGGTCTCTGTGATGGAAAATTGGTCACTCAGCAGTGACTGCATATGGATCACAGATGAAGTGTCCATCTTACTGAGCCTATAAATAACCACTATCCATATCTTTCTTCCTTTGTGTGTTTTGTTGGGTTTTTTGTTCTTGCTGTTCCCCACCCCCTAGATCTTATCAGAGAGTTCTGTAAACCTGCATCTTCCGAGACTTCATTATCATAATTTTTCCAAGCAAGAATTTTTCTCTAAATTCCCTGTCACCTAGTCAAACAGCCACATTCCATGCAGTATTTTGTCTTCATATAGACACTTGCGGAGGATCAGAGAAAAAAGGAACTGTAAAAGAAATAGGATTCACTTTTCCAGGAGGTAGAAAAGGTAATTTCTAGTTTCCTTGAGAAAGGAAAGAGATCCAGAATAATCAAAGCTCTTCTGGTAAACAAAAGTAAAGGTGGAGGCTTTCACTTCCTGATTTCAAAACCTACTACAAATGGAACACCGAGAAGCCAAATCTAAAGGAAAACAGGTGGAAGGAAAAGAGCTGAACAGTCAAGTTCAAAGGGCAGTTCTGGAGGAGCTGAAACTGAAGAATAAAAAGGGAGGAACTCGGTCTGCACTTCTTAAGCTGAAAGAACCGGAAAAAAAAATTAAGCCTCATGTCACAATGTTGAAAGATGATATGGGCAATATATTGAATGACCCAGAAAACGTCAAAAAGGATAGAGGGAATACACAGAGTCGCTGCACCAGAAAAAGTTGAGAAGAGGAATTACTGGGTTCAATATAACAACTTTGTTGTTTTCAAACGTTTTATACTTATGTTAAATTGCTTTGGCATGGTTTTACCATGTAAACTATTTATATCACTTTTATGACAATTACCTCTTTTATTGTACCTTTGTCATTATTTTTTTTCAATTAAAAATAATCTCTGCTAAGAATGCTCTGAAACTTGCCCTATCTTGAGTCAGTCTCAAATCTGTAGTACATATATATGGTCGCGATGAATTGTGGGTGTCCCAGTGCCACGTAACAACAGCTTGCTAAGAATAAAGGGAAAAGTGAGATATTCATAAAACTTGAATTTAGAAATTTTATACATAATTGAATATTTTATGATATTTTATTGTTACTTCTCAAGGAATTAATAATTTTCAACCTTTAACAGTATTGAATAAAATTTTCAGTGGTTAAAAAAAAATCTACTACACAGTGGTAGCAATCGAAAGAGCATGGAATTGGTCTAAGGACAGACATACAGATCAGTGGAATATAATTGAGAATAAAAAAAAATCAACCCGTCAATCTGCATGTGTGCATACAGTCAGAGGATTTGCAAGATGGAATAAAGAGTAGTATAAATTAGATAAGCAAAGACAGAAAATACAAAGTACAAACTTTAGTCTGTCCCACATAAATTTAGAGCCCATGTCAGGAATCATTTGGCATCTTTGTTATTGTGTGTCATCAACTTTGAACTGACCCATAGGTGGTCCTCCAGTGGGTTTTCAGAGGCAGTAAATTGCATGAAATAAGATTGTTCTACCTTCAATTATTTGGAAGGAGGAGTGGCATCCACTTCCGTAATAGCTTGCCTCAGGAAACCCTATGAACCTGGAGAGAGAAAGAAAGGCACCCAAGCTCTCCTTCATAGGGTCGCTATGAGTTGCCTGCGATTCGATGGCACTTAACAGCAACAACAACAACAACCTTCAGTTACAGAGCAGGTGTTTTGTTTTGTTTTGCTTTGGTTTGGTTTGGTTTTTCCGAACTCCATGCCTTTGAGATTGAATGACAACTCTTACCACTACTCCCATTGAAAGACCAGAGATACAAATCTAAATGAAATATATTTTTTAAAATTGTAATAATACACAACCAAGTTTAAAATTCAGAGATTATTTTAAATAATCATTAATTATGTATTTGGTTCCTGGAACTATCATTAAAAATTGTAATTTTCTAACTTTTTCCAAGTTTGAGTTTTATGTTTTTAAAATAAAATTTTTAGTTTATACTGGTTTACTTACAAAGTCTTAATACATTTTTTTTTCACACAGATCTTTCCCATTTCCTTTACTAATCCCTCCCTCTCCGTACCATATTGTGAAACATTGTGATTATCCCCCTGTCCATACTCACCCCTCTGCTCCTCCTGTCCCCTCCTTAGATCCTTATACATGTTTTAATAGTTAACTTTCTATTTCTAAATAATGGTTTTATACAGTATTTATCTTGAGTGGACTCAGTTAATTCACTTAGCATAATGTTCTCCAGTACCTCAGAAGTTAGGTAGTGATTTTCAAAATCAATGCACCTGCGTGCAATGTATTATTCCATAATGTGAGTGTGCCATAATTTATCAATTCATACAATTGTGGTTGGACTTTTGGGCTGTTTCCATTTTCTATGGTGGTGAATAATGCTGCAAAGATTAATTGAATTTGGAAAGTCTTTTGTCAGAGACCTTTCCAAAGTACTGAATAGCAACGATGTCAGTCTGGTAGCTAAAGTGTGTCTGATCTAGTCCATGATCTTTGTAATTACTTGCTATGCATCAGAAAAGTGGACAATGCCTAGGGTTTATAGAAGGAGAATTGATGCTTTTGAGCTATGGTGCTAGAGAAGAGTGTTGAATATACCATGGACTGCTAGGAGAACAAACAGGTTCGTCCTAGAGAGGGAGAGGTCAGGTTGTTCCTTAGAGGCAAGGATTCTGACATTACTTTGGACATGTTGCAAGGTGGTTCCAGTCATCGGGAAGGTGGAGGGACAGGGCAAAAGAGAAAGACCTTCGATGAGATGCATTGATTCAGTGACTGGGGTAATGGGTGTGGCTGTGTTAGAGAAAATAAGTTTGGCACAGGATAGAGCAGGTTTTAGGGCTGTTGTCCATAGGGTTGCTATGAGTTGCTGGTGACTTGACGAGACATAAAAACTACAACAACATGAACATTGGTGTACAAATCTCCATTTCTGTCTCGGTTCCAATTTATTTTATATTCCAAGCAGTGGAATAGCTGGGTTATATGGAATTTCTATGTTCAGCTCTTTGAGGAGATGCCAAGCTTGCCTTCCCAGAGTGGTTATAACATTTTACAATCCCACCAACAGTGTATAAGAATTCCTATCTCTCTATCTCTTCTCCAACATTTATTGCTTGCTGCCCTGTTAAACTTGTTTCATTTGATGTCATCCCACATGATTTTAGTGTTTTCTTCATTTTCCTTCTCCCTTGTCTTGATTTTTTTCTTCTAGTAATTTCTCATTGAGTCTTGTCTTTTAACTTGTTGATTATCTATTCCATTTCTTTTATTCTGCTTTTTGTGCCTCCATCAGTTGCGAATTTCTGCTTTTCAGTCTTGATATTCCTGATTGTATTTCTGGCTTTTCTGTTTTTTATAGTACTGTGGTATTATATCCTCCTTGTCTTGTCATGATTTGTCCCTTTCTTGTTGCTCTCTCTCTACTTATTGCTTCAACTCTTTTCCCAACAATTGTAACTTCTTCAGTACTAGCTCTTGGATCTCCCTGTTGACATATTTCTTCTGTCTTCCTGTTTCTAAGGTATTTCTTCTGTCCTCAATCTTCTCTGGCTGGTTTTGTTGTTGTTGTTTTGTTTTAGGGAAAGGCTTATTTTGTTTTGTTTTCATAATGTTTGTTTGATCCTATCTGCTTCTTCCTTTACATCAGGTGAATTTGAATCAATGTTTGCCCCAAGCTGAGAAAGCTTCGGAAGGGGGCCAGTATCTTCCCAGGAGTATTATCCAGGACCCTTCTTTCCCCGAGACTGGTTGAATGCTGCTCGATGGGATGATGCTGTCGATTGTGGTCTCTACTCACAATGTACTTGTGTCTTCTAGTTAGGTTGAGAAAGTCTTTGAGGGGATCAAGGAATGCAAATGCCAGTAGTACTAGCTGAAGAAAATTTCCTTACTGAGTCTTGGTGTTCTCAGTGTTCCTGGGTGGGAGAAAGCACTTTCATTTTAATCAATACAGTCTTTAGGGACCTGGAAATCTCTGAGGATGTGACCCCTGGTAAAGTAAGCCAGAACACTTTTTTTTTCTCTGAGACATGGGGGTCTAGATGTACCTGTGTTTCTCTGGAAGCTAGTTGGGCAAGGCAGTTTCTGATTTAGTCAGTAAAGGATCTGGGAACTTCTCAAGATTGCAGTCCTCAGAAATGGCCCCAAGGACCTTTTCCTTTCTAAGCTTCAGCCATTATATGGAGTGTCTAAAATTTTTTAATAGTAAGATCTGCTATATTACATTTTTCTCATCACTGGATTAAGAACAAATTTTTCCTTCATTACATTTTTTTGTTCAAAAAAAAATTTATGTTTTTTTCCAGATTTATGAGAAGGATACTTCATAATAATTCCATGCATGAACTTATTGTATATATCGGTTTATATATTTATATAAAACAATCACTTTGTGTCTCAGTTCACTGAAATGAAGTCAAACATTGGTAATACACTTTACTTCGTGGTAAGAGATTGTGTTTTATATCTCTTGGAGCAAGTTATTAGATCTCATTACATTCTCTACAAATTTCACCGAATGAAAAAATAATGAGCATAACTACTTTACAGAGTAATTTAAAAGTGACATAATGATGATTAAACACTTTTATCACAATTAGCTTCTTTTTCCAAAAGGAATTTGTACATTTTGTTGCCCTTTTTCTCTCTGTTCTGCACGCCTTTCACTAAATAAAGTATATTTCACTTTACGTTTCAGAATAAATATTATTTCCTAAAAGAATACCCTGACATAAGCCAGACAAGCTTCAGTTTCATTAGCTTAATAGCTATCTTTTTTTTTCTTTTCTTGGAGTTGGTTTGTTATTTATTTTTTGTTTTGTTTGTTTTGTTTTGTTTTATTTAGATAGCAATCAGTTTATTATAAATATTTAGTATTGGCTTCCCATATATCCCCCCTTTTGTTTTTATCATAATTATGTTATCTTCTAGATGAGCATTCAATTATTTTTTAATAAATTACTTTTCCTATAGACTATATGCTCCAAAATGCAAAAAAAGCCTATCATTATAAAATGTAATGTGTTAATCGACATTAAATGAGGAATGTGTGAATTCATTTAATTCATAAATTTAAGCATTAATTATGTATATATGTATATATATATATATTATGTTGTTATTTTGGGTTATATGTGACATTGAGTCAGAACTGAACCATAGTTGAACCTCTAGTGGGTTTTAACCATGATACATGCATGAAGAGATTGAGGTTGTTAACAGCTTCAGAGCATGCTCAGATCCATAGTTGACACTCTTGGTACCAGCAAAATCAAAAGACAAATTGCCATGGGAAAATGTGCTGTCAGGGGCCTCTCTAAAGTACTGAGAAGCAACGATGTCAGTCTAGAGACTAAGGTACACCTGATCTAAGCCATGGTCTTCACAATTGTTACGCATAAAAGAGCTAGACAATGACTGAAGATGATAGAAGAAGAATCAATATTTTTGAGTTCTTGTGCTGGAGAAGAGTCTTGAACAAACCATGGACCACCAAGTAAACAAATAGATTTATCTTGGAGAGGGTTTCTCCTTGGAGGCTAGGATTTTGAAGCTCCTTTCACATACTTTAGGCATGTGGCCAGGAGGGACCCATCGTTGGAGAAGGACATAACATAATGCTCAAAAGGGTGGAAGGACAGTGTAGCAGAGAAAGACCCCAGCTTGAGAAGGATTGCACCAGTTACAAGGGCAATAGATGTAGCTGTGTCAGAGTCAGTGAGCCTGGTTCAGGACAGGGCAGGCTTCAGAGACATTGTGCATAGGATCACAATGAGTCACAGGGGACTAAATAACACATAACAAGAACAAATCAAATGGAAAGAGATTGCTCATCTTTCCCCGTTATAGAGGAGCTGGTGTATTTGAACCCCAAGTCTTGAGTTGTCAGCACAATTTCTTAACTTGTTGCTTTTAAGTGTCATTAAGACTAGTACAACTCATAGCAACTCTATGAACAACTCATGTGGACCCTGTCTTTATGTGTGCTACCCTCAAGATCTCTGACACATTGAGCCCATTGCCGCAGTCATGATGTCTATCCACTGAGTGGAGGGTCTTCCTTTCTCTTTCTGTCCCTCCACCTTCCCAAGCATAATGTCCCTCTCTAAAGAATAGCCTTTCCTACCAACATGCCCAAATTATGTGAAGTGAAGTTTAGTCATCTTTGTCGCCAAGGAGAACTCTGGCTGTGCCTTCTCCAAGACATATTTGTTTGTTCTTTTGGAAGCCCATATGATATTTAATTCACTTACCATTAGATTGTTATATAATTGTTAGAATATAATTACTTAATTAAATAGTATTTATCAGTTGTTATTAACTTAAAATGTTAATCATTTGAGAAAAATGAAGTGTGAGTAATCCTGCATCTTACAGTTTTCTTGAATCATATCAACAAGTCCTTCCTGGGAAGATAAATATTTTTAGTTCTTAAGAAAAAGAGTTTAAGATCAGAATAAAACTTTCACTTCATGATGGTTATGTCACAGAAAATTTCTAGCATCAAAAAAAATACTATGCATTATTTTTTATTCAAATGAGAAAACAAATATAACTAGCATTTTTATTATTCTGTAAAGTTGAGTATATCTCTAATTTCATCTTTAACAGTAACTCTAATTAGTTATTTATTTTCATAATCACACACAATCATATACATAAACTCATTATAAAGCTATTGTTTTAAGCATTTTAAAACCATTCATTCTGAGGCCACCTTTATATGTAATTGTGAATATTTGTTCTCCATCAAGTGTATGTCTGCTTGCCATTGACTCTCTTTTAAAATCTCTTTTCCATTATCTACTTGTTAAAGTCTCTTTTCCAAGTCTAGATATTCTTTGGATAGAAATTAAGGTTTTAGGATAGAAATTAAGAAGTGCAAGTGATTTACATGAAAGTGGTGTTATCCCAAGGATTGTATGTTTCTGAGAGTTCTAATCCATTAGTTTCTCCAAGAAGGAAAGATAGGCAGTCAGTCCATCATCGAGATTTACAGCATTCAGAACTCAATGGAGAGTTCCTATTTGGAACTGACTTGACAGCAACGATTTTAAAGCAGAGTTTTAGGGATTTATATTTATGGAATATAGTTAGTATTTTTGTGAAACCTTCCTTAACCCTTACTCTACCTGGCTTTGTTGACCAAATGCAAAGGAGGGAGAGACCTATGGTCAGAGAGATGTCTATGACCTTTGTAGTCAGTGTTAGGATTTCCTGTAGCTGAAGAAAGTTTTCATGGAGGAGAATATATACAACACAGGAATATACCACTATAGAATGTATGTCCCATTTCTATACCTTCTTGTCATCTTGTACAGAAAATAGTCCTGTTACTGCTCCTTTCCGATTGTGAGGTAAAAAATGAGTTAATCTCCTTAGCCTATAGCACATTCTTTCCATTTCCATAAATTCATTAACAACTCAAACTCATTGCCATCAAGTTGGAACTGACTTATACATATCCCCTTAGTGGGATTTACGGAAGCTGTAAATTACGTGGGTGGAGATTTTGCATTTTTCTACAGCAGACCACAGGTCTGGATTCAAATTGACAGAAATGTACCTTCTTTGATTTAGCAGTGAAACTCCCTAAAGATTAAACTAGCACAGCTGTTTTATAATACTTTATAAACTTTATTTATAATAGCTTATAAATAATCTATACTAGGAAATTTTTTTTCTATTTATTCACTGAGCAGGACAAATTAGAGAAGATAGTACCTGGTCAGCCTTCCCTTCTCAAGTCTGTCTTGGGTCCAGGCACTTATTGCTATCAACCACAAAATACCTTAATTTGTTACATTTGATAAAGCTAAGTGTGACCTATATGATGTTGGCAATTATCATGTCATTTGGAATGATATAGGGAATATGGACTGCAACAAATATGCTTTTGAAAGAGATTACTGAAGAACTGGCTGGTGGACTCACTGAGACAATGTGAATGCTTGAAACAAGTTCTAGGTACCTTTGAATTTCTTTTGGAGATCTTAGTGTATACTAGGGAGCACTGGTTGCCTACTAGTAAGAAACTGGGCAGCAGTCCCTATCACACAAGGTTCGAGACCACCAACTGCTCCATGGGAGAAGGATGGGCAATCTCTTTCTGTGCAATTAACTCCCTCTGAAAACCCACCAGAGGGTCAGCTATGGGTTGATTCTAACTGAATGGTACACAAAACAACAATGTATACTAACCACAACAGGATTTTGTTTTGTTTTGGTAAAAGACAACAGCTGTCTTTTCAGAAAGAAATAAGAATTAACCAATTGATTATTCTGAATAAATTAAAGACTTTGTTGAGATAAATTAGAAGATTGGTTTAATTAGGTAAGCCTATAAAATCATCCATCTGTCTTTTTTTGAGGTGAGTTCTCTGAATTTGCAAACTATTTCATCAAAAGAATTTAAAATTTCAGCAGATCCTCTCATGAGGATCCTTGCGTTTTTAGAACAAGAACCAAAAAGCAAATCCCTCAAGTTTTTCTTTCACGGTCAATTGATAACTCATCTCCCAGGACAGACAAGCTCAATAGAAGTTGCATTTGAATCCCCACAATACAAATTACTGTTACATACAAATACACATAAAAAATACATTTACACATGAATTTTTATAACATTTAAAGACTCTAGGGAACACTTTCTTCTGATAATAGTAGATTATTGAGCAAAAACACTTATGTTCATAAAATATCTAACAGAGGTAAATAAAGCACACACACACATATAACAAAGGTAGAGAAGACAATGCTTAAAACAAACTCATATACAGAACAAGCATGTTGTGTACCAGACATCATCTCTACCTCATCAAGAACTTTTTAAAGAAACTTTTGAGGAAAGTGATAGCTCTTAAATAAAGAAGAAATTTCACAAGCTATAGCTTGTGACATTATAACATAATGGGACAGACCACCAACTACTCATATGAAAGTTCAAGCTAAAGTTGAGGAAAATAAAATCAAGTCCATGGGAATCAAAATTTGATCTTCAGTCTGTCGCATTTGAATTTTAAAACCATCTCAGGAACATGTTTGAGGACTTGAGCACCAAAGAGCATAGACCAAATGAGCTCTGGGAGGATATCAAGAAAATCAACCATGAAGAATGCAAAATATCATTACAAAGGCTGAAGAAGAAAAAAAACCAAGATGGATGTCAGATGAAACTCTGAGTAGTGCATTAGAGCACCGAGAAGCCAAAGCTAAAAGAAGAAACCAAGAAATCAAAGAGCTGAACAGAAAATTTCAAAAGGGAGCCCAGAACTACAATAATGAAATGTGCAGAGAGCTGGAGTCAGAAAGTCTAAAGGGCTGAACTTTCTCAGCGTTTCTTAAGCTGAAGGAGATGAAAAACAAATTCAAGCCATGGGTGGCAATACTTAAGGATACTTTGGGTAGAATATAAAGTGATCCAGGAAGTATCAACAGAAGATGGAAGGAGTACAAAGAATCACTGTATCAGAAGGAATTGGCTGACAAAGAAAAATTTCATGAAATAACATATGAGCAAAAGCCTATGGTGATGAAGGAGGAAGTTCAAATTGCTCTGAAGGTATTGGCAAAAAACAAAGTTCCAGGAATTGATGGCATACCAATTGACATATTTCAACAAACTAACACTGCCCTGGATGTGCTCACTAAATTGTGCCAAGACATTTGTAGGACAACCAGCTGGCCCACTGACTGGAAAAGATCAATATTTGTTCCCATTCCAAAGAAAGATGACACAACAGATTGTGGAAATTATCAAACAATATCATTAATATCGCATGCAAGCAAGATTCTGCCGAAAATTATCCAAAAAACATTTGGAAGAATATGTCAACAGAGAACTGCCAGATGTACAGGCTGGATTTAGAAGAGGTTGTTATATGTAGGGATATGATAGCTAATGTTAGATGGATCTTGGTAGAAAGCAGAGAATACAAGAAGAATGTCTATCTGTGCTTCATTGACTATGCAAAGGCTTTTGACTGTGTGGATGACAACAAGTTGTGGCTGACTCTAAGAATGGGAATCCCAGAACATTTGATTGTGCGAATGCGAAACCTATAGTTGACCCAAGGGACAGTTGTCAGAACAGAGCAGGGAGACACTACATGGTTCAAAATCAAGAAGGGGGTTCGTCAGGGATGTATTCTGTCTCCATACCTTTTCAATCTGTATGCAGAACACTGGGCTGTACGAGGAGGAATTTGGCATCAGGACTGGTTGAAGAGTCATCAA